>NW_027412533.1:15404898-16004898 GCF_025532065.1 Leptinotarsa decemlineata
TTTAATTTGAGAATTGATATTTTACTTTCATATATTATATAATCGAGAAAGTAATTTTTACGAATACCACTCGACCTAAAACTTTTTTCATATGAATCTCCTTTTTTTTAACTCAAACTTTGTTCTTTTTGTGCAATTTTCGTTAAGAAATGGAAATTATTTAATGAAATTTTGAGGCCTTCTGGTTTTACTTTCCACGATACTCTGAACATACCTACTGCTGATCTATATCTAAAAGCAGTCTCTTAATTTGCCAGGTTATCCAATTTTGAGTTCAGTTGTAACATACATAACAAACGAATTTTTTTGGATATTTTTTCACTATTCAGCAGGCCAATTTAACAAATAGATATTGATTTCAGAAGATTTTTATATCCTGATAATTTATCTGTTAACGAATCGGAATTCAGAACTATACATCGTTACAGCCGTGTTCTCACGACTTGAATATTTGAACAGTAGCAAGAGTAACTTTTTTGTTCTGCATCACACGTCAAGTTTCCTACTCGCTAAGACAGTGACGAGCCCGGCGGGGGGTGGAACAGGTAGTCGACTTCACGAGAAATCTAGATAATCCCAGCTATCAGTTAAAGAATGACCAGAAGGAGGTCTTGTTATAATTACCCTGGCAAACTTTCACAAAAGACATCGTTATCCTCGTGAAAGGTAGATTTGCCTATTGGTTTTTAAATACCATAAGTAATAAGTACCCATTCAAATTGTTCAGTTTAAGGATTCTGCTAGTTTTGGTTGTTTTCGAAAGTGTTTAAGAAAGGATTATTATTATCCTTTTTATTGTGGTTAGCAGTGGGATGAGTGTTTCACACAATTTAAATATATTAAGTGATCAAAGGGTGAAGTATTCGTCAGACAATTTGGAGCTACAAGGCTTAAAGGTGTTCTACGAATCTTCTTGTTCAGGAACAATCAAGAGGGTAAAATGCGGAAATAATAAACGTGTTAAACAACGCTAACTTAAATCTATTTAGAAAAAAGTGAATAATTTGCGAAAAGGTAATGTCTAAATTTTCAGCACCCACTTCACAAGCAATAGAACTTTATTCATCAATTTAACTTTCAACTCCACATTTCTCCTTCGTTTCGGTGAATAGATAAGTAGAAAATTGAGAAATACAAAAAAATGTCGAGTAAGATAAATAAATTATACCTAACTCTAAACATCGTACTGAACATTCTACTTGAAAAATGTAAATAGTACATCGATTTTGAATATAAATTGAATTTAGAAAATATGAAAATGTACTATTTCGATTTCAGTTTGCTATAAAATTCCTTTCTGAAAACTTTTAATTTATGATTTTTGAAGAATTTCACATTCGTTTATACACAAAGTACATTTGGTGAATGATATTCCCAAGTATGAGCCGCAGATAAAAATTGCGTATCTTCTCAAGTGTTCACTTACTGAATATATCAATCTAATAATATATAAGAACCACAATGATATTACTATTCATGAGAATTCTCATGTTCCTAGCTTCTTCAGCTATAGCTAGTAGGCTATCGCGGATTTTTACTTTAACTTGCTTTTTGGGGTATTATCAGTATACTTCCAAACAAATATGAGTACTTGATATTCATTTGCATTATTAACTGAACGGGAATCTTTAGATAGTGTGGTGGATTTATTCAAGTCACTGTTTATACCAGTGCGAGTTCAATAACCTCATTTTGATTGAATGAATGATAGATCAGAATGTCGTTTACAAGACAAATGAATTAGAATACCAATCGATTTGAATCTCTCATTTTAATAATCTTCTACTGAACGTTTATTTCATTTCGACAATAATATTTTTCCAAATCTCAGTATCTCAACTTCGAATGAAACTACCACACTCTGAATTATTTACAGTTTTAGTATCAAACAAATATAAATACTCAAATATGATCAACTCTTCGTTGCATGGGTGATAGCAATCTTAATTTTTACGCCACATTTAATGTCATATACGAAGTAATTAAAACGATACAAGCTTCACTTCACATCTCCCAATCTTATCTCAGATAGGTATGCCATGTTGATAAATTGCTCATAATTAGATTTTTAAACGTATTACATACTTCCTTATTTTGAAGTTTCATGAGGAGTTGATCTAGGGATCCTTTTTTGATATAGTTTAATAAGTTCAAATTAGCACGACTATAATTTCGGGTTGCAATCAGATTCAAGGCCGTAGCCAGGGGGGATCAAGGGGGATTGATCCCCCCCGATAGTTCTACAAGCAACGACCATCTAAAAATTATATCAAATACAACGATTGGCTTGTTTGAACATCACAGGAGCCATGAGAATAACACCAACCGCGGCAATGGAATTAATTACTGGTCTGTCTCCTCTGGACCGACAAATGCAATACGCATATATACAGATGGCTCAAAAACGAAAGAAGGTTTAGGATATGGAGTGTATTCCAGATCACTAAACCTAACGATTAAGTGGGAAATGGGAAAAAATACCAGCGTGGTTCAAACAGAACTGGCTGGTATCTCAATTGCCACAAAAGAAATAACTGGGAAAAGAATTTCTGGCAAAAAATAACAATCATCACTGATAGCAGACAAGCCCTATTTGCCTAGAACAGACAACGTGTTACCTCAGGCCTAGTACTAGAGTGCCACCAAGATTTAGCCAAAGCCTCGGTAGATAATAACATTATACTGACGTGAGTTGAAGGGCACGACAGGAGTAAAGGTAATCGCATTGCCGACTCTTTAGTAGCCAAGGAAGTGGCTGGACTGAGAATTTTAGGACCCTGTGGCACCTACGGCCTGATGACTTCTACAATTGCGAAACTAGCCAAATGTTATACCCATGCTCAAGACCTAAAGAGATGGGATGAAATCAAAAGATGCAATCTTGCCAGGATCACCCTGGGTGACCCTGGGAAGCTTAACGCTTAACAGTAGGATTTCTGACTGGTCACTGTCAACTAAGAAAACACCTCCGTAATATGGGGCTAGTGGACACACCTCTATGCAGGATGTATGAACAGGAATATGAAACTGTCAGGCATGTCCTATGCGAGTGTCAGGAGTTATCGTCAATAAGAGAGTGTGTGTTCGGCGAGTTTCGGCCTACACCTGCCGATATAAAGCAGATATCTCCTAGTGACCTGTCCACCTTTCTGGAAAGGACAGGATCGACAATGACCTAGGAGGACAACTCTTTGGGAGGATGTATAATGGGTCGCATGTGGCCTAAGTGCTGTTAGCCTACACTCACCCTCCCCTCTCTACAGATACTGATACTATTGGAATTAAAAAATCCGTTAGAAATTCTATCAAGTCCTTGGCAAGACGAACCAAGTGTTTGAAAAAGAATATTGAAAAAAACTTCCCCGAAACACAATGGAAAAACCTTACGGCAATGTGCGTACAAACTTTCAAAGATCTTGGCGACACTACCTGTTTCCACATGTACCCCTGAAAGGACTTTCTCTTCTCTGAACGCCTCAAAACTCCACAAGTCAGAAACGACTAAACGGTTTGGCGTTAATGTCAATCTACCGAAGAATTGACATCGACACCAAAATTGATTTGTTTGCTGCAAAGAAAGCTAGAAAACTGAATTTGACTTTGTAAAAAGATGTTAATATTTCTGTAGTGGCTTTCTAATAAATGTATATGATCATGAAAGACAATTATTTTCTTCTTTTCATTATTTTTATGTTTCATGTTTTTATACTGTTCCACTAAACCAACCCCCCACGAAATTGTTTTCTGGCTACGGCTTTGATCAGATTGTTCAAAGCAATGACTTCCTCAGTTTGAACTAGATCTTCTTTAAATATTTTCTATATTGGCAAACTTCGTACAAAATTTAGATTTGTTATATTTTTCCATATATCATTGATCATCATGGTTAAAATAATTCGAAGTGTGATTATTAGAAAATTTCTGTTCAAAATCTAAATATATCTAGTAAATACAATTTTATAGTAATACCATATCGAAAAAACATTGTATATCCGTCAGTGAAGGAAAACATGAATTCATCATCAGATAAAGAAACAATATCATTGAAAATTCACGAAACATAAATTTTACTTCAAAATTACTTGATAAGTAATTTTGAAGTATCCCCTTCTTCAACATCTTTGGGATGATAGCAACATTTTTAAAATTTCCAAATAGAATAGATGAATTTGACAGTTGTATATTTTCCATGAGGAAAATCAAATTCGAAAATTTTCAAAATTATTTATACATTTGGAAAAAATGTAATTGATATCACTCTTTATATGTTGAACGCACATATCGACCAACAGAATTGGTAGAATACAGAATTTCTTCAATCTTCAACTCCCCACATTATTTTGAAAAAAATTGGGGGTACTTTTGTTCCTATCACCATAGTTTTCTGGAAGTGGTGTGTCTTTTTCACAATCCAAATAACGTAGAATTATTGATAATAGTACTAGTTTTTAATGGCAAAAATATAATACCAAAAGTCGGAGTGAAAGAGTCGAGCACTGCAGCTTTGTTCTTCGACTTGACTTGAAAGTTATTATTACAGCAGTTGATGCTGTTGACACTGAAAAATAGGGTAAGAAAGTAAGCCCACCATTCACCTGAGATTTTCAAATGACTCGATTGGTAACTTAAATAAATCCAGGAACAGAATCCCAAATATCTTCCAGATTTTCTCTTACTCATCCATTACCTTTTAATTTGTGACATGTGACGCCATTTTAGTCGATTTATTACGATGTTGTCACCTCACAAACCACAAGAGGAGACTAAATCATCTGTCGGTAACAAATAAGACAGATGGGTATCCGCGGCTAAGCTAAACAGTGGAGACGGGAGTGGGTTAAACAACTTAGCAAATTTCAAATAGATCTTAATGGGCGCCAGGTAAATTTAATCCTCCAGATACCCTAAGTAACTCACAATATCAATAACTTACCAATTAATATTGGAAATAAAAGATAAAGATCCCCAATATGATTTATTCAGTAATCCTAACTTACATGGATTAACCAACAACGCTTCTATGACAACAATGCGATATTCACACTACTACGCGATGTTCAAATGTCAATTCAAGAGCGCGGTGTATATAACCACGAATTCAATCAGCCATAAATTACGGTAGTAACGACGCTCAAAAAAAACTACAATACGTCGAGTAAAACTACTACGAAAATTGAGCAGGTGAAATCGTAAATACTAGGTTGAGACAAATTCGTTTGCGTCGCGTGAGCTCAGGCGTAGGCGCATCGGTGTCAACTAGCAATCGTGAAAGGAAGAAAACACCTTAATTTCCGTTTCACAAATGCATCACTTTATCAATCAGGTATAAATAAACAAACACTATATCAGACAGGTATCAATAAACAGAAGGGCAAACAATCATTTAAATAACTCAGTATAGCACAAATATTCAAATAAATCAATTATAACTTGCGTGCTCCTTTTGGGCCACCCGGTATATGGTGTTAGGCTACCCCGTGGTCCGACGGAAGTGGATCACCCTGTAGTACGACGGAGATGGATCACCCTGTAGCACCACCAAGATAGGTCACCCTGTAGGGCACGACAAGCTGGACCAGTAATGGATCACCAAATAAGACCCAAGAAGAAAATAGAAAAAAAAACCCTTAAAGAAGAAAAAAAAAGGAAAACAGGAAAACAGGAAAACAAGAAAACCGGAAAACAGGAAAACAGGAAAACAAGAAAACAAGAAAACAAGAAAACCGGAAAACAGGAAAACCCTACGGAAGAAAATTCTCAATCAGAATCAGATAAAACAAGGTGAGATTCAACCCCCATTCAATAGGGACCATTTGACTAATCAATACCCCTGGTATATTTTCATTAAGCAAAGTAGCAAGATAACAAGAGTATATTTTTGGGTGCCCTGTATAACCATATGACCCGTAAAAATCAAGACAATTGAATGAGTGTTGAAACCTCTCTTCAAAACTAATATTCACTTGAATGACAACGCTGGGAGCAAATATTACTAAAATCATTTAAAACACATTTAATGGTAAAATTCTTACCCTGGCCAAGGGGTTTTCTATACGTTTCTTCGTGTGCGGTGCTCTCCACGGAAGTCCTGCTGGGACTTGATGAGTGACTGAGGACCTTCTGTTTCTTATGAATCTAGAGACGAGAAACGAAGGTTGCAGAATTGAAGAGGTGATATCATAGCTAAGACCACATGAGAGATGCGACAGTGATTCAGACATACCTAATTTCGGAAATCCTTCCACCTGGCACGAGTTCGGTAACCACCACAAATCCTCAAAAGAGCTTAAGTTTCAGACTGCAAATATCCACACCAAAATGACCAATCAGTCTTCCACTATACAATCCTGACTTGTAGAAATAATCCCCGTGAAGGATGGCACAAATACAACCATATATATCCTACAATCAGTCTGATGGTACGCTTGAACCCCGAACCAAGCTCATCGAAGGCCAACTTCCGAATACTAAGAGACTGCCACATCTGACAGCTAACCAGTTGTTGCCACAGTGCGTCCAATCTACACTACAAGCACCAAGGGGGCGCTGTGCACAACATCATAAATCTATCAATTCCTCCACAGCCACTTGAGTCAATATCAACAAGTCCATGACCCATCAAAACTCCTTCTCAAAGCAATGCAACCCTAAACAACCCTTGACAATTTGAGTAACCGATCAATCCTCCACCCGTGAACAACTGTAGAACTAGTTCGGTGTAGTTCGTCGGAACGACACTACGAAAGTTCGGCGGATGTCAACCACCAGCTGTCTCTTAACCTTGTATTTGAATGTTTACAAAAATATTCACTCCAACCTATTTTCAACTACTTACCAATCCTTATTTATGCGATGGAATAGAAACATATAAGGTAAGTCATCACATCTTTCCCATTCAGTACGAATATTTGAACATTCATATTATGCAGAATATTTATCGAAAATATCAAACAGTATTCAGAAACCAGAGCTAACTAGTATTGTTTTTCAGGCGATATGGCTCTAATATGTAAGTAATCCTTTTGGAAGTGATGAATAACAATCTATGCAAGAAATATTCTTGGGAAGGTATAGAGAATAAGGCAGACAACGGCTGAAAAATGATAGGCGAAGTAAACTGAGAAACAAACAATAACAACTATATCAACCTAGCGAGGAATTTTCGGATCTCCAACGTCGATTGGCAAGAGGAGAATGTGTAAGTACTGGTCAAAGCAGTTAGTCAGGGAGCATACATATATTCTTGTACATTTCAGGTATGGTTTTCTATGGAACGGAAGATTCCCATTACTATGATGTTAAATGAATAAAATCTACTTGTAACTTAATTACATTGTTAATATCCTTTGAATAAAAATCTTAAAAGGTAACGTAGTGTTTTGAAAGGTCACATAAGAGCAGTTTGATCTAGTGCTAAATTGAAACGTAACAATGTTGTGAAAACGACAATTCAAAATTTAATTTTCAATACTTTCCATTCTGGTCATCATGGTCGTAAAAATCAACAACGCGATTTGTATAATCGAAGTAAAAGATATTGTGCACACTTAAAGTTGGTGGCACTCTCAAAGGCCAAAAAAAACAATACTTGGAAATGAACCGGCTGCGAACTAGTCCACGTGGACTGTTGAATTGGCAGTTTGTATTGAATAATTTTTACTAACCGAGTTTTATGATTGGCTGAAGATTCAATAAATTAAATTTGAAGTCATGCTACGGTGACGAATAGAAATCGGGGAATGCGTGGATGGTTATCGCCGTCGTGTCATCAGTGTTCAGTTCAGGAACTGATCGCGATTTGAGTGTTAAAATTCGATATTGATGCAGTTATAATTACTTAAGATTATTGTTATTTGTTTGAAACATGGCGTCCTTGTACAAGTACTAATAGTAATAACAAGTGTGATAACATTGCAGACTTTTTCCAATGTAGTGATTCCAATAGCGATGATAAACAATGCGAAAAAGAGATACAAGTGAGTTAGATTCGGATGCATTTGATTATTGAAACGCAGAGAGCAACATCAGGTTTACCGAAATTCCTTTCTCAACTGTACGTGAAATAGTCAAAAACAAATCTTATGAACGCAAGGCGCGATGTGATACATGATTACCAAAACCTTTAGATATTCATCTAGTGAAATCATTAAAAAAAACAATATACCACTATAACTAAAGTAATGAGAATCCTACAACTGAAACCATAAGGAAGAAATTGAATAGTTCCAGCCATAACGTGAGCTGCTGTGACAAAACTCTTCAGAATTGGATAAAGAAACTAGGATTTATATTCAAAATAATAAACAAACGTCAAGCAGTTACCGAAAGCAGAAGAATAGTGGAATTGTGCAACAAATACTTACAACAAATAATTAAATATAGACAAGAATAACGGCAAATTTTCTATTTCGACGAATCTTGGTATGACACTCACGACACAGTTCGAGGAATGGTTTGAAAACACATTGATCCCAAATTTGGATGCGAATAGTGTAACAGTTCTTGACAACGCTTTCTATCATTCGCAACATCTCATACCGAATAAAATTTCGAGGAAAGATAATATACATAGTTTTTAATAGATAACAATTTGTATTTTGAAATATACTATACCAAACACCAACTACTTTATGTTTTACAGACAAAAACATTTCAAAATGTGTATGCCCTTGAGAGTTTTACTGAAAAGTATGGACACGCAATACTGAGACTTCCGCCTATTTTTGTGTTTTCAATTCCGTCGAGTTGATTTGGGAAAAACTGAAACAGAGCATCAGGCGTACAAATAATTTTCCAAAATTTGATAAGAAGGTAATAGCGCTAATTAAAGAAGAAGTATCTAATGTTACCTAAGAAGACGCGCAGAAAAGGGTTAAAAAAGTAATTTTTGTTGAAAAAGACTATATGGAGATTGGACACTTCCATATTATTGGTGGAAATAAATTCGTTATTGATTTAAATGACGACAGTCGTAGTGAAACAGATAATATGGAATAGGAATTATCAGAAGCTTTCGAAGAAAGTTAGTAAAGTGTTTTTAAAGCGATCAATTGTATATATATATATATATATATATATATATATATATATATATATATATATATATATATATATATATATATATATATATGAGTAAACGAAATATTTATTGTATATGTTATGTATAAGCTATATTATCAAAGGGGAGCTGTTGGAAGGTAGGTTGCACTATATCGTTTACTTCAACTATACCTATTAATTTTTCACATGTGACGCTATTTCAGTGGATTTGTTACGATGATTCCAAATTTAATTTCAATACTTTCCATTCTGGTCATTACGGTCGTGAAAATCAACAACGGAGTTTAATCGCGATTTGTACTATCTTTGAGAACAAATTATTTTTTATGAGAATGAAATTTGAGTTTTATTTGTTTTTTTTTTATCATTATCAACTCATTGAAGAACCAGGGCTTCAGATATGTAATTAGTAGTTAATTATCAATTCTTCATAGATCATTATTTTTTTCTATTTAAATCTGTTTAAAATCTGTTTGCAACATTTTGAATTGTTTGTTTTCAAGCAATATTTTCACAATTATTGGACCAATATCAAACAACTTGAGATGCTTTAAATTAAAAAAAACTGAAAAAGTGTCTAGCTGTGGAGTAAAATGTAATGATAATATATAAGATATCACTGCTTAGAACTACATGATGCTACACAAGTGAAAGAAGCTGTGGAGTCTGATGTTCTTATTGAAGAGAATAATCCAGAACAACCATTCAATTTTTGAAAATATTCTGGAAGCTACCATCGATTACTACTTCATAAATAGATTTTTCATTTACGATAGAGTGGAAATTCAAAAAAATCTGGGGTTATATCTTTCACTCGTATTCATCAAATTATTCGACATTGAAAACATCTTTCTACATTTTCATTCTAAATTTATTCCAATCTTTGTTCCGAAGCAAATTTTCTGAAACTACTAGACCCAAGACGTAACTTACCAAATACTGACGAAGCCAGTGTGTAGCAAAACGCGTCTTTAGTATAAAGTTATTAGTGTGAATGTGGTTTCATTATCATGGGTAATGTTAGTAAATTTCATCATTGATGAGTCAGTGTATCAATAACATATCAAATTGAAGACAAATCAATTTGAAGAATTGCAAAAGAATTGTTGAAAATTACAAATAAAATGTTTGTCTATTTTCAAAT
Source organism: Leptinotarsa decemlineata (assembly GCF_025532065.1). NCBI lineage: Eukaryota > Metazoa > Arthropoda > Insecta > Coleoptera > Chrysomelidae > Leptinotarsa > Leptinotarsa decemlineata. The sequence goes on from NW_027412533.1 coordinate 15,415,103, forward strand.
TTACCGTCGAAAAAATTCCGCAACACTCTTTATTTTACAGTTGCACAAATACAATATAGTTTAGACTAGCAAAATTGGAAAAACAGCGTTTGCAAAATTGGAATTTATTCCCTAGTCGGGCGGTTCGACGTGGGTGCTTTGTTCACTCAATCAATCGGCCGATGTGTGATTCGATGGTTCAAGCCCCAGGTTGAACGCTCGATTTTCACTTGCAATCGTCCAACCTGTTTAGGAATTACACGTTGAAAGGTAAGACCTCGTTAGTCCTTAGTCTTGCACAAGTTTTGACTTCTGAGGGTTGTCATTTGTAGTGGTGCGATAGCTAGTTAACGGAAAAAACATATTTTGAACATATTTTAAAGAAAATGAAATTGTCATATTTATGACGAGAGAATTAAAAAAGGTATACTGAAATATCTTATAGATGACTATCTGATAGAAAATGATCATGATTCACTTAGTGTTTATGTAATTAGAGACAAATCCAAATGAACTTATCATCATGCTCACGAAATTACGGCAAAGACCCCGGTACCTCTGTGCAGGTAAAGCCATTGTAATTGAGCCATGGAAGTGAAATATAACTTTTCGAAAGTCGTAACAATGTCGAATGGGACATATCATGAATTATGTATTATTGTGGAATTTCGTAGTTGACAAGTCCCATTCATGCGACACGAAGTATATTCATGGAGCACTTGTGTAGTTTTTGTTGAATTCATATTTCATTGTTGAATGGTTCTAAGAGTGCCGACCAGGTGTATTAATGTTTATACAAATTGACAAGCCGTTTTGAATGCAGTACATTTTTCACTTTGATTTGCCGGTAAAGACCCATATTATTTGTTTTCATTGAGAGTTCACATGACAACAACTTACATATAAAGTCTTCTCTATTATTTAAAAAAATTTGTTTATCTACATATTTATGTTTTGGTCTAGTCTTGTGTTTTAGGCTAATGAAAGTGTTGAAAACTGTGCTGCCAATCAAGGCCATTCGTAAAAAAATTTCTTGGAGGATGAGGGAAAATGGACATTTTTGTAAAGTTACTGTCTGGAAAGTGCGATTTGGGAATTTTTTATGTATGGTAATTTTCTCTGCATAATACAGCCAATGTAAATATGGCGTCAACTGAGAGTGACTGTGAAAGAGTAGTTCTCACAGTAAGTGAGGATTATTTCAAAGAAAAAAGTTTCAAATTCTGCCATAGCAAACAATCCAAGTTATTAGTATGTGTCGTGTGTGGAAATGTATTTCAACCTTCATGTGCAACTAAGAACAAGCTAAAGTGCCTCAGAATATGTGACACAAGGATACAGTGTTGCAAACTAGACAAAAATTTGTAAAATAATGTGACATCCAAGGATATCTTGAGGTTAGAAAATGAAATGTTGAGGAAACTTCTCCAAAAAAAGATGAGAAATTTAACTTATTACTAGAAAACAACAAATTATTGAAGCAAAACAATGCCCTACTAGAAGAGAAGATAAATACACAAAAAATAATACCATACAAAAAACCCAATGATAAAATGTCCAACAAAGCTTTTTATAATGAGGTGGCAAAAAATATAGATAGGATCGAACCAAAGGTCAACATGGAAAATCATCGCCAGATAGTAAACAAAGATAATTCACATATAACATCACAGTCAGGGACGTCTTCTACAACGAACCTTGAAGAAGTGCAAATGGCCAAATGAAAGAAATTATCAACATAGATAATAATGAGGTTGAAGATGAAGGTTTCCAAGTTGTATCCCATAAATATAAAAACAAAAAAAAAAGAAAAAAGTGACTCAAAAGAGGATTTTGGTATTGAAAGGAAAGTGTGGCTATACTTGTACAGGATTAAGAGACACATAACTGCTGAAAAGATTGAAAAGTACATAATAAATCAAACTATTTTTGAAGATGCTGACATAATTGTGAAAAAACTTCCAACAGAAGAAACTAAAAGTAAATGTTTCATATTTGGTATCAATTTTGACTCCATGGCAGAAATATACAAACCTTCTGCCTGGCCCAGAAGTGTTGCTTTCAAAAGATTCAATTTTCAAAGATTTAAAAACTATCAACAAAATGAAGATTTTTAGACAAATCCCCATCTACAACCAATTACAAAAAAATTTAATATTTCTCACTATTTCACCAAAATGTACAATCCATGGGTAACAGTATTCCCAAATTGGAGAAATTTCTGGAAGAAAACGATGACATTCAATTTTTATGCATAAACGAACATTGGATTACAGAAGATCAACTGAAAATATTGAAAGTTGAAAACTTCGAATTGGTATCATGGTACTGTCGAGGACCCAACAAACATGGAGGAGCAGCAATATACTGTCGAAAGGGAATGAAATATAAACAAAGGAAAAAATTGAATGAAATGTCCGTGGGTGACGAGTTTGAGTGTGCGACTATCGAAATGTCACTTGATAAAAGTATTTTGAACAAATGAAATGCATGATGAATTAAATTGAAAGGGGTATATTTTTAAGAGGTTTTGGCTTTCTACTTTTTCACCTTCGAACAAAAGATGTGGGATTCTCCCAACGGAAAGAAGAATGCAGTCAATTGCGAAATGAACTTTTTACAAAGATGTGTAGATCACGCATAGAAGGTTCTTTCACACACAAACTGAAAGAAAAAGTCCTCTCGAAACAACCACTCTCATTTGAATATGATTTACTCGAAAGAAAGGGTATTTTCGAAACAACTACTTTGATATGAACATTGAAACATACAAAAACCACTTTTTCCTATTCATTCCTATTTTCATTCATAATCGAATTGAACCAGATAACATCCACAGAACTGTTACACAATACAGTGTATGAAAGAGATAAAATTTCACTTACATGGAACACTGTCATTCTCAAAGTCGGATATCGATGTTTTGGAATAAAACACTTACTTTATTGCCTCTTCAGTATCTACATGGATAACATAGCAGAATGAAGCACTCGATTAAGTCACGAGCAAGTTTAATCTACTGATGTCACGATAACAGTACGTAATGACATTCATTCACTCATTTGATTCAATCGCAGTCATAGGAATCTTCCTTATATTGAAAAGAGTCCGTGAAAAATATTTTGCCCTTCTACTTCTATCTACTTCATACAAAAATGGTGGGAATCTTCCAAAGAAAGGCTGGAAGGGCTTTATTTTTAGGAGAGAATATTTATTGGTAAAAAAAGGTTTTGGCTTTCTATCTCTTCATCTTCGAAGGAAAGGAAGAATGCAATTACTTTCAAAATAAACTCTTCATGTGTAATAACTTTTTTCGAGATCAATTGCCACAACACCAAACTGATAGTTTTGCACTCGACGCGCGTTTCGGCAACAAAGTTAGCATCCTCAGGAGGAGAAAATTGATACCTAGTCTAGTCTGGTTAATCCTTATATACTAAAATTTGTTACCTGAGGTTGTATACCTGAAGTCCATTATGAAATTTCTCGGTAATTAACTACCTGCAAGTTCTTAGTAGCAGGTAAGTCGAAAAGAAGAATAGTGGAATACGTGGAAAAATACTATATTTTTGATGACAAACAGTTTGAATTCAAAGAATCGTAATCCACAGAAGATGCGGTTGCTTCCCTCACTAAGGAAATTTATAGAGCATTAGATGAAAGTCAGGCAGCAACATTCATCTTTGTGGACCTCGCGAAATCATTCGTCACTATCTTCCACGCCAGCCTTAGTGACCCCCTGGAAAAGATCGGATTCGGAGGAAAAGCATTAGAGCCAATGCAACTTCAATAGTGAATATAGGCCAGTACAAAATGACGTCATATACAAGGCACGGTACTTTTGACTAAATTCTATAGTTCAGATAGTCAGCCTCATAGATGGTACCACAATCCTTCACACAGAAAAAAATGGGAAGAAGCAATTAAAACTTCTGACAGTGACCTTCCATAAATAGTTGAATGGATGAACTCGAAAACACTAACAATAAATTTCAATAAAACAAAATACATACCGTTCTCCGTAAGACCATTTTCCCAAGCAATTTTTCTGCACCTAGTTAATAATATGATTTGTGATTCTTTCGTAAAAAATGTATTTATCATTTATGGAGAATTCATTTTTCCAAAATCGACTGCAAAATAAAGTACTAATTTATATGTTTTATCAAAACAGTAACCAAAGTGATCTCTAGTTCAAAAATGACCACTTAGAATTATTGAACATGACAATTAAAGAATCAACCAAAATAATCTATATTTCTATTCACATTTATATCAATTCATAGTTCTTGGACAACTTTTATTTAATATCACATCCACTTGTGATGCACTATTTGGGACTTTAGTGTAGTAATGAATATTACTGGAGTTCTATCCCAACACCAAACCATTATTTTTAACACCTCAGCAAGTGTTTCAATCACCAAGTGATCATCTTCAAGAGTAAGATTAAACTTTCTCTTGGAGATGATCACTTGGTTATTGAAACACATGTCGAGGTATTAAAAATAACGATTTGGTATTGGAATAGAACTCTAGTAATATTCACATCCACTTACTAATTGAATGGTGAATATACAAAAGTAACATTTACCGTCCGGTCGGTAGCCGGCCGGTTCGACGTGGATGCTTTGTTCACTCAGTCAATCGGCCGATGTGTGAGTCAATGGTTCAAGCCCCAGGCTGAACGCTCGATTTTCACTTGCTATCGTCCAACCCGTGTTAGTAATCACACGTTAAAAGGTAAGACCCCGTTAGTCCTTAGCTCGCACAAGTTTCGACTTCTGAGGGTTGTTGCTCGTAGGGATGCGATAACATATTTTTTAACAATTATCCAAAAAGGAGAGAAAACGATGAATGACGAATGTAGTTACAGACTAAGAGCCGATCAGAATGTCTCAATATTGAATAAAAAGTTTCACAGTCTATCAACCTTAAAGTGGCTCATTCTTCACAAGGTGATTCAGGCCCTGGTAGGTACATACTCTTTGTCCGGCCCGCCGAAAATTGTATACAGTTTTGAGAGTTTAGGACCCACTTTTTCCAGGTGATGAAAAAAGATCACTGAGCAAATGTAGTAATCGATTTCTGACGAATAGGTTTGAGTTACAATAAACTCCCGCGGATTGCAGTGGAAGGTCAAATAGAACCACTTCACTTTGGATTGACCTACCTATTGAAAAATATATATACACATTTTCATTGCAACCATGAAAATACATCTGATATCCATATCCAACTTTTTTTTAAATTATTTCAGTAAGTAAATGGAATGATATAGTTACTACATCTGTGAAAATTTTAAGAATTAGGCGAGCCTGGTAACGTACATTGAATGATTAAACTTAAGCTTTCTTTTTCAAAACTTACCCATTTCAGCTCTTAACTTTTCTAGTGATAGCGAAATAGTGGAAAATGCAGTGAAGAAAAATAATATTGTTTTCTTTTCTATATATCATATATTGAAAAAGCTTCCCCCATTAATATCAAATACAAAACAAAAAATCCATTTTTGGGAATAATAGAACGATGAAGAAAATATTGTTTTCCTTCATATTGGTATTTTAATGTCTCATTCCTATTGTCTCCTGTGAACTATTAGGATTATATTCATTTTAGTACTTTAGGCAGTTTCATACATTGCCTGACATCTATTTGTGAGAGGCTGAAACTCGACATGCAGTTCTGTTCCAAATAGAAGAAATAACTTACTATTTGTTTTACTGGCCCTCACTGAAGAAGTGGTTGGATTAAATGGAAAATCCAACTAATTGTTCAAAGTAATTTGATTATTCTTCGATTTGAGAAAACTATGTGGCTAGTTGCTGATCACTTTTTTCATGTATACAAATTTTCAATTGAAAAATTAAAAGCTGTTCAATACGCAAGAAATATATTTTGGGACATCTTGTAACGTAGACTGTAATCGTGAATTTTTAGAATTTATAGATTCCTGTTAAGTCGTATGATGTTGACGTTTCGTGATCTGACAAGGGATGTCAGTATTTTCGTTTAGAATATTATACTAAATTTCTAACGAAAAAATTATTGTTAAATTCGTGAAGTGATTTTGAAGGTAATCAGTCATTCAAAAATAATGTAAATGCAACTGCAACTCTCAAATTATTAAGATTGTTACTATTTTTCAGGAAGTTGACAACAAATAGATTCTTAGAATGGATTCAAAAATTTTTGGTGAGTACTTTTTCATGACTAATATTCATTTGATTCATTTGATAAAGCAATATATAAAGTTGATGATAATTGTTTATAGTTAACGGTATCAAATCTTATTTCGACTGTAGTTAGAATCTTCTTTTCCAGAAAAATAACTTTGCCACTTTGAATCCCAACTATAAACATCAATCAGTTCTCCATAAAAATATTTTATGATTCCAATGGCAATATGATGAAGCATGAAAACAAATTAAAGAAAATTTTTTTTCCAAGAGAAGTGGGAAGAATATATAAAAATTGCATTGCGATTTTATTTCAGGAAACATTTTCTCATGATGAATGTGAACGGGGTTGTTTATTTAGCACAGATCAAATTACTTACTAATACCATCTCCGACTAACACTGTGAAGTTCAGAAAAAATGTATTCTCAAAGTGATCGTTCATTTAAAAAGCTGAAACCCATGAGTGGTCCACTTGAAAAACCACATTACCCTACACCGGTAAATGGGTACTTTACACGTTACAGCATGATGAAAAACCGTCTTCTCAATCTTTTGCACCAATAAAAAAATCCAAACATAGGCTTTTACGGTCAGAATCACGATTAGAAAAACAAAATCCAGGCAGGTAGGCCGTGATCGAAAGGAACTTGTAATACCAAACGTTTTGTCCGCCACTGTATGCGCAAACATCTTCAGTGATGTAGGTATTGACTACGAGGACGAAGGCAGTCTGCCGTAGAAGTGGATGAAGCGTTTGGCACCACAAGTTCCTTATCACCACGTCCTACCCGGCTTTTGATCGAGCCATTAAGAAATATTATACTCACATCCATGTTTGTGCTTTTGTGAGCAATATTACAAATATTGTGAATACAGTATTGTGTTCATCAAAAATTATCTACAATAGTCTGCAGTTTGGAAAAATCACAGATCAAACAAAAATTTTCAATGTCACCACTAATCTTTTTTCGTCGATTGACAATGAAAAAACAAGGAAACTACAATGCTTAGTATGTGAAAGTTATAGGGAGAGTGAATCTCATAATTGAATTCTTACATAATGCATATTCATTTATTTATTGTGCTTTCGCTGTTTTATTCGTATTATATCATGCTAGCCAGACACCTTTCAGTTGGTGTTTGTGAGATAGCAATAATTTCAGCAACAAATTCTTCCAACTGATTTTCATTCACTTCCTTTTCAAAATTTTTCCTATCGAAAATGATATTTGCTAAAAATAACTATTATTCCTACTTAAAACTCAAAATTATGAAGATATTATTTCTCTTATTATAAGAAATCTTCAAAAGAAAATTGAAAACAAGCAATTGAAAGAATACTTTCAAATTTGTTAGCCTAAAAAAAGTTTGAATTAAAAAAAATAGAAAATGGAGAAAAAGTGAAAGCAGTACCTATTAGTAAATGGTTCAAACAATAGGTTTGAATTGTCAAAACTGTAGTAGCCTCTGGAAATGAAACTTATTCATTAGGGGCAGGGGATATGAAATTAGGCATGTAGATTGTACATGGTATTTTTTTTTGCAAAAAAGTTTCATAAATTATGTTTCACCGACTCATCGTCTCATTTTTCCACATTTATTCATTTATTTCATCTTGAAGCAACCAATCTAGCTATCTGAAAGTCACGTTAAAGGTTTTTATTTTTTTTTTCCTGAAATGATATTGAAACAAAAGTATAACTACAAAAGTATGAATGTAAATGAAAATATAAACATAATAATGGCATAAATTATAACCTGGAAGTATAAACGACAGATCTTCTGATCGAAAACTGAATATTTTAGAAGAGATTAGTTTTTAGGAAAGAATCTTTCGGTTTTCTACGTTATACATATCATACAGAAAGTAGAAAATATCCGAACATATTGAAGAGTAATAAACACGTCAATGAAAACCCTTGAAAAAGATATGTATGTCTTTCCTCTGAAGTTCCACCTGCACTTTCTAAATAATGAAAAAGAAGTAAAAAGCCATTATGCTTTTCCCAAATGATAGTCTCTCCTATTCCCTTTTTATGGCTGGAATTGATTTAACTAATTGTATGAATGTGCTTCACGAAATTTCATTGTGATAAGAGCACATAACATATAGTCGTGAAGGGAATAATTTTCAAAGTTATCCAAAAAAGTACTGAAGACTAATGGTCAACCCTAAAATTCGAATTACTTCTGGAGATTAAAAGTTTTCCTTGTGAGTGAAATTTTATATCAATATTCTTTCATGCATTACGTTGTGTAACGTTCTTTTGTATGTGCAAACTGAATGGAGAAAAAGTGATTTCCGTTTTGATTCAATGTTCATATATATATATATATATATATATATATATATATATATATATATATATATATATATTTATTTATTTATTTATTTTTTTATTTTCATGGAATTATTTTCTAGCAGCTTGACTGCATTAACCTTAAACATTAAACATATATGTAACAAATAGAGGACATAACACTCCAAAAAGGGGGGCGAACCGCGGACACGTGTCCGCGTGCAGCCAAGTATAAAGATTGCCGAAAGCAGGAAACAACATAGATATATATGAATTGATGGATGTAGCCGTTACTATGTGGTAGGAGATCATGATGAGTAACTAACGTTACTGCAGTTTCGTCCTATATGGACATTTTCAAACTTAAAAAATAACAATGTTTTCATATATATATATATATATATATATATATATATATATATATATATATATATATATATATATATATATCAAAAGGGAAAATTTGTGGACAGAACACTCAAAAAATGGAGGCAAACCGCGGACACGTGTTTCTAGCTATTGGCCACATCAGCGCGGTGCAGCCAATTGCGAAGATGGACAACAACTGGTTACCAAAAATGAAAAACTTCACATATGCGTGGTGCCACCAACAGGAGCTAACTGCACATTTGTGGTTTCAATTAGACCTAGCATTCCCAGGCATCATCTAACATCACCACGTAGACAGCTATAGCTACCTGCGTGACTTCCGGGTCCAGGGTATAAATACAGAGATAAAGATGTTATTGAGTGTGTATGATATAAATCAAAAGGGAAAATTTGTGGACAGAACACTCAAAAAATGGAGGCAAACCGCGGACACGTGTTTTTGGCTATTGGCCTCATCAGCGCGGTGCAGCCAATTGCAAAGATGGACAACAACTGGTTACCAAAAATGGAAAACTTCACATATGTGACACCGTGCCACGAATCCAAAACTTTTCAAATTTTTGTTGCATTTATTAGGTACTTCAAAATGGAAAGATTTTTAAATGTATTTTTCTATTTCCTAACGCGTGAACAACTTCCATACATCTTTCACTTGATTCTAAACCAACAAGGACGAACTTTCCAAAACTCAAAATCAATTGACAAATTTTGATCATATCGATAAATATGTTTTTTTTCAAGTAAAAGTTTTACTCACATAAACTTCTGAAATGGAATGGGGATATCAGTATAATATCTACTAGTATGACGATACACTAATTATTCGAAGTTACATTATTTAATTTGATTGTAATATTAGTCTAATAGTCATAGACAATTGTAGGACCCATTGAACAAATTATTAGCTCTTCATCGGTTTCATAACGATTAGATGAACAATTTCTCAAATATATGTTTTGACAGACGTTGATAATACGAAAAACACATAATACGAAATGTTATTCTGCTGAAAGCTACAAACCCGTATTGTCTAGCTCACTAGTTAATTCATGTTGAACAAATACAACGTTCCAAAAATACGAGCAGAAACTCATTCCCAATGATGACAATATAATAATAACAATTTATTCATCGGTAAATTATAGTACATAAATATAAAGTGAAGTATATGGAGTACAATATACTTTGATGAATAAACGGATACTTCCACTGAGGGTAAAACCTTAATGATTTTACAGCGCATAGAAAATTGCAATTGTCATTAGAATTCATTACTAGCAAAATATTCATTCATTCAAATTACATTGAAAAAGTCCCAACTCCAGGAACTCGCACGCCCGTAACGTCATTAACGCTGAAGACAAAATATCACATGAAAACCTTTTTATACTGTTGAATATCAATTTCAAAAATCGAATAAATCTATTATCTGAACACTACAAAGAATCCGTTGGAATGAACGTTATCTTGATCTTTCAAAAAGTCATAAAATGGTTAATTTACAATTTTTTTTAACCTTTGTTTGCCGAATCGGGTATATCGCGGATTGAAAAATAAACTCAATGTTTACTTCTCAGAGCTCTTTTCAGTGTTCAGTGTGGATTGTGGAATGTAACTCTGCTTGATGAAAAATGAATTTTAAAGACAATCTCAGATTTTGAAAAACGATGGAATAAAAAATTTTTTTCTTCGGATGAAATAACCTTTTTTATTCATGATATGTTTATACAAACAACCGAATGCTAGTTGCCGTTGAAAAGCCACTAGTGTGACGAAAGAGAAGCATCGCGGAAAAAAAAAGTTCACGGAGAAACCTTTTTACTTATTCCTACAACCGCGGCTGGTTGTGTATAGTCCGCCGACCGCTGAACAGGTGGACTCCTTCTGGAAGGACATTTATGAATAAACGCAGCCACTTAACTGAAGCACTCCAGGATTAGTGCAGTTCGAAGCTTTCAGTAGAGAGCTTCAACAGCCTGAGCTCAATGAACAGCACAACTCGATAACTCCGAGTGACGTAGTAAAAGAACTTTGCTGTTTCAGTCCTAAGAATAACAGACCGATTCTAACATGCTTAAATTCATGTTATGAGTTGTTTAAGAGCATCTTATGCATACGAATACTCATCGATAGATGTGTAACGCAGGTCTCGATACAGCATAAGCGTAACCTCTATATGGTCTGGATCAATTACCGCAAATCTATCAAGGAGGTAATCCGTCACTATCCTATTGATATAGGTAGCTGATCCATCCTGATTTCATGAACTACACCTCACGATTTGATCTCTACAAACTTCATTTCAAAACTATATCTCGACATTTGTTTGAAGGTGATTGACAATATTTCGTGATGAATTTCACTAGTTCGGACTTCCATTGTCTACTATATAAAATGATTTAAAATCCCTGAAACAAGTAAAAAAGAATAATTCTTTTCTTTAAGTCTTTTTTTTTAATTATTCTTTTTTACTTGTTTCAGGGATTTCAAATCATTTTATATAGTAGACAATGGAAGTCCGAACTAGTGAAATATATCTCGACATGTTTTGCTAACACAGTAGCTTTATCAACAGTGATTTGAATCAATTTCACTGTTGATAAAGCTACTGTGTTAGCGAAACATGTGATATATTTGAATTCAATTAATTGTTGATAAACATGTCATGATATATTTTTCAAATAAAGTTTGTAGAGATCAAATCGTGAGGTGTAGTTTATGAAATTACTATGGATCTTCATCAAGTAACGACCGAATCAATAAGAAAAAAAAAAGATTCATCCTGCTAAAATATCTTTCAATTCCATTACTCATGAAACCTTTGTATCTAGAGACAACTCAAAGGGCGATCAAATATATTGTAGGGTCAATTATTCAAAACAATTTCCTGCCGAAACAAATTCTGATTTTCTTGCGCCCAATATCAGGTATTCTATTTATAAATAAACCAAGATTGATGACTCTCAACTCCTCTGCGTTCAAATCATGCCATAGCGTGCCATACCATAGTGTGGTTTTTACCCAATGAGCTGATTCTAAATGAAATCAAAACTCTTTGCATGATTTTTAATAATATGGTAACCGTAAACTCTATAAACAGGATAGTTGCCAACAAAACTTATCATGTGATTTTTCATTCAGTATCAACATATGGAGTTCTTATAAGGAAAAATACTTCCCAAATCAAGTTACAGAAAATTTAGTTTTGCAGAAAGCTGTATTACGTGAAATACAAAAAGTATACTGAAGTTTGTTGCAATGAATAAAAAATTATGACAATTTTTGCAGTTGTTATACACCATTGTAATAGCATTGCATAGCAACGAAATTTGGGAATCGTTCAGAAAAATGTATTCATTGATGGAAATTGAAACCCGGAGCTGTAGAGATTGTAAAATAGTAAAAAAGCAATGTGAATATTATTCTAACAAAATTTGTATAACATCAGGTCCACGATAAATAAACAACTGAGGAAAATCAAAAATGGTTGCTAGGAAAACTAAATTCCATTCGTGATTTTGCTCCTGATAAAGTTTCAAGAAAGTCAAATGAATCTGTAAAAGTTCCTACCTGATTAAAACAAAGTATATGCCGCCAACATATGAATTATTGAGAAGGCAGAGAATGGCTTATCCATGTGTAGCTACGGAAGTAGAATGATTTCTGCGACTTTGATGTGGGCGTTTTGATAGACCTTTGATGTACGTTTTATTTCGCAATCGACAGTTTCAAGTAAAATACAATTCACTTTGAGCATTGTACAGTGTAGTACGATAACGTCGAAATGAAGATTAGAATTATTACTGAAAATTCAGGCGAAAGAAGAATGTGACTTGGGAAGATTAGAAATCTTCCCAAGTGAGTGAACGGAAGGTACAAGCATTTATTCAGGAAAAATTTGAAAAAGTGATATAGAAAATCACGATGAGAAGCTTGAGGGGGTTGAAAGGAAATTTGAAGAGGAGCTTAATGGAATCGGATGAAAATTTGAAGAACTTCAAAAGAAGCTTGAAGGAGTCGACAATAAATTTGAAGAAATTTCCGGGAACTTCGGAAAGAATCACCGATCATGTGTCCCTTCTAGGAAAGTAACGGATGGAAAAATGAGGAGAAAGCAGCAGCGCTTATAGTGGTACTACAAGGAAAGGCTATCGTGTTTTGCAAAATATTACAGTCAATAAGCAGAAGGATTATGAAGCAGATGTGTCAGCTTTGGAGATTCGGTATGGTACCGAGCACCTTCAACAGGTCTGCTAAGCTCAACTGAAGGTGAGAACTCACGGTTCATCCGAGAGTCTGCAGGAGTCGAGAGTCTGCAGCTGAAGTCGAGAGATTGGTAAGACACGCCTACCCAGAAGCACCTGATAACTTCACCCACTGGATTAGCGTCCATAGTTTCATCGACGGGGTTCGTGATACGTAGCTGCAGCAGTCGCTAAGGATGGCACGTTATAAAAAATTGAATGAAGCCATCCTTTATGCTCTAGAATTTGAAGCTGCCAAAAATGCTTCGCGATAACAACGAACAGTTCTAGTGAAAACCATCAACGGAATTGAAGACGAAGGACCGATCGACTCATGAGAGGTCAGGAGGAACTTTTAAAGAAATACTTGATGAAAGAAACTGCACCCTAGGTAAGAGGGCGATCTAAATACTATAACTGTGGCAGAGAGGGACATTTAAGAAGGGACTGCCGATCACGTCCAGCATCCGACGAAAGAAGAAACCTGACGCGACGGAGTTTGGTAAAACCTAATTCAGCCAGCGTTGAGAGAAGTATATTGGCTGCTGCATCCCAAGCCTCCAAGTATTCGATTTCCATGATGGGATGCAACAGTAACAGCTTAATTGTCGATGGATTTCTGAATAATCACATGTGCATTTTCACCGTCGATACTGGAGCGACGAGGTCAGTAACGAGAACCGACATTCCCAACAAATGCAGTTTGAAGAAGTTATCAGTAGTACAGGTTCTGGAAACAGCCACTGGAGATTGATTGATGGAGGAGCTGAAGTGACACTTAGGCTTGGAAATTGCGAAATAGGTACCAAGGCATTTGTGGCCAACATCGTCGACAAATTCATTTTGGAATTAGACATCATGTCCTTTTACGGATTCGTGGTGGACATAAGGAACAAACTGTTGAAAGTTGGAAATGAGGATATTCTTCTCGACGTGCTATCTCAGTTTTATGACAGCGCCAAGGTGGTTATATTGGAAGATTCCAGAATCTCTTCCAACACCGAGAAAATTATGCAATCGGAAACAGCTGGATCTGGCGGCTTGGGCACAGTATTGGTAGAGCCATAAAACGGATCCTAGCAAGTATTTTCGTGCCCAGATCCCTCGTAAATGGTAACTATCAGGCCATTCCAGTAAGAATAATCAACCCCAATAATAACAGGATGACTCTCAAAAAAGGGCAATTCATAGGCACCTGCGAACCAGTCCTGAAAATTGCCAGAATCGAGGAAGAAGTCACTCTACAGCGTGCTAAACAACCCACAATGGAACTCATAAACTCTTTCAAATAGACGTGGAGCCATCTGTCTACAGAAAAATTTTGTAAGGCCACCCGATTCGTAGAGGAAGATAACGATATGCTTGTGAGGGGCAAAATTATTGGTCGAACGGATTGAGTTCAACATCGGATCGATACCGGTGATGCCGAGTCCATACGCCAACCACCAAGACAACTCACCTTCGCAAAGCAAGACGAAGCTTCATCCTTCGATAAGGACATGTGTTTGAGGAAGGAGTAATAGAGGTATCAAACAGCTCCTGGTCGTCACCTGTTGTGTCGATGACTTAGAAAGATGGATCGGCGAAATTCTGCGTATACTACAGAAAGCTTAATAGTGTTACCAAAAAAGACAGTTACCCTCTCCCTTGAATAGATGACACCCAGAACATTTTGGCTGAAAGTAGGAGATTTGAGCCGGTTCTCGGCCTCTCCCCACCACTATGACGTCACGTGGGGTGAATGATCCACTCTGACGTCACGTGGGGTGAATGACCTAGACCGACTCATGCCTCCCCTCCGCCACTATGACGTCATTAACGACATAATGGAGTAATTAGGGTGACTTTGAGGGTTGGTGTGTGTATGTGTGTGTGTGTGTGAATGCACGGTAAAGGGTTTATCATGTGCGTGTCTGTGTACAAACATACGTCTGGATACTTCAAAGATCCTCCAAGTGATGAATGTTCCATCGGTGTGAGCCCACCAAGTTAGTAGTGGTGTGACGTCACAGCAGCAGCAACCGTTCAATAGTAGGAGAGCGAGATGTGCACTCCACGGCGTGTGTATGTGTAATGCATATTCATCAGTGTGTCCTTACTTCTCTCGATGCCATTCCCCACCACTGGACACCCCCACCCTTCAACCCCTACCACTGGACACCCCCTTTCAACCCCCACCACTGGACACCCCCGCCCTTCAACCCCCACCACTGGACACCCCCACCCTTCAACCCTCACCGCTGAACACCCCAACTACTGGACCATGATCTCACATGACGTCACATGAGGTGAATGACCTAGACCGACTCATGCCTCCTCCCACCACTATGACGTCATTAACGACGTAATGGTGTAATTAGGGTGACCTTGAACGACATGTCCAACACATGCCTCCCCCTCACCACTATGACGTCATTAACGACGTAATAATGTAATTAGAGTGGGGGTGGGGGAGGGTTGTATTATTTGTATTATTTTCATGTTTTATTTATTTAAATCCCATTATATACAATTGAAAATGATTACAAAACAATAAATATGATATATATGAATTAGGAAAAAATTATAATACATGATATAAGTCAGTTACAAATGAAAAAAAATATCATAAAACAGTATATGATAGAGCGAAAAAAATGAAATGATTGAAAAGTGTCAATATCTGCTATGAACTGAACCATCCAAAGCATTGTATGTGAAAACTGTATCATGCAAAATTAATGCATATACTTTAGTGTTGTCTGGAAACTTAGTCTTCCTCGTCTCAAACTCAATCTTTATATAAATAGTTGATGATTTTGTTGCATTTGGTTGATGGGAACATTCGATGATGTATAGTGGATTCTCTCTAAATTGTCCAATGTCCATTAGAGGTTCACTCATATCTTTATCATAGTTACTTCGCTGGAAACTCTCAAAAGCATAATCAGCAGGAGCATCAAGTTTTTCATCGAAATTCAAATTCCAACGCTCATATCGATAAACTTCAGAATTCAAGTATACTCGAATACTATTGATATCGGCAGTTGTGAATTTTGTAATATCCTGTGTTCTATCTTCAGATGTGGTAGTACTTTGGAATGCGATGATGACAAAACGAGGAGTTTCCAGAGCGTTAGTTGTTTTGATGGCCCATATGTCTGAAGAAATCCCACGTAATGATGGTAGTTCATAGAGGTCCCACATACGATAAGCCAACTTGATTTTGGCACTCAGACCGCTTTTGTTTATAAGTTTGAGCTTGTGTTTATCATCTGGTACAATATGTCTCATTTTCCATTCGATTTTATTTATTTCCAAATCAGCATCAACCTCACCTATATATGAGTTTTTGAATGATCGAGCGATAGTCAAAATCAATTCCTGTTTAGCATTCAAGATACTTTTGTTGTAATCTTCAGCAAAACCCATCAAATATTTCAGTGGTAGTTTTCCACTAAATACATGACTGTTTGTATCCAAGATATCTTGTTTCAATTGTGAAAGTCCCCAGCCAGATGTCAATAATGTGTTAGCATGTGATTGTCCAAATGATATCATGGTTTTCATTGTAGATGTCATCCCGGGTTTTCTAATAACAGCCACTTGTTCACCACCCATTTCGTAACGAATTGCATCAAAGAGAAATGCAATTGCATTATTCGAGAGATAGCATGTTTTCGCTACGTCTTTGGGGGTGAATTTACCTTCTATGTAAATGAAGCTCTCGGCAATATCTAGTATAACATCTCGATTATTGATTGCAATTCTAATTTCATCCGAATTCCTGAATTGCGGCGATCCATAGGGCTTATATGTATGCTCATGTAAACTTATGAGAGAATGATCGAGCACTGGTTCATCGAATATATTCAACTTTTCACTGTTTGTTTCGAGCATCATTGTTATTTTCTCACTTTCAATCCAATCGATTCCAAAAATTTAAGATCACTCACAGACAGAGCGTTATGTGCTAACTGTTTGGCATACACTTGTGGAATGAGCTTCTTTTTATGCACACTTTTTTTTGATGATGCAGCTCGTTTTGGTTTGGGTTTGCTCAATACGATTTTGTCTATTATAAAGGAAACCCATAACAATAGTTATTCGATTTTCTTCAATTCCAAAATGATGAAAATCTTCTTCACTTCCAAAATCGATGAGATTTCATCCAAAATACGTATATCCAAAATACGCACTGTAATGTTGTGAATCAATTGACGACCTTCTGGACTGACAGGCATATATATATATATATATATATATATATATATATATATATATATATATATATATATATATATGTCTCACAGTTGTAATGTTTATAGGTAATGAGGATTCATGTATCTGATTTGGTGGAAATATTCCATGAGCGAACCCCATCATTTCTGCTATAGAATTTGGATGTGTCAGATCAATTTCATATTTGGATCGCATTTCACATTTGAATGTATTATTATTGGCGTGTAGATAGAAAATATCATCTGCAACGATATCAATTGGTTTATTATCATGAAACAATCTGAACATGATCGGTATTGATCTCTTCTATTTCGTAAGCACCACATGGAATTTCAATTGTGTACTTTTGGAGTATCGATGAGTTATCATTACTGATTCTGAAACTCACTAAATTATTAGCTTCAGTTATATTACTGATTGTATTGCATCCATAGAATCCCAAAAGTCCTAATCCATAACGGCTGTTCCTATCCAATTCAACTGGTGGAAAAAAATCCGCACTCAAGACACTTGTCCCGACAGCTTGTAGCTCGAACTTTCGTAACATGACTGATGAATATTTTGAAACACATTTCAATTTATTGTTGTGCACAGCAACATCACATTTGAAACAATTTACACTTTTTGGAAGGTGTTGTATTGTAATAAATATCATTTTTATTGATACCAATATTCACATCCTCTATATTACAAATACAACACATAGATTTTCGAGGTTTAGGACCATCAATGACATCCGAATCTGAATTTTCATCGGGGTGGTGTTCATAACAATATCTATGTTTCATTATATCGATGTCATCTTGTAGATGTTTGGGTAATTTTTCCCAAACATATGCAATCTCATGTGCAACACATGCAAGCATTACTTTATCCATTTTTTTCAAGGTACCATATTTTGAAAACATTCTAAGTGAAAACCCCATTCCCTTGATAGCCTCCCTATCCAGTTTTGGTGTTGTATCCATTTTTATTTGGAAAATTATTCAGAGAGAAACTGTAAGCACAAGTGACCACAGAGAACTGTATTAAATTTCTGCTGACGATCATAGTTATATTTGATTTTTACATTCGAACATTTTCGAAAGAATCGAGGCAATTCCAATGGTGGAGGTAGATCTCCAAAACTATTGAAATATGCGACTTTTTTCCCACATTTTTTATATGCCACCCAATGTGTTCCTGATCCACAAATTCCATCTAAATTGACAATAGCTGTCTCGGACCTGAAGAGAATAATCTGTCACGCATAAAAACACCACGAAAATGTGGAATTTTCATTTTTTGTGCATAATAACTGAGATCAAGATCGGTAAGAGGCCTCTGAGGTAGGGATTCAATTATTTTTTTGTTTTATTTGTGGCTTTGTATGGTTTAAATATAGTCCTAAACCTTTACGGTAGGGTTTGAGGTATATTTCACTTCCGCGTTTGCCCAATGCTACAGCCTCCATGGTTTTATTGTGGCGATTGGATTCTATTGAAGCCGCCCTGCTGGCTTTTGCTGAATTCACGGCCTTGATAATACCAGCAGCAGCTCCCGCTAAACTACCTAGCGCGGATAGTCCAGCAGAAATTGGTATCAATGGCAAAAGTCCGCCGATCTTGGGAACAGGAATTATGCGTGGCGTGCGGATTTTCTTGTTTCCACCGGCAGCTTTGAGGTATTTACGTGCCGCCTGCAGTGCCACAGTGATAGCTTTTTTGCTATTATTCGTTACAAATTGATCCCCACCAGCTTTCTTCAATACATTTCGCACTTTATGGACTATCCCAGCACCAAATGCAACTTTTTTGATTTTATTTCTCTTCATTTGTTTCCTCTTACTTTTTTTCTTATTGCCCATATGTCTTTTTGCTTTCATAATGTTGGTGACAAGAAATGCAGCTGCTCTTTCCCTAATACTCGCGTCCTTCGATTTAACCCTATCCCAAGCACTGTATTCAAGTTCTCTGTCGGCTAAATGTCTTGCTGCAAGATTGGATGGATGCTTAGAATATTGAATATCGTGTTTTTTGCATTCAATATTTAATTTATTGATTTCAGGATCGTTACGAGCTAAACGTTGTTCCAGTTTTGTACCCGGTCCACAGTATTGATAACCTCCGGGTAGATGTAATTCGAAAGGAAGTTTGTTTTTTAAATCATTAACAAAACCACAACCTCTTTCAATTTTACGATCACTTTCAATACGTCCGTATCGTTTGATGGTACACATTGAAATGAATAAGCTAATAACATTTATATAGTCTCCAACCACGGCACGATGCGCATTGTAAAACAGAAAGAAAAGTTTGCTGTAGATAATCTAGATGAGAAATTTGGATATGGATTGAATGGACAAAGGGTATTCAGACATGGTCCACTACTTCCATCATCAGTTCGGGGACTCATTATAGGACCTTCAAATTGTGGAAAGACGAATGCAATGATATTGCTATTAACACACCCACAAGGACTGAGATTTAGAAATGTGTATCTCTATTCGAAATCACTCAATCAACCTAAATATCAGTACTTGCGAAATGTTTTGGAACCTATAAAAGGATTAGGTTTTTATACATTCAGCAATAATGCAGAAATAGTGGAACCCTCCGACGCTAAGCCTAATTCTGTTTTCATTTTCGATGATGCGATATGTGAAAAGCAGGATATTATTAGATCATATTTCTGCATGTGACGTCATAAGGAGGTTGATTGTTTTTATCTCGCTCAGACATATTCACGGGTACCCATACAATTAGTGCATGACAATACCAATTTCATCATAATGTTCAAACAAGATGAAACGAATTTACACCACATTTATTCAGATCATGTATCACCCGATGTAACATTCAAACAATTCCAATTGATGTGCGTTAAATGCTGGGAGGACCAATATGGATTTTTAGTCATCGATAAGGACAGAAAAATAGATGAAGGTAGATATCGCAAAGGATTCGATAGTTTTATATACCCATGATCTTGTTGTTCAAATTTATTCGATCACTGAATATTGTAGAGGTCACTTCATCAGCGAATTAAGTTATAATTTAAAAAAGGCAATATGAATACAAAAATGATTATGAAAATAAAAACAATGAAATGAATTTGAAACGTTAACTAGTAGAGACAACAGAAGCTGTCAGGCAGAAATTCAACTCTATCAAGAATGATAATATTGAAAGTCGTACGACACACGAAAAATTGTATGAGCCCATAACGAAACTATTGAATGTTTTATCATCAAACGCTACTTCGAAATCATCAGTGTTATCATCAAACTATGGAAATATTCAATCTACTTCGAATTATCCCATGAGTACTCCAATAGGAAGAAAACAATCTTTTGATAGTGTATCATCTGTGAATAGTGACACGAGAACACTTCAAGCCGATATGAGAACAACTCTATTCGAAACACCATCATCGTCCCACATTGATTCCATGGATCCTGACTTCTCACCTAATATGAATGAAAGTCGTGAAGATGTTTTGGCGAAACATTTGAATACTATAAAATCTAGAAATCCAGCATATGATTGAACATTTGGTGTACGTATGGATCCTATTACACAAAAACTGAAAATGGGAAATCTAATGGTACATTTCAAAGATGGAAACATTTCATTTTGGGATGCTAATAAAGTTAAAAAATATGAATGCGCAGGTAGTCCAGACTTGTATGATATGATCTTTTTGAAGAATCCGCAAGATGTTGATAATGAAGAATTTCGTCAAGTATATTCCAAAATATTGAAAATAACGAATGCTCCATATAAACAATATCAATTGAAGAATGGTTTTAAAAATACAAATTCTAAAAAATTTCGTGCAAAATATCCAATAAGAAGTAGAGGTAAAATTGGTGGAGCACTCAAACGAGTGAAAATGGAGAAAACATATAATTCTAAACCTGTGAATTATGTATACTGGAATTCACCGAAAGAGTTAGTTGCTCGCTTACGACTATTGGTGGCTTCAAAGTCAGCTAGGCATACTGGACATGACAATGAAATAATTTCAATAATTGAAGAATCACGTGAAGAAGTTATAATATATTAATATATTCACAAGTAATGATCACTATCATATCATTATTCAATGCAATAACATTATCAACTTTCCCCTTTAATCATTGTGAAATAGAATGACTAATGAAATAAGTGATGTCAAACGAAAAGTTGTTAATGAATAACATAGACCTGCAAGACGTAATTTTCGCAGAAGAATAACCACCATCAAAGGTTTTGCAGATCTATGGCAAATAGATTTAGCTGAACTACAACCTTATGCAAAAAGTAATAAAGGATACCGATATATAATTGTAGTGATTGTTTGTTACTCAAAATATTTGTGGCCTGTAGCAGTTAAAGATAAAACAGGTAGTACAATAACTAATGCAATGAAACATGCATATATCTAGCCACAAATGGCTAGATATTCTTCCAACAACAAGTAGATATAACAATAAAGTTCATCGTACAATAGGTATGGTACCTATCAATGTTGATTCAACAACAAAATTGAAATTCAAAGATATCAAAGGAAATGAAGGAAAACAAAGTAAACCCAAATTCCAATTGAATGATATTGTACGTATAAGCAAGTACAAAAATATTTTTGAGAAGTCTTACACTGCGAACTTCACCACGGAGCTCTTTAAGATTGTTAAAATTAATAAAACCACCCAAACGACCTATAATCTTGAAGATATGACAACTTATTAGAGGATGTTTTTACGAAGAAGAGTTATTACGAACCGAGAATTCTGACGTATATCTGATTGAGAAGGTGTTGAAGAGAAGAGAAAATAAAGTATATGTAAAGTGGTTAGGCCTTCCTAGCGAACAAAATTCTTGGATTGATGAATCAAATATTGTTTAAATGTATCTCCTATTGTATTTATGAATAAAGTAATGTTAAAGTTCATTATTGTTTTCATTTCAATTATAAGTATGTGAATTGAAAAATATTGCAGCGGTAAACGTTGCCCCAGCCATTCGCAACGTTCTGTGTATACCAAACCAAATCAGTTGTATACTCCATTCCCGCTTATATTTTTCATCTCACTATATTGAAAAACACATTATCATTCCCAAAACTAATCGCCATCACTTTGAAATGCACTCTCCAACTCTTTTCGCCAATTATCTTTCACTGACAATGCCGTCTCATAAAGTTGAGTCGTCTCCTCAAGCTATGCCTGAGCTCACATTCTCGGACGTTGATTGAATTGATTATCTTTCACAATTTTTCAACGGAGTTCATCAGCATCTTTACACATTTTAGCCAATTCAACCTTCGCTAATGAAATCTTGGCATCTAATGTTTGAAGAGTTTCCTTATCAACATTAATAGCTCGCTTACTCTTTTCAAGTTCAGCAATAGCCATCTGTGCCTTCACAAGGCGGCATTTTGCTTTCTTTTTCATTTCTCCAAACCGATGTAGTGGACTGAAAGAAGATAGCGATTCAGCTTTCAAATCACCCTTCATTTCTTTAATTGCACCTTTCGGCTTCCTCTTCGATCTGTCACTTCTCGTTGTGGGTTTTTTCTCTCGCACAACACTTTTTGATTGTTTCTTTCCTTTGAAGTCAGTAACAATCGATGAAGATGCATTAGTAACCTTCCTCTTGATTGTTCTAGATTTCTTATCAACACCAAGAGGGTAGATGAAGGGTGTTTGAGTGGTGATAGTTGTGAAACGATTGGATTTTCAACAACAATTTGCTCATTTGGTTCCGGCAAAGTTAACGAAGTCGTTAATATCAAAATCATTTATCGAATCTTGACTCGATAAATGTAATACTGGAATATTTTCAAAATCAGTATGATCGATATCAACAAGTGGTGAACCATCTTCAGCAATCAACAACGGCATAGAGCTCATGATAATGATTATTTAGGTCTGAGAAATGATATGTTATAGCAATAGAATGTGAATAGGAAAGGTAATGATACGCCACCTTTTATAGAAGAAAATAAACTAGCGCATGCGCTCTTTCATCAACTGGCGCATGCACTCTTTCACTAAACTGTTTACGCATGTGACGATCTTTGTCATCTAAGAGACCAGTGCATGGATTAATTTTCGTTTACTGTTTACGCATGTGACGATCTTTGTCATTTAAGGGACCAGTGCATGGATTCATTTTCGTTTTCATACCATTAGAAACAACAATGGAGGATGGTACCATCGTATCAACACACACAACACCGTTTCTATGATGGAATTAGGACAGAATTGATGCGATGCTTGCGAGAGACCTCTAACAAACTTCACCATAGTGTCAACATGTGTAATATGTAACAATGTCAAAAAAAAACAACAGCCCTTTTCATGGCTACATTATTCACCCAAACAGTACTTTGACGAAAAAAAAAAAAGTCAAAGTTGGAAATTTGTTAGTCTTTGAATGTCTGTGCGTTATATGACAAATTACTACTTTGACTGAAAAGTCGAAGTTGGGAATTTGCTAGTCATTGAATATCTATGCATATGATGAGTACTACTTTAACTGAAAGTTAAAGTTGGCAATTTGTCAATCATTGAATATATATGCATATAATGATGAGTACTATAGAGTGGGATGATGGTACTTTTACATGCATTTTGTTTGAGACTATAATGTTAACCTAATGTTGACAATGGTATGAACCTGTCTCTGTGACACAATATGGCTCAGTAGTTGAATCTGGTTCCATCTTGAAGGTAGCTGATCAACTGAATATTACATCAGATAATTCCTACTTTATACTTTTGAAAGGGAGTGGGGGAGGAGTGGAAATGAAGTGGGTATGAATTGCAAAATGATATAAGCTATATTCAATGAAAGAGATAATTGAATGGATAAAATACAATATGAATTATATGAAATTATTCTTGTTGATTTCATTATGAAACATCTTTTTTTTTATTTTCTTCTCAAGAGATTATTTGCAAGTGATTAGAGAAAACAATTGTTGTGATGTATTTGTCTAGAAGAACTTGGAATTGAAATTAAAAAAAATAATAAGACGAAATGAAGAACAATGCCCCAACCATCGCATTGTTCAATGTGTACCAAACCAAAACAATGTACACGTATACCCTCCATTTCACTTCTTTTTTAATTTTTTTTTCGTAAAATTACAAATATAAACTTAAAACTACCATAATTAAATATTCCTGACCTAAAATTAATCTTTTATTTACAATTCATCTACAAAAAAATTTTTCCTATATTGTTTTTAATTTTTTAAATCGCTCTATCGCAGAGGTCACTACTTTTCGCCTTTCCTCCAAAGATGTTTGCTTCCGATCTAGTTCGGCCATTTGTTTTTCTAGTTTGCTTCATTGGCTAGCAACTCCAGCCTGTTGGCGAGAAATGATAGTCAACTCGACTACACTAGATCGGGAAGCAAGTTCAACTTCCCTGCACCTTCACCATGTTCTTTCGATTAGTACGTCATCTGTTGGTTTTGGTTCTATTATTCTAACATTTGGATTAATGTCCAGTCCTGGATACCCGTGTCCACCTGATGACCTGAGCTTATGTTTTTTCTCCAAAACTACAACTCTCTGTTTCAAAGCGTCATATTTTTTCATTGCAGACGCTGTTATGTCAGACATTTTTATTTCTACTTCACTTTTGAGATTATCATATTTACGACCCAAAGTTATCCGAGCCTCTGCAATTTTATCGTCGAATGCTTGACGTGCATCGCGAGCAACAATACCAAATATGGATTGTATTGCAGCTTGTAAGGCTAGAAGTATGACCTCTTTTGTTCCATTAATTTTCCCCTCAAGATATGATACAGTTACACAATCACTCTTGTCAATTGGTTCGCTTGTATTTTTCAATAGTGTTCTTTGCATGTCATAATGTTTGTTAATTTAAATCCATTCCCGGGAGGACCTCGAAGGATATTACCACCCCATTTTCTTTTCCTACCAAACTTATCTATTGTTTTAGATATTGTGCACACTACGATGATTCTTCTCAAACTGATATTTCCTTCATTCACATTCTGTTATATACTTTGCAGTAATTAGTTAGAAAAATAGAAATAAAACAAATAAAATTATTTTCATTTTTATATTCATCAAAGTAACTTGGTAAAAGTAATACATGTAGATGTATATGTATATATATATATATATATATATATATATATATATATATATATATATATCAATATGTATAAATATATTAAAAATTATTTATTACTCGATAGAAATATTCATACTCCAATGTAAAAAAAAATCACAATGCAATAATCACGAATAATGAATGTTCCGGTTTGAAGGAAAAAGCAACAACACTTCGAATGATAATTCAGTTATTCATCTCAACAGTCAACAAATTAATTAGTTGGTCTAAGGCGCTCTCTTGAGGAAAAGAATGAACGATTTCAGACACCCAACGAATTTTGTCATTAGGATCATTTCGATAAAACTCTATATCGCTACTTTGAGAATAAGGGAGTCGTTATCAGTGTATAGTAAGGGCTCATCTTCTCCAAACTGTTGTTTGATAACTCCATAGAAAAAATCATACATAACTGTTTTGGATAATTCCAGAATGAAGAATCCTAAATACAGTGGTTTATCATAATGAACTTTTACTCCAGCCAATTGAATGGCAACAAAATTTTCTATAAAAATTGAACATTTTTTAAAATTTGGTCGCGAAATGAGACAACTAGTACCTATAGTTCTTTTTATATTTTCCCAATGTGTAATGAGTCTAACATCAATTCTATTGTCTACGTTTTTCATTGTTTTTCCATAGACTGCATTATTCATTAATTTATAGAAATTTTCAGATTTGTTATTAGACCGGTTACGCATTTCAGTATTCAAATCTATATAGGGTTTCATCCAACATGATTGCTTGAAGCTCAATACTCTATGTGTGTTCATCACTATCAAACCATGATTGACAGCTTGCTGTAAGTTTCTATAGTGAACAATATATTTTCTTTTATCGTTTAAATTTGGAATTAATCTGGGAACTTTCGATTTTGCATATGGTGGTATCAAACGTTAAACTAAAAATGGAAAATCGGAATGTTTATCGTGAAGTTCTTGGGGATAACGTATATCCACTTCCAATACATATCCATGAGGACTATCAACATCCAGATTCATTATATCAAGATTGAAAATTTCATGAGATGTTAACCATGAAAATTCACCTGTTGGTAATGATTGTGACATGCTGTGACCATATAGATTTGTTGCATCCAAGTATGAAATGAATGAAGATGGTTCATTTCGATTATAATTTGATAAAAATTTATTGTTTGCTTTATGTTTTCTTTCACTACATTGACTGATTCCACCACGAATACCTTTTTGGAAGAAGTGAACCATATCAATGTCAGTTAGTAATTCCAATTCAATATTCGTATATTTCAACATGGCATCCCACGATAATCCGGGTGCGGTGAAGTATTTTGCCGGATCCAATTTATATTTATCAACAGATATATTTCTAAAGTTTTCAAAAATATCACATAATAGTAACACATCTGATTTTAAATATAAATCAGAGTATTCACCCAAATTCTGACATTCGAACAAATTCCATACAAGTTGGACTCTCCCATAATCATTATCTGATATCTGTTCACAATTGAGTTTATCATAAAATTGATTTTTGTTTGGAAGTCTCGGATGATTCAGTTTGTCGATGTTATCAACAAAACTATACAGAAATACACCTTTCTTTCTCATTTAACTGAAATTTTCAATTTGTGGGAAATGTTTGCGCATCTCGATACACTGATCAGATGTTAAATTTGCACCCAAATTCTCCACAGAACTAGTCATGAATCTGAAACTATCAATGAATCTCATTTTCAAATAATTCTTCTTCACCCTTCCATCTTTATCCCTATATGAGTGTGTAAAGAGATGTTTGGTGAAAGATATATATTTCTCATTAGTTTGAGGGATGACATCCACTTTATCTTTGTTTTATACAATTCCTTTATGAATAAGTGACAATCATATCCACTCAGATTGTGAAAAATAATAGGAATGAAATTTGGTGATTTAAAATTCAAATTACATGATGAATGAGCAGCAGGGGACCTTTTTTTTCCTGTGAGATAACAATGATCCCTCACTTTAACTTCACCGTCATTGAATTGTTTAGAGCAAATGCCACAATTTGTGGCAGAAGCAAACTGTTCCTCTTCCTTAGGAGTTTGTGCATCCATAGGAATGGGAAACCTGAGATGATTTTCATAAATGTTTTTAAAATCATCTTCAATTTTGCTGACAAATGTCTGGGCTGTATCCACACCTCTATACGATACAAATTTTGACAAATCATCATTGTATGATTATTTAATCAAATAAGCAAATGAATAAGGCTCATGTTTGAATCTCTTGATCGAGTACGAGTATTCAGGATTTGGCTCAGTGGTTTGAATCGGCTTGAGTACTGATTCAAAATCGGCATACACTACAAATGTTACCTTCATTTGTTTCTCAAAGTTTTCAAACGTTAGTATATTTTCAGGAACTATTTTCCCATACTTATTGACTTTGAAATTGGTTGATGGTGTTGTAGTACTCAAGTGATTAAAATCAGTTATCTTATGACGTAATAGTAATTGCTCATTAGAAAAATATAATAAACATCCATCACAAAAATATTTCTTATGTTCATGGACCGATAGTTGACTTGAAATTAATCTTGAAAAATCTTTGACCCAACAATAATGACTATTACCGAAATCATATGTGATTAGTAACAAATTGACTAGGAATAACGTAATGGTCCAATTATTTCATACATTATTTTACCCTTCTCGAATTTAATTTTTAAACCATACACATTAACTGAAATATCATTCTTGTCCTCAAATTTCACAGTATCCTTCAAATTTATCGGAAAATTCATACCTGTTACATCTATGACAGTATTGAAATGTGGATATGATGAAACTTCTGACGTTCTAGCAATTGCAGGATGTAGTGCTGAAGTGATAGCCCATGCAAAACAATGTTGATCTTCATTATGAACATTAACCACGGCCTTCCTACGCTCGATACATTCAGGCACCTTCACATATGAACATCCACTGAGCGAGCTGTATTTATTGATGTTCACCTCCAGAAACATGATTTTTTCACAAGTCCAACCAAATATAAATCGAAATTACTGATACATCCAATTAAAACTTGGTAGAAATGCTTACCTGAATCACGTTCCTGGAATTCTCTAGTTTGAGCGATAATTCCATTTCGAAATCCATCAAATAAGGAATTCAAATCAGTAGATTGGTCTACTGATCAGTAGTAGATCAGTAGATCTATTCTGAGAGTTAGATGATTTGGTTTCCTTTAGGTCTTGCGTTTGCAAAATATGATTCCCAAATTCTTCCATATTCACTTTGATGATTTTGTGAACCCTGATGGCTGACTCCAATAATTCAATTACTTTCTGCTTGATTTCATTAAAGAATAACATGTAATCGGTGGAAACAATGGAACTCTGCACCCTGTATGTAGCAATCCGACGCTTGAAGGCACCCTTTATAATTTGAACACCATCACTCAATTGTACACATGCATTATTCTTATGTTGCAGACTTCTATTGTGAGAATTCACTTGAGTCAATGGAATCGTCAAACTACAATAATTACATGTGTATATAGGTGTTGCAATGTCATCTAATCTCACTCGTTTCACTAATGGACCTCCTTGGCAAGTGTGGAGCTGATGACGACGAAGGTTATCACTACGAGTAAAAGATTTACCACAGTCACAAGAATACATTTTCTATGATATGTTCTCACTAACTCACTTGGTGTAAACTGACATAACCAACACTCGTCCGCTTCTTAAATACCACAGGCCTCGCCGCCTGCGCGTCACCATCGAGAGCGATGGTAGGGCCATGCGTTACGTCATAGACATCGCCGCATCGAGAGAGAGGTGAGGCACACCGATAAATATGTATTCACACTATTACGTCGTTAATGACATCATAGTGGTGGGGGGGAGGCATGAGTCGGACATGTCGTTCAAGGTCACCCTAATCACACCATTACGTCGTTAATGACGTCATAGTGGTGGGGGGAGGCATGAGTCGGTCTAGGCCATTCACCCCACGTGACGTCAAAGTGGTGGGGGAGGCATGAGTCGGACATGTCGTTCAAGGTCGCCCTAATTACACCATTACATCGTTAATGACGTCATAGTGGTGGGGGGAGGGTCATTCACCCCACGTGACGTCATAGTGGGGGGGGAGGCCGAGAACTGGCTCAAATCTCCTAATGTTGAATGCAGATGGTTCTCAACATTAGATCTGGAAAGCGGATATTGGCAGGGGGCCATTCGCCCCGATTATAAAGGGAAGACTGCCTTTTCCACTGGCAATGGATTTTACTAGTTTGAGTTTATGCCGTTTGGATTATGCAATGCACCCTCAACATTTGAACCCTTAATGGAATCGCTGTTGAGAGAACTGACCTGGAAAACATGCTTGTCTATCTTCATGACATTATAATCACCGGAAAAAGTGTTGGCGAACATCAGTAAACTCGAAGAGTGTTTTCATGAGGCTATGGAATGCTCATTTTCAGATCAATCCAAAGAAGTGCTGCTTTTTCTACGAAAAGGTGAATTTCTTGGAACTCGTTTTGTGTTCAAAAAGAGTTGAAACAGATCCAGAGAAAATCAAGGAAGTGCAAGAATAGCCAACACCGAAGAGCAAACACGTCGTAAAAAGTTTCCTTGAACTCTTGTAGCTATTTCCGGTGTTTCGTGAAGGACTTTGGGAAAATTGCTAGACCGCTGATTAGCTTGATTGAAAGGAGAACCCCCTTCGTTTGGTCTCCAGACTGCTATCAAGGATTTGTTGCCCTGAAGAGACAATTGAGCAGCCCACCGATCCTGGCATACCCAAAGCTGTTTACTGGACACGAATGCATTCTATCTTGAAATAGGAGCAGTACTTTCTCAGGTCCTAGAAGGAGAAGTCGTCATTAGGTATTTCAATATGTCGCTGGAAATATCCGAATTAAACTTCTGTGGTACGAAAAAAAAATCCTTGCAGTGGTCAACGCGGTGGTTCACTACCACTCCTTTTTATATGGCCGTAAATTATTTATCGGGTCAGACCATTCAGCACTTCGGTAGCTCTTCAACTCCAAAGACCCACAAGGACAAATAGCCAGGTGGATAGAAAAGTTGCAAACTTATGGCTTTAAAAATTCAATATCGGAAAGGAAAGAGACACGAAAACGCAGATAGCCTCTCAAGAAGACCATGCTTGTCATCCGGATGCAAATTTTGTCAACGCCAGGAGGACAAGGATACCCAGTTACCAGAAAAAGAACTTCTTACTAGACTTGACACTACCCTCATGACGAGGCAAGATATCATCGTACCGCAAAAGGAGGATACTGCCTTGAAAATTATACGAGAATGGATTTATAAATAAGTGAGGCCGGAATGGCAGGAGATTTTCAAGTACGGCCATGCTGTAACCTGCCATGCTGTAACCTGCCATGCTGTAACCGAAGACAAGGCAAAGAGGGAGGTTGAAGCAGTACCTCAGTGGGTGCCCTTTCGAGAGAATCGCAGTTGACATTCTGGGACCACTTCCTATGACCACATCCGGTAACAAATACCTTACGATTGTGATGGATTATTTCTCCAAATGACCTGAAATAGTAGTTATACCCAACCAAGAGGCTTAAACGGTGGCACAAAGTAAGGGTTGAAACAGTCACAATTATTATTTTTCAATATTTTTCTCAGTTAAGTTGGTTGTAAGTTGTGACTTTCTCGGCTCTGGAAATAGTATATCTATACTCTTTTCGGAATATTGGAAAATATAAAAAAACATTGAACACATTGTCGACATTATGAGAAAACGAAAATATTCAGGAGATTTTTTTGTTTTTATTGTTTTTAATTTGACGTCACCTGATACAATATTTATCAATACAATATTTATTAACACGGATCTATTCATTGTTATAATTTCAATAGCCTATACCATTACAAATCCACTGAGTAGTTTTCAATGTTTGTTCATTTCATTAACAAATGAAGCAGTTGTTTTACAACGTTCTCATTAAAGGATTTTTTAAAATATTTGGCCCATTATTTAGAATTATTCAATTATTTCCTATGGCCAGAATACAATTTGAATAATTTGTTCTTTATAGAACCGGGTGCTGAATAATTCGAAAGACTAAAGTCTGGTGAACGCATTGGCCACTGCACCAGATCATTATCTCACATCCACCTTTCTGCCTCTTCAGAAAGTGTTTTATATGTTTTATATGCATAATTACGTTTCATATATTGCTCAAATTTCTTTTGAAATGATTTGTTAGTCAAATATTCTATGTGAGAAATATCAATTTTTCATCAGAATCAGAGATAGCGTAATGCAAGTAAGATGTACGTGCTGAGTAGTGATGTCGGATAACCCGTGGCCCTATTCCGTAATTTTTCCACTAATTATTCATTTCAGATACTTGCTTGTACTATTTGCAATAAACATTTGAATTTAAACCATTTTATCTGCTGTTGGCTGTATTTTAGCAGAATGCCCGATCCCTCTGAACCCGATTTCGTCTCACTATACTCGTATGTATCAGGATGACATAAAGGTAGAGTATAAACTTCAAACTAAGCAGAAAGCTTAAAAGTGTCCCGACAAGGAGAACTGGATGAATGCGATGGATGATGAATATGATTCGGGAGCTCACGGGAATTCTGCTAAGACAATTTTTAAATATTCAAAAGGTATGCAAGAAAACAATCTTGCATTCACAAAATCGGATCCCAACTTAGAAGGTTTCGTTGACGCCGACTGGGCATCACATAAATCATTTGGTGGTGCTATTGTTGCAAAAGTAGTAAATGAAATGAGAAAAGCATTATCAACCACCTAGGCTCAATATGTATAGTAATTTATGTGGCTGCTGAAGAAGCCATTTACCTTGAAAATTTACTAAAAGATATCCCTGGTAAAATTTATTGTATATCTTAGGTGTGTCCACTGATGAGATGATAGGATATATCATAACTGACTGAAAGTTATAACCAAACATAATCATGCTCTTTCATGTTCATGTTCACCCCGTTATGACTTTACGGCCTTCCAGTTGTCTGGCATTGTATAATCGTGGAACGGAGATACAAACTCTGTGGAGGTACATCGTTTCCAGAGTCTTCATTTCAAGTGAAGTTCTCTAAACTACTCTACAGAAAGAGGTTGAGTGAGATAAAATCCCTAATCACATTCGTGGCAGTAACTTTTTTTTTCCCGACAGTTCCAATGACCACATCTGTGACAGTGCCATTGTTCAGCTTGATTAGATGTTAAGGTGGAACGAGTCATCCAAAGTGGTAACAGTTGTTGAAGGTATCTTACTATTGTGTTGGGTACCGTAAGAAAAAAAAAAAGAGTTCATGGAATGTTGTATCAAATGCTTCACTTGCTTTTGTATTTCTGATTTTTTGTTAAAATTATTATTATGTTTACTTATATGAACCATTTCTAGAAAAAGCCTTTTGAATTTATTATTTTCAATATCATATTCAATTCAATATCATATCATATTCAATATCATATTATTATTTTCAATATCATATTACTAATAATTTTTCACTAACACTTATATTTAATCTCACTGTATGTGTAAATATTATAATAATCACATTTTCTCTGGTGCTGTAACAAAATTTTCAACGTCAAATTTTGCATTCGACTTTTCGTTTTATTTTTGAATTTATATGCCTTTTTTATATTTTATACTAACTTTGGTTACTTTTTGTAACATATCTATTGCTGTATAATGTTCACATGATCTTTATTTTGTAGATATTCTTGATAAAGGAGAATAATATACTTTACGAAAGCTGGAATAACACAAAATAGTGTTTTCATAGCCCGCAGATATTGATTGAAATACCCAATTCAATCAATCGATTGCTTCAAAAACACTTCACTAACTTTCTTCGAAAGCTTCTGTTTCACTATAACTGTCGTCATTTAAATCAATAATGAATTAATTTCCACCATTAATATGGAAGTGTCCAATCTCCATCTTTTTCAACTGAAATTACTTTTTCAATCCTTCTCTGCCAGTCTTCTTCGGTAATATTAGATACTCCTTTGATAACCTTATTACATTCTTGTCGAATTTTGTTTACAGACATGTTAGGCGTACACGTTCTCGAACCATCAGTCCACTCTTTCGTAACGGAGTCGTTAGTGTCATACCAAGTTTCGTCCAAATAGGAAATAGATTTTATTGAAACAACGACAAAAACAAAATAAAAACAACAATAAAAATTAATTGGCGCTCCGGGGCGACTTCATTGATTCCAGTGGCACATTTGCTTTTTCAGCTGCAGGAAAAACCGGAAAAACCTGCAGCACCACATCATTTGAAGATCTTGATCTAACAATGTCCTCTCTCTCATAAAACAAAATGTAGGGTGTCTCCAGAGGAAATTTGCCATTGTTGTTGTCTATATTTAGTTATATGTTTTAAGTATTTGACACGCAATTCCACTATTCTTCTGCTTTCCATAACTGCTTGACGTTTGTTTATTATTTTAAATGTAAATCCTAGTTCCTTTATCCAATTCTGAAAATTTTTGTC
Source organism: Leptinotarsa decemlineata (assembly GCF_025532065.1). Classification (NCBI taxonomy): domain Eukaryota; kingdom Metazoa; phylum Arthropoda; class Insecta; order Coleoptera; family Chrysomelidae; genus Leptinotarsa; species Leptinotarsa decemlineata. The sequence continues at coordinate 15,449,039 of NW_027412533.1, forward strand.
ACAGCAGCTCACGTGATGGCCGGAAGTATTCAAGTTCTTCCTTATGATTTGATTTTGATTTGTTTTTTTTTCACTGATTTTATTAGATGAACATGTAAATGTTTGGTAATTCTGTATCACATCGCGTCTTGCGTTTACGTACAGTTGAGAATTGAATTTTGGTGAAATCAGATGTTTGTAATAGTTTGTTTTCCTCGAAACAAAACTTGAGATGTAGATTCTTATATAAATTGAAACATTATCTTTGTATTTCAATATTCAAATGCATCCGAATCTTATTCACTGGTATCTCTTCGCATTGTTTACCATCGCTATTGGAATCACTACACTGGAAAAAGTGTACTTGTCCAAAGACGCCACATTAAGTACAGATAATTTTTTTCAAGTAATTATAACTGCACCAATATTGAATTCCAACACTCAAATCGCGATCAGTTCCTGAACTGAACACGAGGCGATAACCATCCCCGCATTTCCGATTTCTATTCGTCACCGTCACATGACTTCAAATTTAATTTTACGACTCTTCGCCAATCATAAAACTCGGTCCACGTGGACTACTTGGCAGCCGGTTTATTTTTATGTATTGGTTGTTTTGGCCTTTGAGAGGGCCCACAACTTCAAGTATGCACAATGTCGTTTACTTCAGCTATACCTATCATTCAATCTTATGATCCATAAGGCCGGAATTCCGTCCTTTCTAATCGGAAAGTGACTGAATTGAGCTGTACACAGCAATGTTAATTTGCGTGATGTCAGCCTCGTCTGCAAAAGTATTATGAATTTTCTTATCCAATCGTGCCAGTTGTTGTGGTGTCTAATTTGGTAAATCCCCTTTATTGTATTCATGCTTTGAACATCCATTTATTACTGTTCCTGATGTAGGATGTCTAATAATATTGAACCACTAAGTATGTTTTTCGGAAGCAAATTATAATGTAATTGAAAACATTTGTGAAGAAATCCTGCCCAAACTCATTATTAATGAACTTTGTTATAAAGTCTTGAAATAATAAACCAATTATAAGATATGTGAACATTATAGTAATTTACGATCATATAAAAAAAATTCAGCAACAATTATATTTTATTTCTTCTTGAAATTCCGAAAAATGTACGTACTAATTTCGTATCGATCCATAATTTTGGATACGAAGGCGCATTTCCATAAATTTGTATCCGAGAGAAGATGCATTTTGATATAATAATATGTAATTATTTGAGTCAAGGTAGTCGTGTTCTCCTGAATTCAAAACATCATTACTCAAGTAGAACGTTATTATTCAACATACTCGTTGGTAGTTCTCTTCAGTCATGGCGAGAATACGAAAGCCACTCTCTGAACTTCTTTTTATTAGCGGCGTATAATCGAGATTTTTTTTGAGAGGCAATAGATCGCTCTCCGAAAATGGAAGTCCGGCGATTACTTACAGAAACATTTTGTGGCATCTCAGCAATACAGTGTTTTATTTACCTAATTCAGGATTCTAGTTAACTCGAGGCATTGACATTACTGTCAGCATTGTTAATTTGTTCGTAGTGATTGTGAGTTTTTGTGGCAGATATGAGAAGAAGAGGGTTTTCCAGTAGTGCATACAAAGTGAGTTTTCCAATTTTAATTGTGATTAAATGAAAGTTAGAAAATCGATATATCAAAGAAAAAAGTATTGTTAATGGTAAAGGTATTCTTATTTTTACAAAGTATCTGTTTTATTCTCCATTCTACCAGTATTTCGGTTGCGGAGAAATGAATATAATTCATAAATAAATAAAATCTGAGAATTTCAAATTCCAATTCATCCGATAAGTTGATGTCGAATCAAAATTCTTTCCTTAAAAAAATATCACTCCTACTCATCGTCATCTTGTCATATTCAATAAAAGAATAGAACTGGCCAATACTTGATGAAAATCCATATTAAAATACTAATTAATACAGTTTATTGTATGATTATCACTATAAAGGGTTTACAAAAACCGCGACACGTGTTTCGCTACACAATAGCTTCCTCATGCATAAGGAAGTTATTGTATATCGAAACCTCATGCATAAGGAAGCTATTGTATAACGAAATACGTGTCGCGGTTTTTGTAAAACCCCTTTATAGTGAAAATCATACAATAAACTGTATTAATCATGCTTAAGGAAGCTATTGTATAGCGAAACACGTGTCGCGGTTTTTGTAAAACCCTTTATAGTGAAAATCCGCGACACGTGTTTCGCTACACAATAACTTCCTCATGCATAAGGAAACTATTGTATAGCGAAACCTCATGCATAAGAAAGCTATTGTATAGCGAAACACGTGTCGCAGTTTTTGTAAAACCCTTCATAGTGAAAATCACACAATAAACTGCATAATTCAGTTTTTTGTCATATTCATTTTGATTTTTGTTAAACGGTTGATTATTAACAGGAGTGGTGAATATAAACGAGAGTTCCTTCAGACATTATATAGTAAGTTTCTACATAATTACAGGAAATTAATTATATGTTTGATTGGGATCATTTTATGTTACCTACCATTTCAGTTCTCACACAATGTGAGATAGAAAATGCATTGCTTATATCACTGAATAATTTACTGAAAAATAAATACTTTATAAGGTCTTGCAGTCATAGCGTGCATGGCAAATGGCCCAAACAGAGGATCACACAAGGCACTTTTTGAGGAGTAGGGTTTCTTGAAACCAAAACAAGCCTTGATGTTTGGAAACAGTGCCTGTTTTGAATTTATTCTGCGCCAGAAGTCCCTGTTCAATCTTTAATGATTTCACTCTAGTAACTCTAGTAACCTTTTATATTTATTAATTGTGAATTCAGATTCAATATAGGGTGTTCCAACGAAAACTTGACCCTCCCTGTAAGTCGGAAACGGGCGTGTAATCGAAAATTTCGAAGAACACGTCAATTATCATTATTATGGGGACTAGTTCTGATATGGAAATCACACACAAAACTTCACCTCTCTGAGGTCAGCAACTATCCCCCTATATTATTTTTCAATGGCATAGAGGGTCATTTGAAAGGTCTTTTGTCCCTCTATTACTTCTATAATTTTTTTCGAAATTGGTTCATTTGTTATCGAGAAATTAAATGTTGAACGTTTTATTTAAGAGAAAATCAACGAAAGTAATCACAATCAATGGATGAAGTTTGATCTTCCTCTTGAAGATGATCACTTAGTGATCAAAACACGTGTCGAGGTGTTAAAATGACGGTATGGTGTAGGGAAAAAGATACAGTTATATTCATTACTACTACACAATGCATCACAAGTACATAACGGATGAAGTATTCAAAATGACCTCTATCTAGATCTAGTTCCATACAATAATACAGTCTACTTTCGAAAGCGTTAGTTACATTATTGAAGATGTCCGGAGCCAGAAATCGACATTCCCGAACAATTCTCTGTCACAGGTCTTCTGTTTAACGTATTGATGGCTCATGTTGTGGTCTGGATGTTTCGTATTATAATTTCTTGCAGCAGCTTTAGCACATTCATTATTTCGATAATAGGTGGCAACAATTTCTATTCTTTGTTCAGTAGAATAAACCATGTTGGAACACAGTGAAAAGGATGACTGAATAATAATTCGTGAAGAAGTGACTGGCCAACTATCTACTTTTTTGTTCTGCGACAACTAGATTCAACAAAAACTAACAGTGTCGTCTATTTCAAAACATTTACTACTAATTAAATAAATTCTACAAATCTAGAAGACCTGCGACGGGAATGCCGATTTCTGACTCCGGACATCTTCAATAATGTAGGTAAGGAACGCTTTCAAAAGTAGTCTGTATTATTGTATGGAACTGGATGGACGTCATCTTGAACACTTTCTCTGTTGATTGTTTTGCCATTGATATTACTTTAGTAGATTTCCTCATATGATTGACAGCGATTTTTTTTTTTAATTAAAACGTCCAACATTTAATTGACAGCGATTTTTTTTTTTAATTAAAACGTCCAACATTTAATTTCTCAATAACAAATGAACCAATTTCGAAAAAAATTACAGAAGTAATAGAGGGACAAAAGACCTTTCAAATGATGTATCACTCGACCGCCCATGCCATTGGAAAAAATAGGGGGGGTAATTGCTGACCGCAGGGGCGTGCAGTTTCGGCTATGATTTCCATATCAGAATTAGTCCCCCTAAAAATAAAAATTGAGGTATTTTTTGGGGTCAAGTTTTCGTTGGAATGTGACTGGAATGTATTGGTCCAAAAATATATATTCACCTTCTTCACTATGTTTTAAAAATTGATTAAAATCATTTATTGTAATCCTCAAGTCGGCGAAGTGATAAAAAATGTTGAGTCGATCAGTTGTTGAGTCGATTCTTACCAGTTACTAAATGTCTGCCAGACGAGATGAAATACCTCTATTTTTAGTCATCCAAAATATATGGAATAAAAAGTATATAAATATTTATTTATTGAAATAATATTTTTTTAAGACAAAATAGCAGGGGAGCCCACAATGTAAAATGGGGATTTACTCGAGCGTCATTGAGACATATTAGGTTGCAAAGCTTAGATGATAAGAATAAAAAAATGTTATATAATATATACCTTTTCATCGGTGGGGGAAGCGGCTATAGATTTTTAAATATGTAAAAAAATACTTTTGCATGGATATACTCGATCGCGTCAGATATTGATAGCAATAATGTTGGTATGTTAATCTGATCATTTGCATGATGTGGGTAGTTGTACGTAAGGGTTGAAAGTGAAAAGAAAAAAAATTTAATCGAGCGCGTCAGATTTTCTAAGGGGGTGTTAAGTGCAACAAAAAAAAAGCTCTCATTCAATAATCTGACGATTTCGATCTGACGCAAACTCGCGGCCATTATTATAATGTTCAAAAAAAATTCGCCATTTTGGAATACTCAAGCGCGTCAGATTAAGATATATATGGTTCATCTTTATGTTTTAGACGTGTTATCTCATAATCTGACGATTATCTAGAGGGATTCGCTTAATCTGACGAAAACAATTTTTTTTTTCAATTCATTGAACTTAAATAAATAAATAATTGAATAAGTGTATGATTTTTAAGTGGAATACTTTTATTTATAAGAAAATAATTTTTGTAAATTGCTCAAATAAATATTATTTTTTTAAAATCAATTGATTAATTAATGAAGAAAAAAGAAATGAAACTTTCTATGTTTTTTACCACTTTTATTTGTAACTATCGTTACTGCAGTTTTGTCCTATAAGGACATTTTCAAACTTATATATTGTATAAGTTTGAAAATGTCTTTATATATTGCATAAGTTTCAAAATGTCCTTATAGAACGAACGTAACGTTAGTTACAAATAAAAGTGGTAAAAAACATAGAAAATTTAATTTCTCTTTTCTTCATTATGATTTCTTACCACGTAGTAACGGCTACATCCATCAATTAATTGATTGATTAATCATCATCTTCATCTTCATTACGAACGAGTCTCTGTGATCAGCTGTGATGGCGTCATGGCAACAGAATTCAGAGTGGGGACGGAGTGAGAAAGTAATAGAGAGAGAAAAAGTGAATAGAGAATAGAGGAATAGAAACTCGGAGAGAGAAATATAGGTATCACACAACTGCACGCATTAAACTTTATCGACAAATTTTTTGTTATTTTGGCTTGCGAAAATTGTCAGATTATATATTTTCGTTATCCTGGAATTATTTCCTTCAAAATAAAATAAAAAGCTACGCTCGAGAATGTCAAAATGACGTTATCTTTTTACAACTTTGCTGCCCTCCCCTTTCTTTAAGTCACTCTCAAATTGTCAGATTACTGGAATATACACTTTTTAGCAGGTAATTAACTCACCCTACCTTAATCTGACGCGCTCGAGAATTTCTGATGATCAATTTTTTCACTAATCTGATCCTTTATCCCTCACAGGCCATATATATGGGGCTCATATTTGGTGGAGGTACTTAAACAAGGTATCCCCCTGTATATTAATCTGCCGCACTTTAGTAAATCCCGAAATCCCCGCTTGGGCTCCCCTATTGAAACACAAGCACTACAGGAAAATCCTTAAGGTGCTCTAAGAGCAGTGCCTCTGCGAAAACCACCTCTGCCTAAAAATTTAGTCGTCCTTTTTTCAAGTCTGGATAAAGACGATCAATATTTTTCATAAAGGATAGCTTTCAGAAATGTTACGATGAGAAGTGAATAAATAATTCTCAGGCAGATTAAAAAATTTAAATAATAAATGACCTATATAAAAAGTACTAAAACAGAAATCTGAACTATTAATTTTTTCCTGTTCAGTGAACTTGAATATTACTCGAGACAACGCTTTGTCTCGAGTAATTCTCGATGGGAATTCCGAAACGAAATGGTATTATGCAAACCATAACAAACTCTCGCAAGCAACCATAGAACTGCCAACTGGGTCATTGTCACTTTCGATTTCTTTGGGTCGACCAGAGGACTAGGCATTGTGCCAATTTTTATTAGCGGTCGATAAATCCGTTTTTCATGTGATATTATTCGCTTGATTATTCCGTGAATGGATATAATATTTTAGGTTGCCCTAAATGATTATTATGCCATTAGAAACCTTGTGTGGATTATGTATTCAACAATGATTTAATGATTTACTTCTTCCCGAAACAATTCCTTTTGCTACCTTTAAAATTTGTAAATAAATCGAAAAACTACCAGTCAGCAAAGTACTAGTACTGACATAGTTCTGTCAGTACTATTACAATGATAATCAGCAGCAAAACTGCATTGCTAGTTTTAAGAGAAAGTTATCGATTTGTCTGAGCCCTGCTACGGATTTCTGTGACCTCAGCAAAGCTTTTTACTCAGTGCTATCAGTGCATTTCAACTTTTTCATACAATGATAAATAATATAGAATAAATACGAGAAAGTGAAGGCTACATATCTTCAATGCTTAGTCTCTTATGGGGAAATATTTAGAAACAAATATTGAAGTCAATTCAAACAATTTAGCAGGACGTTTCAGGGGCAATGATCTATATTTCAATATCATTAAAATTTAATTTTGATTTAATAATAGACAGAAAAATGCTTTTCAATTGTGATGACCTTCATGTTAGCCGCCTCAATATAATAAAATGTCTCGGCATGCAGGTCGAATAATTTTTGAACTAGAATTGTCATTGTGAAGACTTATGTGAGATGAACTCCTCTTTAGGTTGATTCACGTTTAAGGTAATGACTATTACCTGTGAGAAATTCCAGCTCATCAAAAAATGTATAAATACTTATGGGGGTGCCATTTTTGTAGAAATATTATCCTATGAAATTATGTCATTCAAAACCTATTTGTTCTTGAAATACACCTCCTAATGCACGAATATTCAGGCCGTTGCTTTTATTCTGTGGTAACATTGCTATAATCTAAACCGTAACAGATATGAAGACGATTAAATGGGAAAAAAAGGTAACTGTCATCGGGAACAATACAACGGTTTGAGAAAACTTACGGGGACAGTCGCCATTCTCGAGTTATACGGAGAAAACCAAAAATGCTGTTTTTCGTTTTATTTTTCGAATGGAATTGTTATTTCGGATAATATCAAGAAATGGAAAAAGAAAATTATTGTATTCGAAGTGTACTATGACCATGTAATAATAAATATTCGATAAAACGTTTCGTGTCAACATGGCTACCATCAACTTTTTTTTAAATACGGACCTGTCTCTTTTATTACAGATATTGATATCTAAAGCGATACATTCATAATCCAAGGGTATATCACATATTTTTATAGCGTTTCTTCTGAAATAACTACCATCATCAGTGATAACAATTTTTAATTACGGTCTTACCGTTTTTTTTTTTTTGTAAATTGTTTCGATTTCTATAAAATAATTCAGACAACCCAATAAATTCGACAGATAGGTCCCCTAACACAATAAAAATTCGTATTTTTTCGTTTTGTAAATTTTGGTATTGCCGTAATCCTTCTTTCAAGGTTTATAATATTTTTATAATTCTCAATCCTGAAAGTAACGAAAATGTCTGTTTTTGGTCAAAATTCGACTGTTGTATAATTTGGTATGATCAAATAGCATCTCAATTCATTTACCATCTTAAACGCGTAGGCTTTGCTTGGTTTGTATTGCAGGAAAAATGAATGCCTTGTTGATATCTGTCAGACGTTTATGAACATATCAAAGATGTATTCAAATGATGAAAGGACTGATATGCTATTCAGTTATGCAAAATCAAGTAGAAATACTCTCTTGACAAGAAATATGAATGTTGAGCTAGCTATAGCCGAATCGTCGTATTCCGAACATCCAAATGTTTAGACGATTAGAAAGAAATTTGAGAGACTATGGTGCATTTGACAAAAAGAAAACAGAAAACGTGTGGTTACTGGAAGTGTGGGGAATCAAATAAATGTTATGGGTGAGCAAATATTAACATATGAAAATTTACACAGTGAAAACATCTTTTTTAATTTAGGATTGGACAGTTACAAAATTTATGTTAATCAAGATTGTTCTTTACGAGAAATTTCCCACAAAATGGCAATTTCTGTCAAATCCACCAGAACTATTTTAAAAAAGAACAAATATAAATGCTATACGATACCCGCAGTTCATCACCTCAATGAAAGGAATTACGGAAGGAGAGTACGATTTGCGAAGTGGTTAAGACGTAGAAATAGGGAGTTGGTAATATTTGTAAATAAATAATTTGGACGGACGAATCAAAATTCACCAACAATGATTGGTTTGACAAAAATATCCATTATAGGTGTAATAATACAAATGAACATTTACATAGGAAAACCATTTTCCAAGAAAGGTTCGGAAAAAGTGTTTGATTGGGAATTGATTCGAATACGATGATATTTTCTTTTTCCATTTTTTGATATTCTCCGAAATAACAATTCCATTCGAAAAAATCGAAAAACTGCATTTTCGGTTTTCCAAGTATAACTCCAGAAGGGCGAGAGTTCCCATGAATTTTGTTCGACCATTGTATGGTTCCTGATGATCATTTATTCTATTCGAATCTATTACGGTTAAGAATATAGCAATGTTACCACATGATAAAAGAAACGGCATGTTTGTTAAATTTCAAGTAGAATTCATGGTATGAGTGAGGGATTGAAAACATTCTCTATATTTTTTTCGTGATATTGATAATTACAAAAATTATTCAAGTTACCTTGACCCAAAAATATATGATCATCTACCTCAGTATATTAAATTTATTACAACGTTGATGCAGTTCAAGATTGTTTGAGAATGTGTTTGACTGAAAAATGTTTTAATTCACTTCATGAATATTTCAGCCATTCGTTTTGAAATCCTTTCTCAAAATACTTAACCCTGTCCAAAAAAAAGGACATATTTTTTTACCTTGGATAGAACTTATTTTAAATTTGCTAAATATTCTGTGTCGTTTCTGCCATAATTAGAGTATCATCCATTCGCACACCACCCTCGGTATGTTAACGAAAATCTGCTTGATGATTAGTTGAAATATACTGGGCGTGTTTGTGATCCCGTAGGTTAAACGCGTATACGATAATAAACCTTTATGTGTGGAAATAGTGACAAACTTTCGAAAATGTATCGATTAGGTCTATTTTAGAAAATGTGTCGCCTCCACGTAAATCTAAAAAATATATTCTATCTTCGAAATGGGTTATTGCTGAATTTCCAATTGTGAATTTTAAAATCACTGCATACGAGTGTTCGTAGTTCACCATTATATTTTCGTACAGGTACGAAACAATTTTTTTCACAAGCACTGAAAAAGTTACAATATTGAAATCAACCTGACGTTTTGTACTACCAAAAAGACACTCGGCCAGTAATTCATTTGGTTTACCCCATCGTTGTATGGGGTGGAAAACGCAACCCCTAAAATTTATTTCAAATGTAACTTTGTGTCTTATCATTTGTTTACCATTTAAAAATTTATTTCCGATAGCCTGTTTCATTCTAAACAAAAAATGTCTCTTGGTTTTTTGCCCAAAATAAACCAATTCGCAGCAAAAAATAATTTCACGAACAAATACAGAGATACATCTTCATAAATGCGAACTGGATTGATTGTTATTTTGTAGTTAGTACCTGCATTAAACAATTAAAGGGTAATAAACAAAACTAATTTATTAATAACAAAAAACACAATATGTAGAAATCATAGTAAATGTTCAATATGTCTACCTTCAGACATTACGCATGCGTCTAGACGTCGGCGCATTGAGCCACGTATTCGCTCAAATATTCCTGGAGTCTCTCTGATTACCCTGCACGCATCAATGAGTCCTCTACATCGTGAACAGGAGTAAGATAAACCAAATGCTATAAATGGCCCCAAATAGAGAAATCGAGAGGATTGAGATCCGGGGATCGAGCGGGCCAGTTCTGTGGTCCTCCTCGACCTATCCACTGATTTGCATATGTTTCAGTTAAATGCTGACGTGCTACTTGACTAAAATGGGCGGGAGCCCCATCATGCATGAAAAACATCCCTTCTGACGCCCAAAGGAACTTCCTCCAGCAGTACTGGATGCACTTCTCTTAAAAATTGAACGTATGCCTCACCATTTAATCGAGGAGGTAGAAAATGAGGCCCAATTAAGTCATCCCCAAAAACTCCGAGCCACACGTTAAGAGAAACCTGTTCTTGATGGTTATTTTCGACAATAGCGTGAGGGTTTTCATCAGCCCATATGTGGTAATTATGACAATTAATAATCTTGTCCCGAGAAAAACTACATTCGTCTGTAAATTCTATCATCTTCGGAAAGTCACAATTTCTTCTAAGTTTTTCCAGCATCCAATTGCAAAATTCAAGACGGTTCAGAAAGTCTCGCGGTAACAGTGCCTGTACTCGTTGCAGATGGTAAGGGAATAAGAGTTGTTCCTTTAAAATTCGAAATACCGTCATATGATCAACATTTAGCTGGAAAGCAATCTTTCTAGTACTGGTAGTAGGTTGTTCTTCAATCAAATTAAGTACTGCTTCCTCAAGCTGTGGTGTTCGAACTTCTCGATGGCGACCACAATCCTGCGTTCTTTTGTCGAATGAAACATATTCTCGTAATCGTTGATGAAGTCGAGCAAATATTATATGTGAAGGATGCTGCCGTTGAGGATACATTTCAGCATATCTTCTAGAAGCTTCTAACCCATTCCCCTGCGACAGATCGTAAACGTAATGCATATCAGCCATTTCCTCATTTGTGTATGCCATTTTAATAACAAGTGAATTATGAAAGTAACAAATTAAGAACAGAACAACAACACACAATTAGTAATAATTCAATTTCGAAAAATCACTAACTGACAGCGTCATACCAATTTAATTGTCACTATCGCTAATAGCGACCTACTAGATAGATGAGTTTTGTATTTTCGCATTTATGACGATGTATCTCTGTAGTTGTTCGTAAAATAATTTTTTGCTGCGAACTGCTTTATTTTGGGCAAAAAACCCTAGAGACATTTTTTGTTTATAATAAAACAGGCTATCGGAAATGAATGTTTAAATGGTAAACAAGTAATAAGACAAAAAGTTACATTGGAAATAAATTATAGAGGTTGCGTTTTCCACCCCTTACAACCATGGGATAAACCAAATAAATTACAGACTAAGTGTCTTTTTGATAGTACAAAACGTCAGGTTAATTTCAATATGTACCCCCATTAAGGGGCTGTATCTCAACAAGGGATGCTCAAATGAAATTTCTTCATATGAAAAATCCTATCTTTTTTTTGATGAGGAATCACCTCCTTGAATGTTTTACACTTATTCAGTTACACCCTGTATAACTTTTGAATATAATACAATCTGTTGACATTATATTCGATTTATTATGGAAAATAATTCTATTCATATTTTGATTTTTATGGAATTATTTTCCAGCAGCTTGACAGCATTAACCTTTCTTGATTTAATATCATTTCTAGAAACATGTGAATTCGTTTTCCGATGACATTTCAGGTTAGCTTCCCAAATTTCCGCTACCGCAGTTGTCGGTTGATTGGTCATACCACTAACACTGACATATAAACTTGTCATGTTGACTTCGGAGTCACACCAATAGGTGGTTCCACTTATGTTTCGCTTGCGTTTGCGCAGCTATTTTTATCAAGTACTTTTCTGGTTTTTCACATTTTGCCTTCAATGGGGACCGCCTGCTCGGTACTGACGATGCCCAATAGGCTGAAACAGATGTCTTCCGGCGGCTCTTAAATTGAAATCAATATGTGAATGATCAGAAAGTACTTTTCTATTCATATATACAGGGTCCTGCAACAATGGCGCGGTGTTCCATATCTCTATATAGGAAGCAGATAGGAATCTAATTTTCTATAATATTACCTTATTGCTCGAGCTCGACAAAATAAAAATATTGGCGGTCACACAGGGTGTTCGATTTTTTCTGGTCGGATCCCAACTGTGTCTTTTCAAATGGCAACCTATATTTTTTATCGCTTTTTCGGTTTCTTCATAGAAAATAAAATAAACTTTATGTATATCTGCACTTCGAAAATATTGACGGTTTTCGAGATATCTAGCATGACAGGTTTTTTTTCCCAATATTCGTCACTCAGAATATTTGAAATTATAAAGTGGTGCCAAGTCCAGTTGAAATTTTTTTTTGGTCGAATATTCTACATTGGTAACTCTCTCAAACGATATATCTGAAATCGACCTGTGATATACAGGGTATGAAAAACCGCTTGCCAAATATTGTAAATGAAAATTTGCAAAATCTTCCTTATATTAAATGGAACACCCTGTATATTATTGATCCATAAGAAGCGCCAACGAAACCTCTACAAATTTCATTAAGTATTCCTTATGGCTAAGTTCAATAGTTTTTCTTAAATGAGCATTTCTTTCGAAAAATGGTCATTTTTTCAAAGCGAAATCCATTTGACGACTGATAAGAATATACAAAAAATACCCTTTCCTTAAAATATCGCCCATTCCTAAAATTACCTGTTGCTAGATAAACAAGTTGCGAATTACACCACAAAATGGACGTTCTTGAATAGTTACAATAATTTCAAAAATCTCGGAATTTGTGCCATATTCTTTCGGTCTAAAACAACCTTTCAGCGAATGAAATATTTATTGGAAATCAAGTAGTCTGGCAAATGACAGAACAAAATATTTGGCTGCAAATGAATATTGAAATTTTTAGTCAATCGTGAAGTTGAACTGTCGGTATAATTTCATCAGAATGTTGTTATCAAAAAGTGGTTTGATTGATATGATTTTCATATTAGGTGAATCAGACAGGAATTGTTTATTGGCAAGTAGAATTTATTCTCAACGGTATCCAGATAGAAGGCATCCAGATGAAAGATCTTTCCGAAAGGTCTTGGGACGATTCGTTGAAACTGGATCTATTAAGTATTCCAAACATGAGCGCATCAAGCCAGCTACTAATGAAGATAATGAATTGCAAGTTCTTCTTGCTGTTGAAGAAGATCCTAGTAGGAGTCAACGACAAATTGGGGAAATAGTGGATATAAGTGAGAGATCAGTGCAACGAGTATTGAAGAAACATCGCTTGCATCCATACCACGTTCAGTTACATCAAGAACTACTGTATGCTGATTTCGAGAAAAGAGTGAGATTTTGCAATTGGGCCATGAACAAAATTCGTCGAAACGAATATTTTTTCAATAATATTTTATGGTCGGATGAATCGACATTCCATAAAAATGGATTTGTAAATCGACATAATTACCATTATTATGCGACAGAAAATCCTCACTTATTGAGACAGGTGGATTATCAACATAGGTGGTCGATAAATGTCTGGGGAGGCATCATTGGAGAATATGTAATTGGCCCATACTTTTTTGAGGGACATATGAATGATGCAATGTATCTCAATTTCTTACGAAATGATTTACCAGGTTTGTTAGATGATATTCCTCTTGACCTCCGCAATAGAATGTGGTTACAACATGATGGTGCACCTGCTCACTATTCGGCAGAAGTGAGAGATCATCTAAATGAAGTATTTCCCAATAAATGGATAGGACGGAATGGGCCTGTACGGTGGCCCGCTAGATCACCAGATTTGACGAAACTAGATTTTTTCTTATGGGGATACATAAAAAATATGGTTTACGTTGAGCCACCAACTTCTCCCGAAAATATGCGACTTAGAATAATGAATGCTTTTCGCAGCATTACACCAGCTGTCTTGCGCAGGGTAGAACAGTCTTTCAAACATAGACTTCAGCTCTGCATTCAAGAAAATGGAAGACATGTTGAACATATTTTATAAAAGTTTCATTATCAACCTTAATTAAACTCTCCCTTTTGTAGTTTTGTAATTTGCCAGTTGACAAATTTGAATATCTAGAACTCAAGCTCTGAATGAATATAATAACATGAAAAAAATAGTTATTTATAATGTTTCTTTCTTTTAACTTGTTTGGTTTGATATTGCACGATTTATGAGTGAAATTCTGCATCCAATAAAAAAATAATTTTCCATTTAGCAAAAAGTGATAGGTACATACATTTATTTCGTTAAAAAATATTTGTTTGGACACCTTCTAATGTACAAAATTGAAACAAGATATCTTTCGTATATTTTTATCAGTAGTCAAATGGATTTCGCTTTGAAAAAATGACCATTTCTCGAAAGAAATGCTCACTTAAGAAAAACTATTGAACTTAGCCATAGGGAATACTTAATGAAATTTGTAGAGGTTTCGTTGGCGCTTCTTATGGATCAATAATATACAGGGTGTTCCATTTAATCTAAGGAAGATTTTGCAAATTTTCATTTACAATATTTGGCAAGCGGTTTTTCATACCCTGTATATCACAGGTCGATTTCAGATATATCGTTTGAGAGAGTTACCAATGTAGAATATTCGACCAAAAAAAAATTTCAACTGGACTTGGCACCACTTTATAATTTCAAATATTCTGAGTGACGAATATTGGAAAAAAAACCTGTCATGCTAGATATCTCGAAAACCGTCAATATTTTTGAAGTGCAGATATACATAAAGTTTATTTTATTTTCTATGAAGAAACCGAAAAAGCGATAAAAAATATAGGTTGCCATTTAAAAAGACACAGTTGGGATCCGCCCAGAAAAAATCGAACACCCTGTGTGACCGCCAATATTTTTATTCTGTCGAGCTCGAGCAATAAGGTAATATAGAAAATCAGATTCCTATCTGCTTCCTATATAGAGATATGGAACACCGCGCCACTGTTGCAGGACCCTGTATATATATATATATATATATATATATATATATATATATATATATATATATATATATATATAATATATATATATATATATATATATATATATATATATATAAAGTCTCATTTGCCATCTTCTGGTGAAGTCTGGTTGAAAAAACCTCCATGTCCGAAACACGTGTCTATGGTTTGCCACTTTCTTGAGTGCTATGTTCGATATTAACTTCTGTTTATATATATATATATATATATATATATATATATATATATATATATATATATATATATATATATAAATTCGAGAGTTACACCTCTCGAAGCGAAGCCATCTGAGATGATGGCGAAACGTCGACTATCGAATAGTACACAACGGATGAACACCCGGAAGAACAACACATCATATATATATATATATATATATATATATATATATATATATATATATATATATATATATATATCAATATATCAATATATCATTACAGCAGAAATATTTTGATCCAAAAAATAAATACGGCTAGTGGAATGGATGGAAATTATCGTTTTTTAAAAAGCTAAAAAGCTCAGTTGTGTCAAGTGAGTGGTACGACATGATGATCACGGGTTTCACGTGTTCAAATCCCAGCGCAGTTTTTTCTTTTTGCTGTTAGTAACAAATTATTGTCATTCATATAAGTACCAATTTTGGGTGTTTGGATAATCACGAGTTTTTATTTACCAAAACAAAGACATTTGTTTGAACTAGTGAAATTTCAATATGAGGAAGAAAGGTGATATGAGCTTTGTTGTTGAAAATGTTATCACGAATCGAAATGCATAATAAAATATACGGCATTTTATTTAAAAAAATATCATTTTATGAAATATTTTTAAAACATTTTACTATTACTAGTTTCCCCGTTCAACCGAATTCGTAGTTGTAACGCACTGTTTGGAACCTTTGGTCTAGTAATGAATATTACAGGAGTTTTTTCCCAACACCAAACCGTTATTTTAACACCTCGACACGTGTTTCGATCACCTAGTGATCATTTTCAAGAGGAAGATCAAACTAATCCTATTCACAAAGTTTTTCTTGTTTATACCATAGGTACCTCTTCTAGGTACCTGCGTCTTGAGTGTCTTAAATTAATTTCACAATATTGCCTCATCTACTAGTCTTAAATTAATTTTACAATGTCTCCTTGTGTAATAGTCAAGTGAATCTAATAATTGAAATATTACTTCAACAAGCTACATAGTATACAACGAAAGTCATTTTTTTGTGGAGGAAAATCTGAAAATTTGAAAAATAAAAATTATAATGGAGAACTTTATACTAGAGTAGAAGGGCAAATTTTTTAGTTTGCCTCAATAAGTTACCGCGTAAAAATCAAAGTATTTTTCCCAAAGAAAAATCTTCTATTTATCAGTAACTTGTCGTATTTAACGATTTTGCCTATCAAAAAAATTGTTAAGAAATAATACAATACTTACCTTAACGTTTCGCAGGCCAAAATCTGCCTCCGTCTTCAGTATACTATTAAGTGTTGGTCCACCATCGTTATTCATAATATTATTATGTTTAATAATTTCTACACTCTCATAGGCATCTAGATTCCTGTTGTTAACTTGCCTAACTAATCTTAATGAAATGAAGTCTGTGGAATGGTTTTGTTGCAAAATATGGGCGACTGCTGATTTTTCAGGTCTTTTATATTTAAGTGTGCTAAGTGTTCCTTATATCTTATTCTGATAGATCTTTTCGTCTGTCCATAATATTTTTCATCGCAGTCCTTACATTCAATTTCGTAAATTCCAGACTTTTCCGAACTCTCGACTTTTGGACTTCCTATCAGGCTCTGTAGTGTATGACTTGTTTTAAAAACCACCTTCATACTTAGTTCCTTGAAAATCTTTCCAAAGTTCTTCGTGTATTGGTGGTATGGAACTGAGATGTATTCATCTTGCTTTTGTCATTTTCAAAAGTCGAGATTTCGTTCAATGTTAGCCTAAACTTTTTCTTTCTTATTATATCAACTACAATACTCCTCGGGAAACCGTTAGTGGCTGCTATTTCCTGTATTGTACGATTTTCTTTTGTGAACCTCTCATTTGTGAGAGGAAAAGTCAAAATACGATGCACTAGAAAATTCAGCCCAGCACGTTTGTGCTGTCCACAGTTATGTGAACTATCAAGAGTATACCTGTACGTGCTTGTTTCTTTTCTAAATACATCGTATTCTAGCCCTCCATATTGGCTTCTCATTACCAAAACGTCAAGAAATGGAAGTTGCCCTTTATTTTCTAACTAATACGTGAATTTTATTGATGGAAATCTTTCAGTTCAAAAGGAAACAAAATCCTCAAATATTCGATTTTTTGTTATCGAATATCGCGAAAACATCGTCTACATACCTTAGTATCAATATTAACGAAGTTAGCAATGGTGCTGATTTAATTTGGAACAACCTGTATATCTGTTGATCAAAATCTGTTTTTTCGGTTAACCAGCTGTCGCCCCCATACGAACGAGCACTCTCAAAAGTCTAAACCTGTGCGAGCTAAGGACTTTTAACGTGTGATTCGGTTTTAATCTCAATATCCCACCGCCGTTTATCGTGTTACTAAGACTTAAGGCAATCGTGTACTATTTGTGCAAATGACTGATATTTTGCTCATCGTTCGCGTATGTTTTTTTGATGCTTGGGCGCTGTCTGACTTAATCATTTCTTTCAAATCTCTGGAAAACACTGTTATCCTATTTTTCATATTCTATCGAACTTAATATCAATTTTGTTCCCTTGTGAGACGTTGTGTCCGTTATTCAGACGTATTTTGTTTAGTTGGCGTATACGAGCCGATCCCTGCTTCGTTAAAGAAGCTCTTCAGTTCTTTTTTCAGATGGTGTCTCTATAAAAGTTTTCGTGTAAATTCACCCTTCGTGGTTATTCCCCTGAAAACCTTACAGTTATAGTCGGCTATAAAATTGTAACTAGTAGGAACAAACCCGATGCTTTCATTTCTACAAATCCTATATAGTGCAAAAGGGAAATTTTACTAAAAAAAAATAGTAGAATAACCACGCAGGTGTATTTTCCAAGTACTCTTGATGTTTCTTATCCTATCCATTTTATGACTTAGTACCAAACACCCACATCAATGTATACAGTTTAATAACTCTCGAGGGTGGAAAAAACATTTCACTCCAAATCATTACGAGCTGGCAAAGGATACTCAGTTTAAACCACTTTGTCATTTGCCGAGGAGGGTATGCATACTGGCTTTTGTGGTTTCCCAGCCTCACACACAGATTCATTCGGGAAGATTTTGCCGTTCATTGATTGTTTGAATAATTTTTGAGTTCTCTTGTCCCCTATAAACAAAAATTGGGAAACAGTTACTTCTTAATTTGAATGTGGTTGACAATGATTTTTGTTGAATGATAGAGGTTTGGACTTTTACTCTATAACAATAAGTTGACTCATTGAGAAGAAAAAAGAAATGAAATAAAAAATGAATGAGTGAATGAGCTATCAGAATAAGTACCAAGACCAAATTATATGGATGACAGTGAAATATAAATAATGCATAAACAATAAAAATCGGGATAAAATAACCAGTTATCACCCGAAGACGATTGAATATATCAACAATCGAAACGTCGTGACCTAGACATTGCTTTGAAATATTTTTCCTTATTTTTGTTTTTTTTTTCATCGTTTATGTTCACCATATTTTCTTTTTTTTATTGTTTGACATATCATGTTACTCTTTTCTTTAACCTATTAATTTATTTCCAGTTCATGTAGGAATCCTATTATTTTCGTTTTTTTAAATATTTCTTCAACTAACTAATCCGTATATTTCGGTCTGCCTTTTCTAAAAGATATTTTAACTTCATGTCGCGTCATATAATTTGAATAAATTGAGTTCATCCATTCGAAGAAAATTAGAGCTCCCGAGGGTCTTCTCACTTCAAAATTTTGTTGTGGTTGCTATCATGTCGGAGTTACGCAACTGTTCGATAAATTGTTCAAAAGTTCTTCCACTATTTGTTTGAGGCTGGAAAACCATATTATCAGGTTCTTTATTACATAACTATTCTTCCTCAGTTTCCTTGGTTTGGCATCGTGCTTACTTCACTCAACAGCCATCCCTCGTATTTTTTTTTAAATGAACCTTCTCTTACACTTTGACCGTGATCGCAGGGGTCACGGCTGAATCCAACGCAGCCTTGGTGAACCGCATCACGTTTCTATGAATATTACCAGATAATACATGAATTCAAAAATGCTCATGTTAAACATGAATTCAAAATGACTCTTTTACAATTACATCAGAATATACAAACAGCAGACCTGGTACGAGGGGTCTACCAAAATTTCTTTGAAAAACTTTTTCTATGGTGGGTCGATGTTCCTTATTGTTTATTGAGTATAGAGTATATAACGTTCCACAATCTGAAAAATTAATAACGCTAAATAAATAGAGAATATGCTGAAGTGTAAACTGAAAAGTTCGCCCCAATAATTTACTGCGTAATATAAACCACTGAAGAGTCCGGTAAGTCAGATATTTGTCGTATGTATGAAAACGAAAATTGAAATGATCAATGGAAAAAATGAAATTTCTATACATAACTTTCTTTGGAAGATAGACGTTTCGGTAAATAGTCTTTTAAAAGACCCAAAAAGGCATTTCTAAACAACGTCTAAATTGCAACCAACTATATTTATATTGACACAGGTTGAAACAATGAATTGTTTAGATGTCAGATTCAATATTCTGCAAGAGTAGATACACATACCGGATGATGTCTAAGAATTTAGTTTGACCTCTAGCCTTAGCAGTGACTGACAACCCAGGTACTATCCAATTCTACAGAGCCAATTGGAATACCTTGTTACTTGCTGAAAGAATATTTGCGGATTCTTTGAGTTTTTCCTTTTTTCATAAGGTTCCTTGGTAACAATTATTGTTTCATTCCACTTACATCGTAATAACCAGTTGATTTCAGAATAAGTTCCGCTATCACCAAATCTGGTATCAGTATTCTCTTTATATATTCACGATATCCATTTGTTCTTATATCTAGGGGTCTTGCGATTTCATCTATGGATGCTTTTTCACAGAAACGATTATTGTTGTAAAAATATTTTTTCTTCATTTCAACTATAATTTCTGGTTTAGTTTGAGTCAGAAGAGATGGTAGTTCTAAAAGTTGTTCTTACCGATTTGTCTCAATTTTTCCTACAAACCTGGAACATAAGTTGTAATGTATACGAGTTCTAATGTACGGCGGTTGCCCCCCG
Organism: Leptinotarsa decemlineata; assembly: GCF_025532065.1. NCBI lineage: Eukaryota > Metazoa > Arthropoda > Insecta > Coleoptera > Chrysomelidae > Leptinotarsa > Leptinotarsa decemlineata. The sequence goes on from NW_027412533.1 coordinate 15,469,556, forward strand.
CGCTGCTGTGATATCGGTAGTGTGCACATGTCTCCCCATCACGACCCAAAAAGGGAAAAAACGGCAGAGACTTCTTGTGTTCACGATACAAATTTTTCAGTGATAGAACCGATGCACTGAAGTAATGTAACACTGAACAAATATAATTCATCTGGCGACGACTTTTCTTTGCTTTTTCAAAAAGTACTTGCGAAACGTGTGTGTGAATAGTAAGCCAAATGAATAAAAATTACCACAGGAGTTGATATTGGATTCAACTTGATGTTCGATCCAAAAATATCCGAGTAGAGTGTGTTTGTCAAACGACTTGAACAATATTTCATCGCAAGAAATATTACTGAAAATACAATAAAACGAGCAGTTTTGCTATATAGCCTCGCGGAGGAGGCATATCAATTACTTCTTGATTTATCAGTGCCAAACAAACCGAAACAAAGTTCATATGAAGGAAGAGTTGAACATCTGGACGGTTATTACGACAAAACACTTGTGGTGTGAGTAGAAAGAGCTAAATACTATGCCGCCCAAAAATTAAATGGTGAATCAGTTAAAAACTGGGCATTGCTTTAAAAAAAATAGATAGTAACTGTAAATTTGGCGCGGAACTGTTCACCAAGCTAACGGATATTTTTTTTTATTACAAGGTATAATGAAGGACGAGTAAAAAATGCGTTACTAGGCTTGAAAGCTGACGATAAGTTCAGTAAAGCCTCGGAGAGGTCTCTTACGGAAGAAGCAGCTCTAGTAGGCATTCAGGAAACGGAAATATGTGTCCAGGTGTAGTAAATAAACCAAATTCAAAGAGTTCCTCGGCATCAACAAGGACATAAAAACCAGTAACATGAAAGCCAGCTAAGCAAAGGTCAATCCAGCATGCAACCGGATGCAGAAGGCGAAATGAAGCGACGTTGAATAGTAGTGGCAGTGCGCATGTGCCATTTTTCTTTGTGGTAAAGGTCATTCTCCAATATCTGTCCATATAAGGGATATACTTGTAATAGCTGTAATGTTAGAGGTCATGTGCGAGCAGTATGTAGGAATGTAAACAAATATTTGAACTCCTTGGAAACGGAAAATGTGACCTGTTCTGAGTCTGGACACTGAACATGATGGACCTATTTATATAGATATTCGGGTTGAGGGTAAAATGCTCAAATTCTAGTTAGATTCAGGTGCAGCAGTTTCCGTTATACCAATTGATGAATATAATAAATATTTCAAAGAATATTCATTATATCTAAGTGATATTTCGTTAGTAAATTTTTCGGGAGACAAAATTTATCCTTTGGGTAAAATCACTCTATCTGTTGAATTTGATAAGAAGGTTAATGATTTGGATTTTTATATTATGAAAGGTGATCGTCCAGCCTTGTAAGGGGGAAATTTCATCAGAAATTATAACACAGGATTCGGAACCATTCATTTTGTGAATAATGATTTATTGGATAAGGTAATGAAAGATTTTTCAACTGTTTTTTCTGAAAACTTCGGAACATTCAACAAATTAAAATTCAAATTGAATTTAACTGCTGCATCTATTCCGAAATTTCACAAACCTAGACCGTTGCCATTTTCCTTGAAGAGTAAAGTGAAAATCAAGTTGAATAGATTAATAAGAATATCATATCACCGGTAGAGTTTTCTGAGTGGGACACTCCTATAGTGCCAGTTCTAAAAAATGATGGAGGAGTGTGTATTTGTTATGATTACAAAATAACGATCAATTATTATATACTGACATGAATATCCTTAACCGAGGTTTTGATTTCGAGATCAAATATGTGAATACCAGTGAAAATATAGTTGATTTTTTGAGTAGAGTGCCAATGAACGAAATAGATTCAGAACGCGAGTCTGCCGATTTGATCGATGAAGTCGTTGATATTAATTTCATTTCTTTAAATTCTGAAATTTCCGTAAACGTGAATATTGTACGAAATGAGACACTGGTGGATCCGGTTTTATAGAAAGTTTCAGAATATTTGAATACAGATTGGCCAAGTAAAATTGATCATGAGTTGAAACCCTATTTTCATAAGCGCTTGGTTCTGACCAATAGAGAGGACATACTACAGTATGGGGTCACAGGGTTGTTATTATCCGTCTCCACTACAGTCATTCACTATAAGAGAATTACACAGTGCACATTTGGAAATAGTTGAAACGAAACTTCTAGCTCAATCACAAGTTTGGTGGCCATCGTTGAATTGTGAAATTGAATAAATATAGTTTAAAAAACACACTTTTAAAGAACATCGAAGTGAAAAGTTGAAAATATTTTTTTTAAATAAGCTTAAAACAATATCGAACGAAACATACTAGTATTATTGAGAAAAAAAGCGACGGGCGCTTGATATACAAAAAATATGGCACAAAGCGCCCACGCTTTTTTCACAATAATACTAAAATTTTTCGTTTAATGTTGTTTCGAGCTAATATAAAACGTGTAAAAAGAATTTTTTTCTAATAGTCTTGGATGCATTCTCGAAGTGGATCGAAGTTATATCAATGACTTCAATAACAACGTCTTCTACAATTAATAAATTGGGAGAATTTTCTTCACGATATGGTTTACCTAAGACACTTGTTAGTGACAACGGTCCGCAACTGACTTCAGCGGAATTTAAGCATTTTACTCAAGTCAATGGCAGTCAACATATAACTATTCCGCCCTTTTTGGCACATTGCAGTGGCGCTGCTGCAAATAGCATGAAAATTGTAAAACCGTTTCTTATGAAAGAAATTCATTGTGAAAATATTACCATTATCACTTTCAATCTTTTTTGCTCACATACAGAAATACTGTGCATTTGTCAACAGGAGAAACTCCTGCAAAGAACAAGATTCGATAGAAACCTGAAACCTTACAAAATTCTCAACAAGAATCAACAGATTTTGACCAGATTAAATGTAACTTAGGTAAAGCTTAGGAAATGAATAAAAAATATTAGGGGGGGGGAAGAAAGCTTATGTTTTTTTTGGAAACATTCTTCTAGCTGAAGACTATCGTAATGTGAAAAGCTCTTGGTGTAAAGCAAAAATAACATGAATTTTAGGTAAGAATTTATATCTTGTCAAACCTTTAAATTCAAATAATATTCGGAAAAGACACAGCAATCAGATCAAGACGATGATTTATAAAACAGATTACAATCCGGATGTTGAGGATAAAGTCAAATGGAATACTGATCAAGGTGATATTGATAAGACCTATTACTTATGAAAATGAAGTGGTTGGTAATGATGATAATATAAATGCTGAGAATTTTGATAACAGTATGATCAGACCAAACATGGTATCACCGCCATCACCAAGCACTTTATATATTCGTCCTGTACGTAACAGGAGAGAACCTGATCGATTAAGATATTGACTTTTTATATTGTATATATTTATGTATTTATTCCAATTTCATATCGGTAGTGTGCACATGTTTCTCCATCACGACCCGAAAAGGGAAAAACGGCAGAGACTTAAAGGTTGTATATCTATTTCTAATTCTCAATAGAGGACTGAAGTTTCAATGCAATTCATTGTCGTTGCCGTTGGAATTCGTTCAATTTTAGCATTTCAATTTTATTATTTTTACTACATTCTTGCGGATTATTTTAATATTCACAAGTCTGCGGAGGTATTTTTCGTGACATTTTGAACTAAACTTATCTGTAGATAATTCGTTTTGCGAATGTCAAGCTGTGATCTACAAACCCCTTGAATTTCTTGAAGTGGTAATACTTGTACATCAAGTAACTCCTCTACAAGCTGCTCCGGTCAAGTACAAGTGCTGAAAATTGCAAAATTCCATATATTCGCTTGGAATATTAATTTCTGACAAATTGAGTATAAAATAATGCAATATCAAAATATATTTCGGTCCTACTGAAAAAAATTTTCTCATTTTCAATATTCGGTTGGTTAGAATTGGTTTCCCATTTACCAATGAGCTATATATTAAAATTTGTTATTGCCTCAATAATAATCGTTAGAAATGTTTATCGTTTCTTACTCATGTATTGACTGAAATTGATCTTAATATACGAGTATTTCTTACTTTTTGTGTATTGAACTTGGAATGAAGTTGTATCAAGTTTGATTTTACTTAATAAATAATTTGTTATCGCTTTTCATACATTTCATACCTTTTTGCTAAGTTTCATCTATGGTTTGGTGGTGGACGGACATCCTTCTACAAACAAGGTACAAGAACGTCATTGCTGAGATCGGAACTAAATTTGTTTAGTGATTATCCGCCTTCTTTGTATATGCAAGCATGACAGTGAAAGTGTAATAGTAATAGCAGTAGGACTTAGGATGGGTTCATCTATTTGTTTGCCTCATACTTGTGTTTGCGGTAGTATAATTGATGAGAAAGTTACACATGGTTTGAGTTGCAGGAGAAGTGCAGGGCGTACATCTCGACATCACCAAGTGAACGACATATTGAAATGAGCTATGTTGTCAGCGGATGCTCCTGCAATTCTGGAACCCTTAGGTACCAGTCGAGATGATGGTAAACAATCAGATGGTAATTCTCTCATACCATGGAAATACGGTAAACCTGTGGTATGGGACTTCACTTGCGTTGACACGGTTGCGGCTTCCCATCTAGCCGGAAGTTCGAAGTCTGCTGGAACTGCAGCGTTGTCTGGCGAGGAAAATACCAAAATCTTGGTAACAACTATCTGTTCCATCCAGTAGCGGTTGAAACTTTCGGTGTTTATGGCCTGGAGTCTCTGTTATTCGTTCATGAAAGATCACCGATCTACCTCTTTTTTAATAGAAATAATTAGTATTGCTATTCAACGTGGCAATGTTGCTTCGGTCGTTGGAACTATTCTTCCTTCACATAATTTTGATGAGATCATGCATTGCCCTAATTTCAGTACGGATCTGAAATATCTTCGAAACAAGTCGAGATATATGGATATTCATCAGTCTCCTATTAAGGTTAATTCACAAGTGATTGATCCACCTTCTTCTTTTTCAGTTCGGTCAGTGGACTCAGATCATTCTTGCCCCCCAAATATGAGTTGCCGTCCTCGTACTTCTGGTTCCCTTTCAGTGGAAGAGCTTCATGAAGCAAGAGTCGAATCGATCCCTCTACGAAACCCCTCTTCACTTGGAAGGATCGATTCCAGATTGAGAAATGGTTCTTATGGAGATTCTGTGATACGTGTTCTTCCTTAAGAATCAGTAGAGAGTTGTCCTGAAAATCTAGAAAAGAAAATTGGATTGGATAATTTGGGAAACACTTGCTACATGAATAGCATTTTTCGAGTGTTGTTCATGACGAAGAATTTCAAGAACGAGGTTTTAATGATGAACGAGAACGGGAATGTTTCCTACTTATTCATCAAACTCAAACACCTGTTCATGCAGCTGCAGTTTCGTAAGAACGTATCATCTTTCCCTCCAACCAATTTCCTGGAGTATTTGAAGTCCACTAGATACTCGTTAGGACAACAAGAGGATTGTTCCGAATTCTTGGGGTTCTTGTTGAATACTCTTCGTCAGCAAAACAATACTCCTGACCGCTCTGGATTGAATGATTCCGTACAGTCCATCTCGTCTTATGTTTGTGAATCTTTTGCTGGAAAAATCCTCACTTGTTTACTTTGAAGTAAATATTCAAGAGGTAGCGAAAAATGTGAATTTCTGGAACTTCATCTAGCTTTTCCTAATGTGACTAATAACCAGTCCGTGCAAAGCTTATTGTTAAATCATCTGAAAATGGAATTTATAATAGGTGATGATCGACTGTATTGCTAAACATACACCAAACTAACTGACTGTTCTAAGGAAGCAAGTTTAGCTGATGCACCAGTCAATCTAATAATAACACTGATGATCTTCAAACAAGACTCAACCTCTGACGGAAGCAAGAAATTCTTTGGAAGGTTCGAAATAGATGAACATTTCAATCTAGCAGACCACTATTATAATATTCATGCAGTCATTGTTCACTGTGGTTCTGGCGTTGAATTTGGTTATTATTACGCCTTGGTCAAAGACGAAACGGACTAGTTTAAGTTTGACGATAGTCGTGTCACGAAGTGTTCTGGAGATGCATTGAATCTATTCGAGTCTCTGGAGACACCCTACATTTTGTTTTATGAGAGAGAGGACATTGGTAGATTAAGATCTTCAGATGATGTGGTGCTGCAGGTTTTTCCGGGTTTTCCTGCAGCTGAAAAAGCAAATGCGCCACTGGAATCAATGTAGTCGCCCCGAGCGCCAATTAATTTTTTTTGTTGTTTTTATTTTTATAATACTAACCAAACACTAACCAAAATTGTGAAAGTGTTAGATGTTTTAATAGAAGTAGATTCATTCCCAATTTACGCCGGTTGAAGACTGGGGTGGACCGAATGTCCACGTGGGAGTGCAAAAGAGGAATTATGTAACACTTACTTGCATTTACGTCGGTTGGAGGCCGAAATAGACCGGATGTCTACGTGGGAGTAGGATATCAAATTGAGTATAACAGCAGTCTAAGTTATCCTAAGAAATGTATAATTCAAAAAAGGACATTGTAACAAGTAGTACTCCCAGGACTAAGTCCTTATTACGTATTCACGTAATGAGAAGGGTGTTGGGTATAAAGTGTCCAAGAGTTTTGTAGAGAGAAAGAGAGGGGCATACCTTTTTGCTGTGCTATTCAAATATTATTCACTTTTTCATTTCTATTGCTTTTCAGATATGTTTCTATCTGTCTCTTTATTTTCATTATATCTTAGACTAACGAATGAAATCTTAACATTTTGTATTGCTTCGCACAAGGTTTTCTTTTGAAACTTTTCTAATCTACCTCGTACACCACACTAATCGAGTAATCCACAATTGATGTTGTGAAGTTCATGAATGTAGTCATAAAGTAATTGTCGATTTATTCAATTTCAATCTTCGAACTAGAACTGTTTTAGTATTTGATTTGGTAATTATGGTTATTACCAGTAGCCATTTCATTATAAGAGCCGTCTTCATCAAAGTGCTACTACTTGCGCAATATTACGATGATTACATAATAATTATCCATAGAAAAGGACAAAATTGATAGTAATCGATAACGTTTATCATACGCTTTTGTGTCAAGGATTTGTGTAGTAGATATATGATTTTAAATAATTTCAGATTTACAAAGTATAACCAAGTAGTTATTGGCGTCTACAATGACAGTTTCTGGATCATTCCCAAAACTGCTTATTTGAATGGTTTTGAATTGTAAGAAATGTGAAAACGTTTATTTAATTTGGATATGTGAGAAAAATATTTTCATTAGACACGCTAAAAGTTGGGATTCTACCCATTAAGTGGAGAATCATTCAATGAGTAGAATTACTTTCACCTACTTTCTCTTGAACAAAGCCATTTAGATTCGAAATGACATAATTTATCCATCTAATAAACCATATATCTTAAATAAATGAAATTCTGAATTTTTTAATTTCGATGCTATCAAATATCTAAAGTAAAACTGAAAGTTCTGATTACTTGCCACCTAATTATTGTTGCAATTTTCCATGTTTTCTTTAGGTTACGCATCCATTCAATTCATACAACCTTTCGGAAGAATGTACTCGATGTCCTCTTATCCATAAGTCGATAGTTTTTCAGTTACTTTATTTTATCATTGATTAAGGTGTATCCCATTTGAAGCATATGTTTATCTACCAAGTATTTAATATGCGATACCTGTGAAATTTCCAATAAACAACTTGTTTTAAATTGAATTGGTGCATTTTTCCTAATGAAAGAGCTATGAATTTGTTTTTCGCAAAGAGTATTGTGATAAGTCTGTAATCAAACTCATTCAATACACATTCAATTCAATCGAAATAAGCGGCATTTGAATTAGTGCACTTTTGCCAACGTAACACAAGTCGATTCATTCATAGAGTATGCTGAATGAGGTAAAACTTCGACGCTCAATTCGTTTGATTTTCGAACAGTGGTTTGTGAAACGTGCGGACGAGCGCTGTCATGGAGCAATATCGGATATCTTCTGTTGAACAGTGACGTTTGCTGCTGACGCAATTTTTGGTACCTTTCATCGATTTGTTCACAATAGGACTCTGCCATGATGGTTCGGCCTAGTTGCAGAAAGTTATAGTGGATTACACCTGCCGCATTTGGTTGGCTCATCGGTGTCCAACCACTGTCCTGAACGTAAAGAATCCACTTTTCATGACGTATGACGATCCGATCCAAAAAAGGATAGTTTTGGTTGCGCACAAACAAAGAATAACAGACCTCGAAACGTGACTATTTCTGTCAATCGTCCGATTCGTAGGGCACCCACTTTTCGAGCATTTTGACTCCTTCTATACGTTTTAAAATATCAAAAACTGCATGGGAGCTGCTGCCCAGTTCTTCTGCCATCGCACGCACCGTTTGTAATGGGTCAGTCTCCACCAGGGTCCACAAAGCCTAGTCCTGGATTACTGGCAGTGCGTATGAAGGCACTGTTCGGAAATTTTAATGATAACACATTGCCAAATGCTTCGTTCAATTCAATTCGTAGACACAATTTGCTCAAAAATCGCTCAACGACATCATATAGTAATAATCTGAAAGGAGGCAAAAAAGTCAAATTTGGAAGAAAAAATAACAGCATCAATGTATGAATCTATCGATTAGTGTATACCACGACATAGTAGAATGAATATTTATTGAGATATGGTGCAACAAAAATATATGACATTAAAACGGAGTAAACTTTTGAAACAACTTAATAATTGGCTGGCATTATTGCGACGTTTTTTCCATTGAATCATTTTCGTTTGTTAATCATCCATTCAACATAAAAAAAGTGGCCACTCTGTATACATTAGAAAAAATATTTGGATGTTTTTCTTAGTGTACACTTACTTACCGGTGAACGTTTTTTTTCTAAGAATGATATTACGTTCTTGTACGAGACACTGCGATGTAAAATAATCTCATTTTGGCCATACGGTATTTGATGAATGATGAATGAGTAAAAATATCAATATGAAAACTTTTGAAGGATATAATCAGTATTTCTAATAATTTTGCGGATATATGTTTCAAGTTCATGAAACGAAATTTGATACGATTGTTATACCAGTGTATGAAGTGGAAAATTACAACAATAATGCCATTATTAGTATCATCGAAAATCTTATATCGTTCATGAACCTTGACCTCGGCACATCAAAACAACGCATATATGTTCGAATTTGCAATAATTGTTGAATTATCTCAATTGGAATCTATCAAATAGTTTTGTTGATGAATTTGAAGTTTCAAATGGGAGATAGACTAGTTGACTCCAAGGGGAAATGTTTATTGATCAGAACAGTGGAGTAGAATACGAGGTTTTGTCAAAATAACCACAAATTTAAGAAGAAAGAAGGAAATGCGCAATTTTATTTTCCTGTTAATCCTGGTTGTTTATTCTTCAAGTTTTAACAAAAACTCATTTATTCAGAATATTTCTGTCGAAATGAATGGATAAAAGAAGAAATCAAATGGTACGAGGTTCGAACAATCGGCCACAGAACAAACTCTACAAAATACATATATTAAATTGAAATACAAAACATTCACTGTCTCTTATCGGAATTAAATACGACAGACATTTGTGCAAGTTTCCTCACAAAAGAAATTCCTGTAGGTGCTTCTCCTTCGTCATCAATCGAGTGATTATCTACAGACCAGTTTTGAGAATCACCCCTCATCATAGGTCATTTCGAATTTTTATTCAAAATATTCATTTTCTCAGTATTAGTACGAAGCCTCTGCCTATTACTATGAAGAAGTTCGTCGTTGTCAGCTGAAATACTAAAAAAATTTCAAATAAAACTTATAGCGTTGGTCAAGACGCATATCCAAAACATATTGTTATACAAAATGTCACTTAAAAGTAGCAAAAAGGTAGTTTTTCTTTAAATTACAACTGCGAATAATGAATGTATTCGTCATTAAATTTAGTACATAACACATTTTATTTCGCGATATTGCAAAGCTATTTATAGTTTAATACTCGGAAACGGTACGTAATTGAATTTTAATAACGCATATTTACATTTTTATGAATCTCCAAGGTCACTCGAATTATTCTCTTACAGAAAATTCACTACGTTTTAATCTGATCGTCTTTATGACGTCACCAACTTCGCAGTATTGGAGACGCATAATCTCCTTTTTTTAATAGAACACCATGTATATCAATACCCTGAATTGTTAAGAATCTATTCATCTATAAATCGTAATTATAACTTACTAGTGATCATCCCCGGCTTCGCACTAATAGCACCGCCGCCCTAGTTTAACCCGGGTAAAACTAGCGCCCCAGCTTGGCACAGGTAGCATCATCATATTTCAACCATTTACAATGGATGAATATGAAAAGTAAGAAAATGTTGGATTTTTTATTCGAACTGACACTATAGTTGTTCATGACAAGTGTGAAAGAACTTAGACTAAGATATTAAATATTGTGAAGTTGATGCCATCATAAAGAAGATTTTGTATGAGATGTAATTTAGTTTATCTCAGCTAATAAATACATAATTTTGTTGACCTTGTTGCATTATTAAAATTCATCTATTTACTAGTTACATCCCACAGTATACAGTCAAGTGTATAGTAATATTCGATAAACTGAAAAAAAAAGTATATTTCAATAAAAATGTGGGATTCTTTCAAGGAAAGGAAGGAAGCAATCAATTTTTAAAGGAGTAACTCTATACATGGATGTGTAGACCATGCAAAAAAGTAACTTCCAGACAAATACTGAAAGAAAAAGCCCTCCTGGCACAGCCACTTTCATATAAACATTGAATTACACTAGCGGTTCTCAAACTTGTTTCGTGACGGAACTCTACAATAAAACAATAGTTTTTGAAAGTGTATTCTTTAATAATGAGCATAATAAAAGTACAGTGTAACAGTTACTTATTACTTACAAGTATAATAATACAAAATATTAAAAAAGGAAAAAATCTAACTAATGGGAGACATCAAACTGTTTTCATCAATTGGTTGATATTAGGTTTGATAGAAAATAGTTGAAATTTTTCATCAGTTTATTGAATAATCATCACGAATTCTGCACCAAAAATTATTGAGAGACGTCATCTGAAACAGTGACCCCATACTTGTGTCTGATGACATTTCTAAAAGAGATTCATATAACTCGTTTCATCATACAAACGGTCTTTTAAATTGAAAAAAGTATCTGAAAAAACATTTGTAATTCAACTGTTTTCATCAATTGGTTGATATTAGGTTTGATAGAAAATAGTTGAAATTTTTCATCAGTCTGTTGAATATTCATCACGAATTCTGCACCAAAAATTATTGAGAGGCGTCATCTCAAACAGTGACCCCCTACTTGTGTCTGATGACATTTCTAAAAGAGATTCATATATCTCGTTTTATCATACAAACGGTCTTTCAAATTGAAAAAAGTATCTGAAAAAACATTTATAACTCGGCCTTTTTGAAGTTTTGTCCCGAGACAGCGATCGCACTTATGAAGCAGCAGTGTTTTATGTTTGCTGCCATAATCTTCACACAATAATGATCATTGTAGTGAAACTGATACGAAACTAATATATGATTCATCATACTTGGTTTTTTTCGCCTTCGAAACCGTGAAACTTGACGTCGTTGTATCATCGTCTGGATCGGTAGTTGCTGTATTCCGCGCGTATTGCTTTTGAACATTCGGTTTCGTTAAAAGATATTGTTGCAACACATTTAACGTCTTTAAGCCACAGTTCCATTCCTCTTTATTGATAATGTTAGATGTCAGGCTGGTGGGGTCAAAATAATGCACGATAGTCACTACGTAGAAGAGTTAGTCCAAAGCAAAAATGTACAGAAATGATACAATCAAAATACAGCAGTAGAACAATGAACACTTCTTTCAAGCAGTTAGGTACTTATCGCTCCGAACGCGTGTCTGTGTGTCCCCTCCATGCCCCCTCCCGGATTGAGTGCCCAAACGGTTACTGTGTCAGAACATCCCATCTTGTCCATACACCCCCGCTCCTCCGGAGCGATTCTCAACTTACTGAAGGGCACTTTAGCAAGATTGACATCTGACCTTCTTTGGTCGAAAGTTAGCCTTCAGGTGCTTTTACTTTCTGATCTATTGTATTATTTTATCTTGACGTTCCTAACTGAATTTTTGCATGAGGTCCCCAAAAACTAACCGAAGACTATTTTTAAAAAAGAAATCGCGGTCAAGTATTTCTCGTCGAACCTGAAAAGGAAGTGTTTGAAGTGATATACTTACTGAAGCCACCAGACAGCGACTCTTGGAGGTGGTCGTTGGTTCTGCTTGGTTGACCTTCTATGCTTGTCTGAACGTTAATCTTTTGTCTAGGGTGATTCCCAGATATCTAGCTTCGTTGGTCTACGGAATCTCTTGTCCATTGAAGGTGATGTGTCGTAGTTTATACTGATATTCCACAGGTTGGCCTATTCCTCTAATCTATCTGCCTGTTGCTGCAGGTATCTAGTGACGTGCGCTTGGCTTATTGATCTCGCCAGCAGAGCTGTATCGTCCGCGTAGAGCACCAACTTATTGAAGTTGTTCTCCGGCTGTGTATACCGAGAAGAGGTTTGGCGAAAGGACCCCTGCTTCCAGTAATCGCATGGGTGAGAGTTCTTGTCCTCCTCTACAGCGGCATCGCCTGTCAGCTAGAAAAGACTCGATTAATCTTACTGTTTGTTTCGTTTAGCCAAAGTCCGTCATGCCAAACTCTGTCGAACGCCTTGAAGACGTCTAAGAAAATCGCTTCGGTGTATCCTTTGCCGAACTGTTCATCTGGTAGGATTCCCACTTCGTTGGTTTGGTCCTCTAATCTTTTCAGGATGACACGTTCTGCCACTTTGTTCGAGGAATGAGTTGAGCTGATTGGCCTGTGGTTATCTGGAAATAGGTAGTCACTACGTAGAAGAGTTAGTCCAAAGCAAAAATGTACAGAAATGATATAATCAAAATACAGCAGTAGAACAATGAACACTTATTTCAAGCAGTTAGGTACTTATCGCTCCGAACGCGTGTCTCTGTGTCCCCTCCATGCCCCCTCCCCGATTTAGTGCCCAAACGGTTACTGTGTCAGAACATCCCATCTTGTCCATACACCCTTCTTTCGCTTCGGGATGTGGATAATCGTCGCCTCCATGAACGGGTACTGCTATACCCTTTCGTAGTAAGACTTTCAAAGAACGGTTTGTTATTTGGTCCGGGCCTTGGGCTTTCTGAGTAGCTAGACGTCTTACAATAATCCTTCACTTCCTCGGGAGATGTTGATGCCAGGGGTTGCGCATTGTCCAGTCTCTGTCTTCGAAATACAAAAAATGCGGTGTAAACAATCTCGACTTTATGTTTTGAAGTTAGAGTCGAAAGTCGACTGTTCGCAAATATAGAGTCTAATCCAAAATTTATCAAAGGAACTAGACAAGTAGATATCAGCGGTGACGACATAGTAAATTTGTATAATACGTTCATCCCAATAGCTTGCATCACATTCTTTGGAGTAGCCGAACGCCGCCTTTCGACAAGGCAGCGGTAGCTTTGTCTCGAGCGGCGGCCCGTTTGTGTCGGCTTAACAAAGTATAACATTCATTTGAATGAACAAAGTATACTGTGGTGGGTGTCGACTAATTTCGGCTGCGCCTCGTTAATCGTGGTAAGCCGCGTCAAAACGGTCGACCAGAGAGAGGTGTTTTGAATTTGTTTCTAATTTCTTGCGGACCCCTATAGCGATATCGCGAAACCATAGAGTTCCACGGAAAACACTTATAGTACACAGATATACAAAAAACCTATAAACAGAAGGACAGAACGACAGCGATCAGGTACATCCCTACTAATATTATAAATGCGAATGTAAGTTTGTTTGTTACTGTTTCACGCGAAAACTATTCAACCGATCATCATGAAATTTTGTACCCATGTTCTTGGAGGTATTAGAAGTAACGTAGGATACTTTTTATTAAAACAAATAATTTTTTATGTAAGATAAAAAAATTGTCAAAAAAATCTCAAAATCTAGCTAATTTAACGTCATCTAACATCCCTATCCCTACTAATATTATAAATGCGAATGTAAGTTTGTTTGTTACGGTTTCACGCGAAAACTATCCAACCGATCATCAAATTTTGTTTTATTGAAAAAAACAATTATTTTTTATGTAAGATAAAAATTCTTTATCAAAAAAACCTCAAAATCTAGCTATTTTAACGTCATCTAGCATTCCAGTAATGAAGTTCCAACCCTTTGTACCGTAATACCGTCGTACTGTATTATTCACAGTCACGACAATTTAGTTTCAGCTGTTTGGTATTCTTCTATATTTATTGTTATTTTCTTCTGTCATCCGCGAGCGCGGCCGCAGTTAAAAGATAGTTTTTATTATATGTCTATATATTAACAAATTTTTCTAGAACATATTTTTCTAGAATGGTCGGTTACTACACATTTATCCTTCAGTCCACTCAAACATAAGTGCTAATATTAATTGGAAATGAAATCAGCGAAGAGAAATCAATAAAATACGGGGAACCACAAGGTACTGAACTAGGTCCTCTACTTTTTTCTCATGAATGAATAGTTTACTTAACATCCATGAAACTGTAGGTCAATTGCGAGTGTTTTTAAGGACAAAACGCAAGCACTACAGGAAAATCTTCAAAGCGCTCTCAGAGCGGTGCCTGTGTGGAAGTAGCGATTCACATTGGATTCTAATCGATGGAGATTAAATCCATATGGAAAAACGTTCTCAGGAATGTTATTCCACATAAACACATTTCTCCAGATGAAAGAGTTCTTAAACAGTGAAGTTCGAGGTGTACTGAGTGGAACCTCAAAACGATGAGCAGCCACAGTCCGTCGCGTATTTCTGATATGTACCTCTCTTGGTGGAATCAAATATGTCAAGTCACTTGAACACTTCCCGTGAATTGTATCTAAATCTCCAACCTTTCTTCGATGTTCCAGGCTATCAAGGTTGCACCAGCAATTTCAGAGTATGTTTGGGGGCAGAATTCCATAAATGAGAACAATACCAAGAGCTTTAAAAAGCATCGAAAGTTGCTGAGGTGTGCACATTTTTCTGGTTCGGAACAATGTTTCAAGCTATTGAGAAGCAGCCTTTGCCATTCCAGCGACATGATTGTGCCAAGACATATTGGTGTCCATTTTAACCCCTAACAAACTTATCAAAGCAGAAAGCAAGTGTCTGACCTGACATTATTATATCCTATTCGGAGACATTTATCTTTGCATGTCTTACAGATAGAAGCCTGCAACAAATTTTGCCGATCACATTCCTCTCTCACTTTTGTAAAAATGGTGAAACGTTATCTGAGATCAACTTCGATTCAAGAAAAATTAAACGCTTCAGCTCTTTTGTGCATAGAGCCAGAATTAATGAACAAGATCACATACTTACTTAAGATTACGTTATGTATTTATAATATACACATGTATATACATATATTAATTTTCTACAAATATTTGAATTTTATATGAGTTTTCATTGATGAATAAGCATTTAAGAATATATTTTTTTATTTTATTCATTATCGGATACATCAGTAATCACTATGATTGATTGTAAGACAGAGGCAATAGGCTTATGGTATGAGAAATAATATACATATGTTTTCTAATAAAAATTAGAAAGATATCTAGAGAAAACTGCATCGAGTGTTGTTCCATGCGTTGTGGTAGGCTCATTTCGGTTATTATTCATTTGTACTTCTAAATTATCTTATAGAAAGTTTACCAAGAATTATCCATCTTCGGACGGTACATTAATATTGGAATCTCCTGCTAAAATTAGTGGCAACGTATGATATTTTCCTCCTGAATCTTCAGAGGCTACTCGATCGTAAATGTGTGTTCGCACATCTCTCTCTCTATCTCTCTCTCTCTCGCCTCTAAAGTAATATACACAACGTAATTCTTTCTATTTACCTCCCTCTCCACTTCCGTTCGCCTTGCCCGATCACACTTTTCGTAACTAGTCACGCGTTTGGTCGATCGGTAGCCGGTTGGTTCGACGTGAATGCTTTGTTCACTCACTCAATCGGCCACTTACTGTCACTTACTATTGTCCGTGTTAAAAATCACACGTAAAAAGGTTAGGCCTCGTTGGTCCTTAGCTCAAGTTTCGACTTCTGAGAGTTGACGTTCATAGGGGTGTGACAGCTGGTTAACGAAAAATCCTATTATAAACATATTTTTCAAACATATTCACCAGCTTACTTCCCAAATCAAGCGCACGTAAAGTTTTACTTCAAAAATCGCACAAAAAGGTAATGTAACGAACTTTTAAAATTCGTCAGAGTTGATTATCTCTATTAACTGTTTTTAAGCACAATGAAGATTATTTTTTCACGTTTACCAAATGAACATTATTGCAAAAATCCGCCACTGTGCATATACAGGGTGTAACATAAGTACGTTAAAATATTCAAGTGACGTATTCCTGAGATAAGTTTGTATGAACTTGTGTTCGAAAATGCTTCGTTTCGGAGAAACGGGCTGTTAAAATTGAATTTTTTCGTCCGCTCTTGCAAAAAATAAGTTGTTTGCACAAAATTCGGTACCCGGTTTTTTTGACGTGGGAAATCATAATTTCGTATTGATTTTCATGTAACATCTAGAGGGCCCTAACTTTTTTGGTAGTAAACTTTTGGTACTTTTTATGAAAAAACCTAATTTCCACACCTTTTCCAAGTCAACAACGCTGGATGTGATCGTTTACGAAATACGAAGCATTTTCGGACACAAGTTCATATAGACTTTTTTTCTTAAAATTGTCTATACTTCACTCATACTTTTTTCCTATTCGAAGGAATAGGAAAAAAGTATGAGTGAAAAAATCCAAAAACGAACTTAATTACCATTGTTGGACAAAGTTCCAACAATGAATGTAAAAAACGAATCACAGCTTATTCAGAACATCTGAGAGGGCATTCATTGACTCAATAATAAAGGAGGCTTCCAAAGACGATCCGATGCAAATCCAAGCTTCGACATCGATCACTGAACGCGATTCGTCCTCTTTCTTTCTCTGCATTTTTCACTGCAAGGCAACTAGATGAAACCAGAACACGAATAAAAGTAATCCTGATATTACCAGATACCGTGTTTAGGCCTGCCATAGGTCTCATGAGTGATACTGGGCTGAATAGTGAATGCAATGCTTGGACGCAACTGTCACTGTGGAATCAATAAAATACTTAATCCACGAATTTCAATGATAAACACTTCCCGTTTCATGGGTTTGCAAGAAAAAAAACTAGCCCGCCATATTGTGCGATTCACTCTATTTTATTCAGAGTGACATCATTTTATTTTTCATATTTTTTTCAGTGAATTTTTTCTTTCAATAATCATATAATAACAGTACATAAAAAACTAGTCCGTCATCTTAGGCTGTCCACTATATGGCATGTAGTGTGATGTAAAATAGCTACGTCAGTGCTACGTCACACAGGCATTGCAGAAAAATCCTTAAGACGCTTTTAGAGCGGTGCCTGTGAAAAAGTAGCGATTGACGTTGGATTTGAATCGCTGGAGATTAAATCCATTTGGAAAAACGTTCTGAAGAAGGTTATTCTACATAAACGAAGTTCTCCAGATGAAAGAGTTTTTAAACAGTTCAGTTCGAGGTGTATTGAGTTGAACCACAAAACAATGAGCAGCCACAGTCCGTCACGTACTTCTGATATGTACCGCTCTTGGCGGAATCACATGTGCCAAGTCACGTGAACACCTTCCGTGTAAGTATTTATAGAAAAGAGAAAAATCTCCAACCTTTCTTCGATATTTCAGTCTATCAAGTTTGCACGTGATGTTCGCGTCTCCAATCAGGCCAATGGCTCTTTTTTAGATGGAATCCAGCAACTTCAGGGTATGTTTGGGGGCAGAGCTCGGTACATGAAAACAGTACTCCAAAGAAGGTCTAATCTGAGCTTTATAAAGCATCAAAAGTTGCTGAGGTGTGTCGCGGCAACTCCTGCGACATGATTGTGCCAAGACATATTGGTGTCCATTTTTCCCCCAACAAACTAATCGAAGCAGGAAGCGGAATTGTCTTGACTTGACATTATTATATGCGGTTCGGAGACATTTATCTTTTTGGAGAATACCGATACCTGGGTTTTTGTGGTATTGAATTGAACCTGGTTACTTCCACCCCAATTAAAATATGCAACCTCCTGCTGCCGGTGAAGATGTGCCCCCGTAGCCGATGTCCTGGAATCCAAATGGAATGACGACACAAGTGTGGTGTCGTCAGCAAAGCAATATATTGGATTCTTGTTTTTTTCCCAATAAGAAGTTAATATACAATAAACAGAGGGTTCGAGACAATATGGAAATCTGAGGAACACCAGCGTTGATGGTGAAAGTATTCGAGAGATATTCATCGACGTCCACTTGCAGGGAACGTTCTTTCAGGAAACTAAAGAGCCATATACAAAAATGATCAGACAAGCCATAGCATCGAAGTTTGGCCAGCAAACCCTCATGCCACACACGGTCAAAGGCCTTAGAAATATCAAGAGCAACTGCTCTTGATTCTCCATGTTTCTGGATTGCGTTATTCCAAATATGGATGACATACAATAGAAGGTCGCCTGTTGATCTTTGTTTCCTCAAGATGTTGAAGCCTTCTCAATATTTGAGGATATAGTGGTTTACGACTTTCTCCATGATTCTTTATATCACTGATAGCAAAGCGACTGGTCTATAGTTATTTGGAAGATTTTTCTAGCCTTTTTTGGCAATAGGCTAAACGCGAGCAATCTTCCAAAAAGAAGGAAAACCACTTTCTTATAAGACTGGTGCGAGTCCAATTGCGTACTTTTTAAGTACAATGACGGTCACTTCATCAGGGCCAGACGCCTTGTTGATATTGAGCTGTTTCAAAATTCGCCTGACTAGACGCTGTCGAAAAGTGACTTCCGGCATTGTGGATTCTAGTATGGGAATAGTGGGTGGTGTCTTTCCCAGAAAATCGACTGTGGAGTGGAACGCAAATTGTTCAGTTAGTAGATTTGATTTTCCTATGGCTGCTGTGGCAATTGAACCATCCGCTTGTGTTAGTGATGGAATTGTGGATTTTGTAAAGTTCTGGTTAACAGCTTCAGCTACCGACCAGAAGGATCTAGACCCGTTGGGATTGGCAAGCAGTTTATCCCTAATTCTTTGATGGTGAAGTTCTTTGCTTTCATTTATCCTAAGTTTGCAGCTGTTGCGAGCATTAACAAACCTAGTTCGGTTTTCGGCACTGGGATTTTTGCGTCACTGCCGGTAGGCGAGATTTTTGGAGACGACAGCTTGCTCGCAATTTTTGTTGAACAAGTTTGCTGTTACGAGATTATTTTATTGAAAAAGAAATATATGCATCCATGGATGATGGAATAACTTCCGTGACTTCAGAAACAGAAGTTGATGGATCTTTAGAGATGAAGCAAACATCTAGCCAGGGAAAATTTCGGAAACATCTAGCCAGGGAAAATTTCGGAAATGGTTTTGAAGGTCCTCTCATTCAGCTGATCTGTAATGCCAAACTTTGCGCGGCTTAGATTGTTCCCCAACTTTCATTGGTAATTCACTCAACACGGAAATGAGTTTGTGGTCAGAAGATCCCAATGGAGACCTCACGGTGACTGTGTAAATTTTTGGATTGGTTATCAGTTATAGATCAAGAAGACTAGCATATTCTCCATCACGTTCAGGAATCCTGGTTGGCTCATTTAATCTGAGTACGTCCGCTGCTTATTTCAAAGCTTCAGCTTCGCGACATTGTTCGTCGTTGATATTTGAAAATTTGGGCCATTCGATATTGTGGACATTGAAGTCACCGAATATGCAAATTTCGGCACTGGGATGATTGATTTGCAGAAAATCAATAGTCCCTGCAAGTGAAGAGAATAGTGATATTGTGTATCGTTAGGTGGTCGATAAACGCAGCATATGAATTTGGTGTTCTTCTTTGATATAATTTTAAACTACATCACATCAAAGTTTCGGGGTTCCAGCATTTCCTCTCGTTGACAGGGGAGATCGCTTCTGATGAAATGATAAAAAAGATAAAAAGTATGCAAAATTTTACCTAAATAAATGAATCGGTTGAGGATGACAGCTTCAACCGAGGATGACAGCTTCAATAAAAACTTTAAATATAAACGAGTTGCCTGATAGGAAAAAAAATTAAAGAACAGAAATTAAACTACAATCATATGAAATTACACATAGTAGAAAAGAGACAACTATAATGTTTCAAATATATATTCATGATGAATAATGAGAAGATTGAAAAACTATTTATAGAAAAATCCAAGACCGACAAAGAGGATACCAAGCGTTTAACGAGACAGCAATTATAGATGTTTACACCCCGAAAGTATTTTAGTGAGAATCCGAAAAAACATTTCTTGTTTTTTAGAAAATAATGTCATCTTTCGAAAATACGAAAGCAATGAAACTGATCGTATGATTTTGTCAAGGTAAAATGATTTATTGAAAGAATATATTGGCATCATTTTTCTGGGGTAATTTTAAAATTCTAGAAGTAAGAAGAAAGAGTTGGACAATTACTTTTCGAAGTTCCTTGTACAGGACTAACTCAACTGATTGGCTGTAATTAACGATTCAGGACTGCAATGATGGGTATGATATTATAAGAACTCAATTGTATTAAGTCAACACTCTCATATACTAGAGTAGTTTCTCATTAGAAAACGATTGCCAGAAAATCTATAGTATGTCTATATGGAGAATGAAAAGAAACTTTCCCATTGGGTATATTTTACGCAATACAACTAACATTATAGCACCTTGTTTGGCAACAAACTCAACGTTTTCCCCAAACAATTCGACTGAATAAAAATATGCGATAATATAACTGTTCCTTTATAGAACGAAAAGTTTCACTTGTATTACATACATATTATATTACTGTTTATGATTAGCAGTACTTCGATATGCGTCAAACATTCAGTGAAGCTATGTTTATGAATCTCAATTATCGATTATTGATATGGTATATCAGTAACCACCGTCAATAGTAGTCAATTTAGAATCTATTACTCGTACTTGTAACTACTTTGGAAACTTGTTTGTTTTCAATCACTGAGGTCGTTTCACTCGAATATTCGAGAGTGACCTTTCAACCCACATCATGCGAATAATCTAGCAGTCCTTAAGGATAAAAAACTACATACAGATACTTGGAGAAAGATATCTGAGTCCTCTATTAACACATTTGGGATACTAGAACCGCGTTTGTTTTTATTTTATCTCGTGTCAAGGTGTTCACCGATCACAATTCGGATTCTTTGAAATTGTCTTATAAGTTTGGGGGATTTTTTGTATTTCATATCTATATTCAGACCATTTATCCCAATTTATGTGTAGAGAATTATCAAACTAGTTAGTAGTCATATGCGTATTGATTCGCCTATAGGTTCTTCAATAAGTTCCAAACTCATAAATTATCGAGTTCAATCAATGACTCAAAAATTCAATTTGGAAACAGTAATTATATATTAACTATAATAATTGATTATCGCTTGAAAGTTAATTCACTAGTTCACAAGAGGATGAATGATATCAAAAGATTGACCTGAATAAAAATGAAAAACTTTATTTTGAGAAAAATTTGGAAAATTTTACAATTACGATCTGTCTAGAAGTTCTAACGGAATATTTTGAATTATTGGGAAATAAAGTTTTTGGCTTCTACTACTCCATCTTGTACAAAAAAAAGGATGAGGGAGTCTTCCAAAGAAAGGAAGGAAGTAACTCTATACAAGATGGAGTAGTAGAAGCCAAAATGTTTTTTTCCCAAAAATTAATCACTCCTAAAGAATATAACCCCTTCAATTCAAATTTTGAATTACTTTACAATTGGAGTATCATTTAATTAATTTATAAAATTATTACAATGTGTTAAAACAACGATAAAAATAAAATAAATACAACAATAATAATTAATTGGCGCTCCGGGGCGACTTCATTGGAGTATAAACTGCCTATAGAAATTTATAGTCAAACTGAAGTTGAATAATCTTCGGAAAGGCTGGCATCGAACCTGCATACAGTTTGTCGGTAATTTCATGCTGAAATCATGCACAAAAGTAACAGAGACTGAAGAAAAAAGCCCTTCATATAAAGAAGTAGGAAGCCACAAAAGTTTTCAACAAAAACCAATCTCTGTTGAAAATCAGCATCCTCTGAATTTTAATGAAAATCCCATGGCTAAGGTTGAATCGAATAAGCGTATGAATGTTTTTTATATAATGAGTACCTAAACTTGTACACCTTAGGGATGATAGATTTTCATGTTTGTGAATTTATATACCAATGCTCTTTTATATTTTACGTTGTGAATGACATCTGTTTCAATTCCATAACGAATTTTTGGAATATAAACTGATTGGGAGAAATGTTTATATCAAGTAGTAGGCAAATTTATTCTTGAACATCATTTACAGTTAACATACAGTTTGACAATTTTATTACTCTTTGTGTGAGAATGGGTGCACCTAAGTAACTGAAATACTTGTATTCAATGATGACATGTTATTCTCTATCTCTATACATACATTTCGATTCATGATTTTACTAAATTAATGGATATTGAGAATGATGAAGAGATTGCTGAGCATCGTTTTTGTTTAGCCGAAAAAATCGAGAAGTTCGGAATTGAGATCATGAATGCTGTGATTGATTTTTTGAATGTATTGAGATTGGAAATATTTCTTATGCTGTCTGGTAGAAGTTTGAAGAATTTTGGACCATGATGGAATATGTATCTCTCTGTGTCTCTCTTATTAAATGCTATTAGGTTTATGGATGAATTAGTGACGAATCATATTTTTTTTGTTTATTGATTGAAGTGTGAATTTGTTTGTATACAGCCAAGTTTAACATTGATGGATATAGAGGTTTCTCGTTTTCAGTAATTTCGGTCCAAGTTTAAATTTATTTCCTTGTTGAAAAATATCTTTCAATAATGTTCTTCAAATAATATTTATCTATTGAATTCAAATGAAACGCGTCAGTCATGTCTATTTATAATTCATCTCATTAAATAATGAATTGTATAAATTATGGCCCAACAATTCACCTTCAGAAAACGAATATTCATAAAATAGTCATTTTATGCGATCCATCTCGTTATTAAACTAGATTATTGTTTCTTTCGTCTTCTAATCACCATATTTCTGATCAAGTAAAAAATTTTTGCATCTCATTTCTAATGTTGAAAATATTATTCTAGGATTTTTTTGATGAGGCAATATTTATTATTTGAATATACAATTGTTTTTTTTTACTTCAAGAAAAAACTTATACAACTAAACCTGTCACTGTTTTTCATTTAGTTGCACATTTTTCAACACAATTATTTTCGATTTTCTGCAATACATATTCATCTGAATGATGTCTTTCAGGAAAAAAAACATTTTGGTTTTCTATTCCACCATCATTTAACAAAGCCCTCAAATTTCACTAGTTCGGACTTCCATTGTCTACTATATAAAATGATTTGAAATCCCTGAAACAAGTAAGTAAGACGATTGTAGATACCAACAATCGAAACGTCGTGAACTAACGTGACTTGGGAATCTCTACATTTTTTTATTTTTTTTATTATTTTCTTTTTTCATTCCTTTAATTTTTATTTATTCAATTATTATATTTTTACTTGTAGGTTATTTCACTATCATTTCATTTCAGGTTTATTGTTGCTTAATATAATTGTTATTTTCAACTATTCTTTTTTAATTATTCTTTTTTACTTGTTTCAGGGATTTCAAATCATTTTATATAGTAGACAATGGAAGTCCGAACTAGTGAAATTCATCACGAAACATTGTCAATCACATTCAAACAAAGCCCTCAAAGTTACAAAATGAAGAAGATTTTTCTTCGATAACTTTTGAAGCGAATAATCAAAATCAACCAAATTTTGGTGTTTGACTAAATAAATGAATTGCGTTGATAAGCTTTCATGCAGGAGTCAAATTGTTGTGCTGCAAAGTCAGGAACGGACTATTTTCGATAATTTACATCTCAAAACATTGAATTGACAGATATTTTCCAATAAATCATTTATGACGATACCTAGTTCCTTTTCTAAACCTTCTTCGTATTATAGAGCCCGAAAGCACGATTGATGGTGGTTGGATTCGTGATTCAGATAATGTCCCGTGTGTGTGGGTTTTCGGTATACGGGTGTTTCCCTCTTATTGTCAGTCACCAATACGTCTAGGAATGGTAATTCGTTGTGGACTTCCGTCTTCATTGTGAAAGTGATGGAAGGTCTTACGCTGTTGATGTGCTTCAGGAAGGTATTTAGTTCTGTATTCCCATAGTTCCATTTTATGAAGGTGTCGTCAACGTATCTCAATCAGACTCGAGGCTTCTTGTGAGCCTCTTCAATGGTCAGAGCTTCAAACCACTGCAAACTGAGATCATCCACAAGAAAGAACACTGGTTTAGGAAAACATTCGAAGAAGCCAACAATGCATTTAGCCAAACTAGCGTATATATACGCAACATATGGAAACCCATAATCAAGCAGAAAACGGCCAATCGCCGCCAATCGGTCAGCTCCCGCTAAGCCGGTGAAGTGGTATGAGGGAAGAGGGGAAAGGTGAAAGCACACACACAACCTATAAATAGTCATCTCTCGTAGGAATAAGTTCAGTATTAGTTAGGGAAGCTATGGATTATGCTATAGACGCCCCCTCCCGATATAGAAGACCCCCCACACTCTGTCGAATGAGGCTTCTATGTCATCCGTTAGAAAATGAATAATTTTTTCATCCATCCCACCCCAGCCCCATCATCATCTCCATCAGTCATATGACCCATTTGTCCCTCTGACAAACATTAGTCAAATGGGTAAGGGAGCCAGGCTCCAACCTGTCCAAAATCAAGATGGCTGTCACCGAATAAGTTCAGTTATCACCCGAAGACCGTTGTGGATACTAACAATCGAAACGTCAAGAAGTAACTTGGCTCAAAATCTTTTGAGTTTAATTTCTATTTAATTGTTCAGTTTTCAATTGTTGCTTGTATTTTATTTTATTGTAATTTCAGTTCAGGCTTTTTTTCTCAAAATAATTGTTATTTCCAGGTATTCTTTTTATTTTATTGATCATACGTTAAAAGGTAAGACCTCGTTAGACCTTAGCTCGCACAAGTTTCTCAACTCCTGAGAGTTGTCGTTCGTATGGTGGCGACAGCTGATTAACGGAAAAACAGATTTTAAACAGATTTTAAACAGATTTTTAAACAGAGGTTTCAAATCATTTTATATCATATTAGACAATGGAAGTCTGAACTAATGAAACTTGCCATAAAACATTATCAACCACCTTCAAACAAACATTTGAATGTTGGGTTTCATGAGATTCAGATAACACAGCACGATTATTCCACACGTATATACTAAAAATGGACTGAATTCGATTTTCGATATTGTTATTTCAAACACACCACGAATATACACAACTAGATATTCCATTTGTATTATCCCTGTTATGTTATTGCATTAACGTTACCATATTTATTTCTGCTGTGAAAATTTTCATTTCAAATAATGATAGACATCTCATGTCTGTCGTCGAACAAAAAAGCAATTTTATCAAGAACCGTTGCTCCGATCGATTCTCCACACCAGTACTTTTATTCAGAAAATTGTCTGAGTAACCTGATTCTATTGAAAAATTGAAAAATATCTGTCATTTCAAAGGTTTGGGGTGTGGACCATCGGGGGTAGTCCGTTCCTGACTTTGCAGCAAAACAACTGACTCCTGCATGAAAGATCATGAAAGCAATTCATTTCTGCAGACAATCACTGAAATTTGGTTGATTTTGAATATTCACTTGAAGACTTATCAAAGAATAACATTTTTCATTTTGTAACTCTGAGGGCCCGTAACATGGTAACGAAGGATTTTAGGGACAAAAGTTCAATGAAGTACTGGTGATATTTTGACACCAAAAGAAGAATTTTTGGGACTTTCTGTAAACATCTATGATCTATTAAAAAAACAGTAATCCAATATTTTGATTTACTAAACATGTTCACTTGTGTCTACAATTATGCCCGAATAGCAGGTACCAATTTTATATCTCAAGAGATTTCAATTTCGATTATATAAACAAATTCATAATTTTGAAGAAAATTTAAAGATAATTAGTTTCCAGGTAATAGAAAAAAAATTAACCAATTCATCTGACTTTTATATCCATTTTTGAGAATAGTTTTTCTCTGATTTTCTTCAAATATCACAAATCGTTTCTCACTATATAATTCCATAAACATAAATATTTGTAATTCATCTTGCAATAAACTTGACACTTCATATGAAGTAACTATGTAAAAACTTGTATGGTTTTGAAAATATTCAAAACTTTTCTTATAGTTAAAAAAATTGCTGAAATGAAGCTTTCACCCCTTGAAAAGGGTGGGTCTATGACGTATATTTCTATGAGACAGTTTGTGGACTATAAAGAAGCAAAATTGCAAAACATGAGTGTTTTTTTATTAATTTCTTCAATTTGAAATGATTTCGTATGTATGTTTAATTATGTAGAATCAGGAACCATTTTCATGTTCTGTATGTCCTTAGCTAGAGTCAAAGTAACGTCATGTTGGCCGGAATATATTGGTCTGGAATTCTTTGATTTACTCATATTCATTTCAACTTTTGGTTGTGAGCTTTTTCTTTCCCTGTTCTTTCCTTTTTTAATTTGTATTGTGTATATTTTTAATGACACTTCCTATACAAATTTTTTGGGCTGTAAATAGAGAATTATTATCATTAAATCCCGATAAATTTTCATGTGAAACCAAATTGCCACTCAAAGAACAACTTCCTATGCATTTCAGATGTACTGAAAAGGTAAATCACTCCATAAATTATTCTTTGAACTCTGAACGTGGCCACACTAATAGAAGTATTGACCTAACCGGCTCAAGTAATTAACACTTTGGACGCCAGATTTCGAAGGTCTTTTAGGAATATATATCTCATCAATAAACTGAAGTTTATTGTCAGCTTCTTCTTGTACTCCTGTTAGATTCCTGAGAGATGAATAACACTGGCTGCGTGACGCCCAAATTAACTGAGTTTCCCACCTGCTGGTTAACATAGTGGACTGGCTGGAATTTTGGGCGAGATTATTTTGCTTTGTTATTGAAGGAATTTCACAGTGTCACGAATATAACCTGACAATATTTTATCTAAGGTACAATGTGCCACTGAATGAAGATGAATGTGAATACCGTAATAAAAATCCCCAATCTATGTACAGATTTATGAAAAACTATCATTTTGGACAGGTTATTTTTTGGAAGATCATTGAGTTACAACTTCTGAATTATTATATATGCAAATGAAGAAAAAAATGTATGGATGTCAATGACTTGTGTTTGGAAGAATACCTATTTCCAAAGATAATTCATTCACCAGCAAAAAGGAAGAAAATGCTTTCTGCTTATTTAACATTCCTTTCTATTCGTATGTGAGAATGATCTGAATACGTTTTTAAATATTTTGTTATTATTCTCTAATCATTTAATGTCACGACACTGGCTTGGAGTTATGCAAATTTATACCCATACACAAACATGGACAGACTTGAACAAGTGACAATCCTGTGATCACAAAATTTGTACCTTGGTTTTTCTATCTATCCAATATCTATCGACAGTGCTAGACTCAGTACCAAAATTGGAGATTTTGAAATCATTAAATATGATACAAACGTTTCAGATAATTCGTATAGATGAAATAATCTTATATTAAATATGGCATGTGCTAAAATTTTCATATTTTTCAGATTGTGGAAGGTGAGAAGGTTAACAAAAATTGTTTTTCCTCCACAAAAAATTATTTTCGTTCAATAGAATATACCTATTCCTGATATATTTCTGGCAAGGTCTTAGATTTGTACCAAGTCTGAAATAGTACCTTGGGATTTTTTACAATATCGAAATTAAAAAAAACTCTGGATGAAAACGTTTTTTAATGGCACGTACAGTGCAATATATTATCACCTTTCTCAAGTTTTATTTTGCATTCGACAGTTATGAGAAAATTATGAAAAGACTATGATTAGTTTTCAGTAGTTTCCATTTCTTGAAGACGCCAACTCGATTGATGAAACGCGAGTCGACAAGAGTGTTTTAGTTCTGGTGTTTGTTTGAAATGTTGCTTTTTACGTTTTTTGTGAGATACTCTTGTACATAAGGCTTGTTTATACTTCCGAATATTTTTCATAAGATTCAATCTCACCCCCTATGAAAATGAATCGCTTTTCACGTGCAATATTGAATTTAATTTTTCCCTTTTTCCCAATGGCAGCTAAGCCACTGACGCCAAAAACACAAACACGTGGGGAAAGTGAATGTGTTTTTGTCTTATCTGGACGCCAGTGTATTTGTATTTAGTCCCCTACTAGATACAAATCTAATTCTGACACCTGCTGCTATCAAGGGGAGTCGCAAAGTGGTCAATATTGTGGTTTCGTATTTCAGTCAGTCGGAAAGTGAGGTTCGCGTTGAATGCAGTCTCTCTCAGTTAGTACTCATGTGTCGATAACACACGCGTTATTTTCCGTTTTGTTACAGCTACAGATTTGGTTTTCGGCTGAGCTTGTAAAAGATATATACAAGGTGATAGGCTTATGAAAGGTGAGTGGCATGTTTGAGATTGATCTAGAACGAGGCTGAAGGTTATCTTGTTTTGATACAAGATGACTCGAGATTTCAGAACAATAACAGACAGGTTCATGGAAAGTTGTTCGGTAGTAATGTTTTTGATGAAAGGATGGTTTGGTGAAAAGCAAATGCTTATTGTGAATTCTTTCAAGTTTTTTTATTTTCAGTGATATCGAACGAATAAAATTATTATGCATACTTGACCATTAATCATGATACCAATATTGTTAGAAATTATATTGAGTGTTCAAATTTCAAAAACATTTCTATTTTACATAGATGCGAAAATAATATTTTCGATCTGAAACTACCGAAATTAACGAAAAACTTTCATAGGATTTCAATTCCCCATGTTTCAAATATTAAAATTCGCAATAAATTTCGTATTCTCGTATTTTCCTTTCGTATTTTCCTTTCATAGTAAATGAATAAATGTTGAATATTTCATTAGATTATTTTCAATTATTCAACAATCACAACTTTGAATATAAAATAAACAAACATTTTTATTTTCGTTATTATGACTGTTACAAAAATGTTTTGTAACAGCAATACAATTTTTACTAATTATCAAAATCAGGTATTTATGAATGATTAGCGAAGAAATGTTTGCTTTTGGGTGTCAGAGAAGTCAACAAACACTAACCCAAAAAATTTTGTTGAAATGGATTCCAAACCAAGGAGCTAAAACAGAAATCTGAAGGAACAAATATTTTTTTGCCTTCGAAAAGGCTATTATTAAGAAAAATTAAAATTAAATACGAAATAATGACTTATTAAAAATAAAATAAATAAAATTAAGTTGCAAATAATAATCATAAAAAAATAATAAGTGAATATATTTTATGAATATAGTATTAAATCAAAATGTAGCTCAGATGGCCTATAGATATCTTGCCGCTGTGCCGATAGAGATGTTTCTGTAGGAGATTACATTCTAACAAAAACGACAGTGCAAATTTTATATGAAGTAGACTCACGCTAGGCAAATATAGCCTGTTTTGTGATGTCTAAATCAGCGTGGCATTTGTACAATTGTATGTCTTATGTATAATTGTATTAATATGGTAAGTGAAGCTTTCTTACATTTTTTATAGAAAGAGGACAAAAGAGAGAATTTAAAATTGGGTTTCAAATGAGATTGGATTATTTGAATCATTTCGATTGGGGTATAACCGCTTATTGTGGTATTATTGTTAAAATTCTGTAGTGTATGTGTAGTGCTTATATACACAATATATACAAAACATAAGTAAGTATTTATTTCAGTATGAATGTGGAAATTTTTCTGGCTGATTATGTACATACTTTTTCGCCTCTTTTTTGAATAGTTTGAAGGATGTTATATCTTTTAAATTTTTAGTTAAGACGTTGAATATTTTTGTACCATAAAACCGTTTCATTAAAGAATTAAATTTTTACGTCCTGGTTCATTTTTGATCTAGTATCTCTTGAATGTTTTCTGCGCGAAATCTGCTCGTTTATGGAACATTCTCATAAGGCAATGATAAATGTATAGTGAATGAATATTTACATGTTAGTTTCTTGACATAACTCTCTTGTTGAAAAGAGTCTATTTTTTTAAGATAATTTTTAATAAAATGTTTTGAGCCGTTTGTAATGGGCTAATAGCATTTTTGAAAGTTGCACCCCAAGCAGGAATACAATATTTTATTATAGATTCGATAAGAGAGGTATAGAGTATTATAAGATTTTTTTGACAGTATGTCACGTAGTTCATAAAAATTGTGCAACAATACTCGGAGCCTTTTTGTTTCAAAGTTGATATGTTCCGTCCATTTTAGATGCTGATCTGATATAACTCCGAGGTATTTTACAGATGTGGTTTGTTCTATGGTCTGACAGTCGCAAGTATTTTGATTATTACAGTGCGGTATAAGCATTTTTATTTTGTAGTTTTTGGGTTGATCACGAAGGGTGGGGGAAAAGGTCAAATACTTTGTCTTGTTTACATTCAGTGACAGTTTGGTACTATTTAGCCACATGTATATTTTTTGTAAATTTGTTTCTACTGTCTCTCTTATTTCATCCCAAGATGTTCCCGTGTAAATTAGAGCCGTATCATCGGCATAGCATATTATAGCGCCTATGAAATTGTTGATTTTTGTTATACTGTTAATGTAAATAAAAAGAAGTATCGGTCCCAAAACGGTACCTTGTGGTATACCAATTTGTACAGTCAGTTCGCTACTTATTTCATTTCCAATTTTCACTCGTTGGATTCGATTTGAAGGTAGTTCTTCATCAAAGCCAAAGCATTGCCTCGAATACCATAGTTGTTCAATTTTTTCATTAATAGATCATGGTCAACTGTATCGAAGGCCTTGGCCAGGTCCAGGAAAACGGTGAAGCATTTGGTTGGCCCGTCCATGGCCTTCACAGTGGTTTCAAAAAAATCCATTATGGCATTTTCCGTGTTTGAGTTTTTCACGAATCCAAATTGCCTGTCAGTTATTATATGATGTTTATCCAAAAAATTAAGTAGTCTTTTATTGACACATTGTTCAAAAATTTTGGCTAGCATATTTATGATAGATATATGTCTATAGTTAATAATTTGGGATTTTTTCCTGCTTTGAAAATTGGTGTTACATTGCTGATTTTCCATTGCCAAGGTATGACGCTGGTTGAGAATGTTTGATTGATGATGTGGACAAGGGGGACTAAAATGTTGGTATGAATTGATTTCAGTCTTCGAGTTTATTTTATCTGGTCCTGGTGCGGAGTTAATCTTTAGATTTGCAATTATCATGACAATTTCATTTTTAGTTGTAGGTTCCAAAAATATTTATTGATTAATTTTAGTATCGCATAAAAAGTTTTCGGGTAAGTTTGTCTTATAAAATAGAAAATAGTTTGTCTTAGAAAATAATTCGATATTTTAATGTAAATCGACAATATTCTTTTGAAAGTTTTGTTTGGTGGAGAAGGCAATAATTCTTACTGTTATAATGGGTTTTCAACCTTACACGGTCTGAAAATGTCCAATATTAAATCAATAGAGAAAGTGCTGGACTCTAATGAAGAACAAACTTAAAAGTTCATGCCGAAAAGTAACTATAGTATGAACCAGTGAACGTCCAATTAGTTAGTAACTTCATATTCATAAATTTTGCCTACAAATTTAATGAGCAATGGAAAAAATTAAATGTCTTTACTTAGATTTTTTAGATATTGACGTTTATGAAAATAATTCTCTTGAAGACGAAAAACTTACTTCGAATGAAAAACGCCACTCATAAGAGGTAACCCATGAATCATCGAAGATATTAACACAGAATGTATAAACCTCTGAGCAAAATGTCAGGAATAAATTCCAAAAATCCACGAAAAATAGTGACACTAAAAACTCGGCTGAGAAAGCCTTATCCATTTTGTCATAATAAAGAATGTTGGAATAATTCAAAAATGGATTTTGAAAATAATATTCAGAAAACCAAATACCTAATACCCGTCAGAATGACTTTTCCAAGCTTGAAAATATCTCAGATATAAAGCAAATATTTTATTTGACACTAGGTATCGACTAAAAAAGGAATCGGAAACTTCATCTCTATCATTCATATCCATCATTGTGTAGCAATGCTGTGAATGATAACTGATTCAATTCCATAACGAATGTATAGAATACAAATTGAATTAAGAAAAGTGTTTTTTATATAATTCAGCGTCCATGAAAGTAGCTGTTTCGAGAGGGCTTTTTCTATCAGTTTGTGTCTAGATGGCCATGATCGGATTGGTAGAATAGCATAAGCTCAACTCCGCCAAGATGAAAATAAAGACCATTAATTGTTATTATTTTACTGAAGTTTGCATTGGTCAGGCCCTATCTCTCGAAACCTCGATACATTCGTGAAGGCGCGCCAGCATTATCAACCAACGATCACTCCCCAAACCGTGGGGTAAGTGATCATTGGGTCCAAGAATCACGTGCCAAGAATGACAGCCTTCTGTATCTGTCCAGCTAAAATGTTTGCCTTAGTGCCGCAAGCCAGTATGATTCTGAGATTCAAGAGTAGAGAGTGCATCATTCCACCAAGAACTCTAATAAACAGATTAACCATCTTGACAGAATGGTCTGAATAGAGTCTGTGTCGAATAGAAAATCTCGATATTTTATCTGTTTTAGAACGATACTCGTCTCACCAGGAGCTGAAAACTCTGGTGGTCGAGAAGGACTACATCAGGCTCATCAGCCTGAGGGTGGAGAACGAATAGTTCCAATAAATTCGGCAGTTCTCGTTCCCCATAACAGAATATTCATATCCCCCGGAGCATAGGGCAACACCAGTGTTTCATTAATACCGTAAGAGTGCTGTAGGTGATGAATCACTCTTAGGACCGTGTTATGTCGATGGATATAGGCCGAGACCGCATAAGCTGGACATGCTGACAGTAAGTGCATTAGGGTCTCGGATGCCTCGCAGCATTCCCTGCATCTTGTGTCAGTAACCTCTATACCCATCACGCGACTGCGCTAGACTAAGGTTATTATAAATTTTTCACCGTAGTATGCGCTGTTCAGGCCCTATCCCCCGAAGCCCCGATACATTAGGGAGGGCGCGCCAGCATTATCAACCAATGACCACTCCTCACACCGTGGGGTAAGTGAACATTGGGTCCGAGAATCATGTGCCCTAAGCAAGCGCAGTGAGCCAATAATGACAAACTTCTGCACTGTGTGGCTAAGATGTATGCCTTAGTGCGGCAAGCCGGTATGATTTTAAGATTCGAAAGTAGAGAGGGCATCATTCCACCAAGGACTCCAATAATCAGAACAACCATCTTGACAGAGTGATCTGGATACAGTCTGCGGAG
Organism: Leptinotarsa decemlineata; assembly: GCF_025532065.1. Lineage (NCBI taxonomy): Eukaryota > Metazoa > Arthropoda > Insecta > Coleoptera > Chrysomelidae > Leptinotarsa > Leptinotarsa decemlineata. Next base: position 15,503,139 of record NW_027412533.1, read on the forward strand.
TTCGAAGAGAAAATCTCGATATTTTATCCGTTTTTCCTCATCTTTTCGGACGATATTCGTCTCGCCAGGAGCTGAAAATCCAATGACAAATATCTTGCCCTGGTGGTCGAGAAGGACTACATCAGGTTAGTATTATTATTATTAATAAACTAATCTAAGGACCTCAGGTGATATCAGAAGATTACAATCGCGAAGTTTTAGTGACTAGTATATTATATATGAATAAGACAAGTTGGAAAAATTACTTCAAATGGTACATGCACTTTCCGAAAAAAATGATTTTTTGACGAATCTAACGATAATAATTTGTTTGCGATTGGATTATGAATGAGAACAAAAAATTAAATATTACAGAGAAAAATACTTGATAATGATTCATTTACTTTTGTCGAGTGTACCATAGATAATAATTTATTTACTTTTGTAAGCACTTTCCGAAAAAAAGATTCTTTGACGAATCTAATGTTACTAATTTATTTGCGATTGGGTCAACAAATTCAACAGAATTAACTTATAATTTCAGCGATGCACTTACATTTTTTGCAATACCCTAATTTCTTGAAATTTCATTATAATAAATTCTCAAAGTGATTTCTCCTTATTATCCTTATTCTCCAATTGCTTTTCTTGACACGTTCCGTAATATCTGAGGCGTTATACTTCTGAATGCCTCTAGAATCGTTTCTTCTAAGATTTCGAGAGTGGCTGAGGCTGTTGCTCTTTCTTATCATATCCCCAAATGAAGAAATCTTGCAGTCAGATCAGGAGAGCGGGCAGGCCACCGTACTGGACCGTTGGTTGCAATAATTCAAGTATTGAAACGTTCTATTAAGTAATCAAGAACGTCTCTTGTATTATGAGTGGGTGCTCCATCTTGTTGGAAGTATATTTGCCGGGAAACTGCTAAAGGTAGAGAGATTGAGATGATCCTCCATTTAGTTTGAAATAAACCTAAGTACTTAACCCCTGTTAACTGACCTTTAAACAATATTGGCCCAATTATTCTGTTTCCAACGATACTAGCCCAGACATTGACACCAAATCTTTTCATTTCCCCCCTTTCATTGCATGTTGATTTTGTTGAGCCCAGTACCGAGAAGTTTGCTTGTTAAACAAGCCATTATTTGCAAACCGTGATTCCTCGGAAAATATAATGAAGTTGATAAAATTCGGGTTTCTATGATTTTGAAGCAACTAACCACAAAACACTTCTCGTCTTTCACCATTCTCGGCATACATATGTTGATATGTAAATGATATTTAAATACTCGATAATCGTGCTTTTTCATTATTTTTCTTGCTTATTCGTGACTTATCTGCATTTCTCGACTAATTTCTCTTAAATAAACCGTTTTGTCAACCTCAACCATAGCAAGAACTCTAGGCTCAGTCTGCTCATTTATGATAAACCTCTGTTCCGCCTCTTGATTTCCCTCTTGCCTAAAACGATTCTCAACATACGGAAAATACTGATGGGATGATTGTTGCCGATTGAGATATCTCTGAGCATACAACTCAGCAGCATTCCTTGAGTTTCTATGGCATTCTCCAAACAATAACAACATATTCACTTTTTCACTTCGAGTATACATTATTTTGGCGGAAGATTGAACTAAAATTTAACGAAAATTAAGAAACTTTCACCTTCTGCTCATAAAGCTTATGTCACTGTCACAACCTAAGTGAGTGTTTTGTTTTCCAAAGAATGATGAAAATAACTACAAAATATGCAACATACCTATCCATAGCACATCTGACAAAAGTAAATACATTATTTAAATATATTATTATATTTATTATTAAATACAGTATTTTCCTCAGTAATATTATATTTATGTTCTCAATTGTAATCCAATGGCAAATAAATTATTATACTTAAATTAGTCAAGTGCATATTGGAAAGTGCTTGTCAAAAGATAATTGCCATTTGAAAAGTAATAGTTAGATACGGAAATGAGATTTTGCCAACTTGTCTTGTTCATATCTAACATACTAGTCACTAAAAATTCCATGATTGTAATTTTCTTATATCACCTGAGGTCCTCAGATTAGTTTACGTCCAATGCAATTTCAAAAGTGACTCTGAAAAAATTGAGTAGGCGTAAAAACTTTCGGAAATGTCACATTCAGATCCAGAATTGTCTCAGATATAAAAAAAAAATATTTTATCATTTTGGACTTCCATTGTCTAATAAAATATAAATTGATTTGAACCCTGAAAAAAACAATTAAAAAATTGATAAGATAAACCGAAAATAACAATTGTAATAAACAAAAAACTGAAATTACGAAGAAATAACATACAAGCAACAACCAAACAAATAAAAATTGAAATATTAATATGTTATGTTATTGTATGTTATTTCTTTGTAATTTCAATTTTTCGTTTTATAAAATTGTTATTTTCGGTTCATCTTATTAATTTTTCAATTGTTTTTTTCAGGGTTCAAATCAATTTATATTATATTGGACAATGGAAGTCCGAACTGATGAAATACACCACGAAACATTGTCAACCACCTTAAAACAAATATACATGGTGTTCCATTTATAACCGGAGTCATTTCCGGTGAAACCGGAAAATGAAAAATATGTGAAAACTCTCCTCTCTCTTCACAAACCGTTCATATATACCAAATCTCATTTTATACACCTAATTGTCTAGCTCTAGAAGTTATAACTTATCTAATACATTCGTTGACACCCGGTATATTTTAAAAACACTAGAGCTTTCTAATGATGCTTGCACCTTCTTCAAAAATTATTTATCTAACAGATAACAGAGAATTATACTCAAGAACTGAATACAAAATTTTCCCCGAATAGCCACAAAGAAGGTATAGGTATAGGAAAGATTATAAATAGGCCGGCATTCCACATGTTATCTAAATTGAACTGTTATAGTGAACAGCTTTGTCACCTCATCTTCCACATTTTTTCATTGTATTATGATTGATTTTTTTCAAACGGACAAATTAAGACCTTTATTTTTATTGAATGCTAGCGACTCGGCTCGCCTTGATTTTTTATTTTTTTTTTTTGTTAACAACGTGTTTAAATTGAGGTTAACAAGTTACAAATTCCAATGAAAAATGTTTTACAACTGGTCTGTTTTAAAACAATTTTTGAGGTTTACAAGTTGTTCTGTTCCCGTCCTGTTCCCGTCCCGGTTCTTTGTGCCCCAGAAATATTTTTTTACGCATTTTGAGTGAAACTACTTCAACTTACGCCTAGTTTTAAATTTGTGAAATTCTACTGAATGCTGTTCAAATTCAGTTGAGACTTCGCCGTCAAAAACTTTTTTTCATTAGTTAGAACATGAACTAGTGAAACTGTTATTTTATATTTAATAATAATGATTTTTTCATGCCCAATATTTCTCAATGGTAGTTTTTCTGCCATTATGGAACGATATTTTCTCTGGTTACTATTATAATTAATCGAACTACATGTTGCGAAGTTGAAAAGAATGGTAGTTTTTATATTCATTTAATTTAGAGGGAATTAAATAGCTGGTAACTGTTGATTGAGTGTATTTTATATGAGAGCTGTTTTTTGTTTTCAATGTTAACTGTGATCAAATTCCTTCATTACTTTTGTTAGCGTTCTAATTACTGTTTCTCGTATTGTAGTTGCTAGAAATTAATTTTGGTGCTTGCGAAACTAGGGCAGATATCAGTAGTACTATTTGTTTTGGTTTGAAATCCTAGATCGGTGCTTTTGAAACCAGGACAGTTATCAGAATTTCCTATTTATATTCTTTCTCGAGATAATAATAATGAATTTTGAAACTATGTCACTTGCGCATTCTATCTAGGTTTCGAAGATAAACTATTTGGGATGTCACTAATTTCCTGTTTTTATTTGAAACTAGCGATCCCACCCGGCTCCCCACAAGTGCAATGCTGATACAGAATGCCTTTATATATAAACTTCACATCTTTTTTGATAGTATACAATACTAACATATTTTCTTTAAAGCAACATATATATGGCCCGGTACCGCCGCAACCACTATGTCCCCTCATTTTAAATTAATATCTTCGAAAATATTCATTCAAATTACATGCTATAAGGGGCCATGTTGATCACATTATGTACAGATAAGATGAAGAATATATTGAAAATAATTTTATTAACGCGCCTTTTTCCCCCGCGACTGGCGTCTTGATTAGAATATTTGAAAATTATGTTTCATTGCACATCTGAAACATAAAACTAACCTACATACAAAATTTTAGCCTTTGAAAATGTCAGCCTCCAGTATGGAGAAACAGTGATGAAAAAATAATTTTGTTTCTTGGACGCGCCTTATTTTATTCTCATTTTTGCTAAATTTTTATAATTTCAATTTGATGGTATTCACCACATTTGAAATGTACATTATATTTTGGATATATTTTCTTTGGCTTAAATATAATGGCTATGTTGTGTTCCTTCAACGTCGAAATCGTGGATTCGTCATTGTGATGTTCCATCACATTCAGAATCCTCATCACATTTTATATGTTCTTCGATCGTATTACGGGTTCTTCATTATGATGTCCACCACATGCCAGAACTCTGTCAATATTTTCTTGGAGAAAGTTCTCCAATTACCCCAATATATACATTAAATAAGTTCTATTGAGTACCAGGATAGTCAGAACGACCACTCCTTTTTTTCAAGCTATTTTTAGTGCACATTTCTACAACCCAACAACAGGTTCTAGCACTAAATAAACCATTCTCTCACCAGAGTTTGTTGCATAGAAACATAATCACCTGAACATATAATAGTTCAACTCACTTCTTTTCGTTCAACTGACCAGTTTCGGTGTTGAACACATAAGTTGAAGCGGTCAACTTCCCTGTGTTTTCATAAATCTCTCATCTGAAAAAGAACCTTCTACTTCTTTTCCACTGTCTTGATATTGATTATTCTGAAGTCCATAAGTAGCTTAGACCTGTGGCTCCAAAAATAGACGTATTAGTTTAGGGTGGGAAACTATTAGATTCATTCTTGGAAAAAAATGGCCTGCCAATAATAACATTTTGATAACTTTGTATTTGATGTGATGTCTTGTTCTTGAGAGTTTTCGATTCTAAATACCTCGTGAAAGGTTTTGCCTCACCTGACGCGACAAGACCAATAATTTCTTCTCTCTGGACATTCTAATGATCTTTGTCTTATCGTGTTAAAGTAAATGTCACAACTGTGTGAATTAACCCCTAGAAACTTAATTTTTTGTAAATAATTCAACGGTTGATTGTTGAAGTTTATACCAATATTTCCACAACTCCTTTGATAAGGCTGAAATCTCAATCTCAAAAACATTAATCTTTTCATTATTGAGAATCAGCAGAAAGAGCTGAACCAATCATTGAGAACATTTAATAATCTCTGAGCTCAGCTCACTATTAGCGGAACTTACCAATGATGTGTAATCTACAAGCATAGTGAATTGTGCTTGATTCGATATAGGTTCAATTTTATCTGTTTGTAATAACCAGAATATTGGTCCAATTACACTGTTTTCCATTTGTTAAAAATGACAATATGCTTTCTAAAAAAACTCCTCTAAGAAAACGATTTTTGCTTAGATTTCATGTTTACACAATCGAAGACATAGTTTGCACAGCAAAAATATTCTAATCGGGCATTTTCCTTCTTCAAGATATTCCAATAATCTTCCATAAAATGAATGTATTGTTGTATTAGGTGAACATTCAGTTGAATTAGTACCTTTTTAAAATAATTGTGATTCCAGTATCACGTCTGTGGTTGAATATAGACAGAAACATAGTTTTTTGTTAAAATTTCTAGTTTGAGTTCTTTGGAGTGTATACCGAACACAAATGATGAATCGATTGATATTGATAAATTAATTATACAACAAAGAGAAGAGATGGGACTTCATCAGATCCACGGGATATTTCTTTGTTAATTTTTGGCTTATCAAATATATATATATATATATATATATATATATATATATATATATATATATATATATATATATATACTACTAGTTGTTGCCCGCGGCTTCGCCGGCGTAGAATTTGGTAGTTATAGTACTATGTTGCTGAATAGCTGCTGTTCCAATGTTTTGACAGAATCAGAATCAACGAAACTTAGGCGTGCGCAGCGTTATAGAACAGTGCTTTAAAAAAAATTGTTCTACAGCGCCATCTAGTGGCGAGTTACAGAAAAATTGATATCCTAGAAATCTTCTCTATGAAAAATTACTTATACATGTCAAGTTTCACCACGATCGGTTGAGCGATGTAGAAGTTTATCACTTACCAACCAACCAACAAACATTCATTTTTATATATTAGATTTGTTTTCAGAGTTGATATTGCGAGAGGACTATTCAGAAGTGTGATGTTCTCTCATTGTTCCTCAATACTTTCAATCTCCAACTCCCCGTTTTTCCATGACCCCTTCTCCGGCTCGACACTCGCCGTGATATACGAGGGGCAGAAAACTTACTATATTACACTATGTTCCCCCAAAAGAAAAACTAAGTACACTATTTACAATCTATCAAAATTGAGTCTCTGAACTGGTTTTATTTCCCGTCTGGGTCTGAAGTACTGAAGTATTCATATTTTCTCTTATATTACACATCCCTAACAACTTTCACATTTTCTACAACAGTATCATCAACATTTGGAACGGCTTGAACATTTTTTTCTGTCGGCTCACTACTAGTTGTAGTTAGGGCAGAAATATTAAAATGATATTTTTTTATTTGATTCAAGTATCTTTTCCAAATAACATTATTCAATTCTGGAATCTTAACCAAGTAAGTAGGTTTTCCGATTTTCCTGAAAATGAGTGCTTTTATCCAAGTTACTTTAGGCAATCTATAATCTTTAACAGCGACACTTTCGTTTTCAGAAAACTGTGAAAATCTTTTGCCTGCATAATCTTTCACTTGTTTGGCTTGCTGTTTCAAGAAACGCTTCTTCAAACCTGCCTCACCACAATTTTCCTTTTCATTTGGTTTTAGCAAATCAAATCTAGTACGTAATTTCCTTTTGAACATCAACCATGCTGGACTTCCACCAGTAGTGCAATGATTTGTGTTACGAAAATCAAACAAAAAATTATTTAAGGCGATACTGATTTCTAAATTTTAATTTTTGCATAGTGCAGTTTTCAATGCATTCTTCACTGATTTTACGGCATTTTCGGCTGCACCATTTAAGACGGATGAAAAGGAGGAGAAGTGATGTGTTTAATACCATTCAAATACAAAATGGTCTGAAATTCATTTGAACAAAACGTTGTTGCATTATCAGATACAACTTGATGAGGTAATCCAAATCTGACAAATAGAGTTCGAAGAACACTAATGGTTGCACTTGATGTGATTGAATTCATGATAAATACTTCTATACACTTTGAATGTGCATCTATGACTATAAAAAAATATTTTCCTAAAAATGGACCCATAAAATCTATGTGTAACCTAGACCATACTTCTGTTGGGTAAGGCCAAGGATTAAGAACAGCCTTATTAGGACATTTTTCATGTAACAAACAGTTGCCACATAACATGCATATCTGCTCAATATTTTTATCTACACCAGGCCACCAGAAGTATGACCTAGCAAGACTTTTCATTTTTACCACTCCTAAATAAGATAAATGGAATCATTCAAAATATTCTCTCTCAAAGTAAAAGGAATAACTAACCGATTGTTCCACATTAAGCAATCATTCTCCACACTAAGTTCGTTTCTAATTCTTTGGTACGGTTTCAACGAATCCATTATCTTCCCTGGCCATCATTTTTGAGTATAATTTATTATTTTCGATAATTCAACATCTTTTGAAGTTTCTTCTCTTACCTGTTCAAATTCAATTGGGCAATGATCATTTCTCGAAAAATAATCAACAACATTAAAATCAATATTTTTCTACAGTCTCCTTCATTTCCCTTTGTAGGCAATCTTGACAAAGAATCTGCGCGATTATTATCCGATTTTACAAATTCAATATTGTATTGATAATTGGATAAAATTACTGACCAACGTCGTAACCTGTTGGCAGAAAATTGAGGAATGTTTTTATTTGGATTAAAAATGGATACGAGTGGTTTATGATCCGTTACAAGTGTAAAGCTTCGTCCATAAAGATATTGGTTAAACTTACACAGTCCAAAAATAATTGCCAAACCCTCTTTCTCAATTTGCGAGTAATTTCTTTCCGCCTCGGATAAAGTTCGAGATGCATAGGTAATTGGCCGTTCTTGTCCATCGGCCATAACATGTGCTAAAACTAACCCAACTCCATATTGAGAAGCGTCAGTGATTAATCCTAGAGGTAGGTCAGGATTGTAATGAACAAGCACTTCAGCTGAAGTAAGAATATCTTTTATCTGTTGAAAAGAATTGCTACAACTATCTGACCAATTCCAACTGATTTTATTTTTCAACAAATTATACAGAGAATTCAGAATAGTTGAGAGATTCCTCACAAATTTACCGTAGTGGTTGATCAGTCTCAAAAAGGACTTCAACTGACTAATATTTTCTGTAACTGGGGCATTAACAATTGCCGATATCTTATCTTGACAGGTATGTGAACCTTCTTCGTCAATTTTGAAACCAAGATAAGATATTTGTGTTTTGAAAAACTCGCATTTATGTAAAGCAATTTTCAAGCCAGCCTCTTTCAATTTATTCAATACAGTTCCTAAACGAGTAATATGTTCTCTCCGGTTGCGACCTGTAACCAAAATATCATCTAGAAATATTGCAACACCCGGTATATCATTCAACAGCGACTACATGAGTTTTTGGAATTTAGCCGGAATACTGTCAATCCCAAAAAGGGGCTCTGTTGTAGCGGTATAATCCCTTATGTGCTGAAATCGATACATAATTTTTCGATTTTTCATCCAAACATACTTGTTTGTATGCATTTGCTAGGTCTAATTTGGAGAAACTTTCGCCGCCTTGCAATTTTGCAAAGAACTCCTCAATTCGAGGAAGAGGATGTGGTCAATCTCAATATAAGGATTCAAAGTGACTTTAAAATCCCCGCATAACCTGACAGATCCATCTTTTTTCAAAACGGGAGCAACCGGTGTTCCCCGGGACTATAATCTACTGGTTCTATGACTCCTAATGATTCCAATCGCTCCAACTCCTTTTCAACCCTCTCCTTCATGGCGAAAGGAAAGGGGCGAACTCTTAAAAATTTAGGAGACACATTCGCTTTCAAATTGATTGAAAATAATCCTTTGTTAAATCTACCTAAGCCAGGTTCAAAAATAATTTTAGACTCATATAATATGCATTGAATATCACTTGGCAACTCATGAAAATAGTTATTTTCTCCGGAAATAGTATCTGAAATATTGAGGTGAAACACGTTAAAAAATTCGCGTCCCAAAAGTGGTGGTCCGGTAACGTCTTTAATTACATAAATATTCATATTAGTTTGCTTATCTTTTAATGAAATCAAACAATTGAAATATCCCAATGGAATAATATGATCACCATTATATTAACTAAATCTTTTTTCAGTTTTTTCTAAAAAATAATTATTCAAATGAAAATCTTCTGAAACAACAGTGTAAGAAGCACCGGTATCTAAATGTGTATGGCTTTCCTCCAATAAAAATGTCTAATAATATTGGCTTTACTTTACAATCTAAACTGTACAAAGAAAGATCAGCTGATTCTTCCAAATAGTTTTGTGTTTCTTTATTTGAACGAAATTTATTAGTTCTGTTTACTTGTTTTTCCATAGAAACAGTTGCTAAGTGACCCTTTTCTTACATACATGACAAAAATATTCACGAAATAAATGCTTATCTGCCTGGTGGTTTCTTCGACCACAAACTAGACATTTTGGCGGTTTGGAGGGGGAGGCTCGTGACGTAGATGCTCGTGACATACCTTTCATCGGTACTGGCGATGTACCGTGACGCTAGTTGCACACACACCGATTTTGGTCGGCCGACTTTGTACTGGTCGTCCAAATTCCAATAGTGAACCACATGTGGGAACGGGACCTGGCACACATGCCGACCGGTGATCGTGCCACTGTATCGCCGGCAGTACCGGGAAGTAGTGGCGTACATGACTAAATACACTCTTGCATACTCACTGGTTTTTTACCGACCATTCCAGTCTCGAATACTCGGTGAAATTGTAGTTACTACGCATTAACTTCGTTTTGGTAGTGAGTGCTAATTACGACAACAAAGCAACTGATAATTTGACCGATAAAAATCCGGTGAGTGTGCAAGCACCTGCTACCAATAAAATATCGGCTGATTTTATACTGGCCGTCCAAAATCGGTTTGTGTGCAACTAACATGACGCTAAATGCACACAGACCGATTTTGGACGGCCGATTTTATACCGGTCGTCCAAATTCCAATAGTAAACCACATGTAGGTACGGGACCTAGCACACACGCCGACCGGTGATCGGCGTCGATCACCGGTAGGTATGTGTGCAAGGTCCCGTTCCTACATGTGGTTCACTATTGGAATTTGGACGACCGGTATAAAATCGGCCGTCCACAATCGGTGTGTGTGCAATTAGCCTGACCTGTTCTTTTCCTTTTTTCCTGAAACCAGCCTTTGCATAATGTAATTCAGATTCCTTCTTGATGAAACATTGGTTGGGAAATGAAGTTGCATGTGCAGCTGATTTTGCATCGGCAATATCCACAATTTCCTTAAACGTAACCGTACATTTCTCTTCCATGAGTCTATCCTGGACAGTACCTCTTTCATAATCAATAATGAAAATGTCTCTCAAAACTATTTTCAATTCATCATTTCCAAATTGACAAGTCCCAGCTAAACTTTTCAATCAAGCTGCCCATTCCTTAGCAGTTTCATTCGACATTTTTTTAGCTGTGTAGAACTTGTATCTAGCAGCAAAAACACTATCACTAGGTTTAAAATGTTCTGTTAATAACGGACACAACTCAGAATACCTTTTCGTTTCAGGTTCATCAGGAATACACAAATTGTGAACTAATTTATAAGCCTCTTCATTGAGAATGTTCAATGAAATAGCACTTTTTCGTTTATCGTCTGAAATTTGGTTGGCCACAAAATAGTTTTCTTACCTCTTTTTGAAAATCGACCAGTCAGATTGAACCGGGTAAAATTCACGTAAATGCCCAATGTATTACGTGGCCATTTTTCTTGAAAACTGAAAAAAAAAACTAATACGTAGGTTCACCAAACAAAGTTATTTAAACTGTTTTTTAAAACCTCATCGTCACTTGCGATGTTCTCTCGTTGTTCCCTCAATACTCCAATCTCTGATCGGGAAAGGTTTGGAGTCAAACACACTTTTACTGCCCAAATCAAAATATATTCTATGCATTCCAACTAACTCCCCGTTTTTCCATGACTCCTTCTCCCGGCTCGACACTCGCAGTGATATATGAGGGGCAGAAAACTTACTATATTACCAAAACATTTTTGGATATACGAGCAATTATTCAGGGATCATCTTTTTCAGTTTCTTCATCTGATATTATTAGATATAATATTTCACTTTGATTTATTATTAGTTATTTCAGATATAAGTTTCTATGCACATTTTTCGGTTAACTGATTCAATAACCATTTTAAATTAACTTCTCTTTCTGATTTTTTCACCAATCAATTGTTTTTTCTTGGCACTTGGATATTCTCCCTCTTAAAAGCAAGTAATTCTTCAAGACATGAGTTCGACTTTATTTACCCAATACCTGTTAACACTTAAAAAAAAATTTGAGAAGTAAACTTCCACACGAGTTTGGTTGGTAAATCTATGAAATGATGCTTTTGGGAGATTTTTATCTTCTCAACAAGCTTCAACAATCAGAAGCAGCCTCCATTCAATCTTCTCTGTAGCCGTTTAAAATATCACCATTGCATCGACAACAATTAAATCCACTCATTATATGCATCCTGTTTTCGTCTGTTACTATGATCTACGAGTCCGTTTCTAGAGACTGCTCCGTCCCTGATTGTTGCAAAGAAATATTTATGTTGCACCAAAGATGAATTAAAACTTCAAATCATGTGTAGTAATCGTTTCAATTTGAACTTACAACACTTCTATTCAATTTGTCAGCTATAACTATTGAACCGATCAAATTTATTAATGAGCTGTGTACATCGGTCATGAGGAAGTGGTTCAAACTCAGCGCAAAATGAAGTCTGTTTTGGTATTGCATCGTGACTGAAATACCCGGTTCATTGCATTTTGTAATTTCATTCAGTAACAATTAACAAACCATTGAAATTGGTATGACTCATCGCCTTTTTTTTGGATCAATAAATATTAGGAAATGTATTGAGAATCGTACTGGGTTTTTTGTGAAAGCATAAATCCAATAATTCTCCAGAGAAACAAAATCGAGACATATTTCATTGAGGAGAATCAGGAATCTACAGCATCGTTTTACTCCTCTAGGTAGCAAACTCTATTGTAGAACTTTATATATAAAAACTATAGCGGAATCAATTATTTTTCATATATCACACAAATTGTTTGCGAGATGTTGAAAACCTCAAGGACCGGTCAACAATCCCGATAAACGGGATTGTGTGGCATTTTCTAATTTTCCGAATACTTATTCAATAGTGATCAGGGAAATAAAGAAAATTAAAAATTGTAACAATCTATTTGATGATGAAAATATATCAGAAATATAAAGTGTAACAGCGATAAATTAATATACAGTACATTTCTTCAATGTTACCCCCGCTTTTATTTTTTGAACGGGTCAACTCAAAAAATTGAAATTTGGAATAATGAAATTAATGCATGAATACTTTATTTTGAAGTGAAATTGACAGATGAAACTTTCAAGATGGCGACTGGGCGACTGGGCGCCATCTGGGAAAACAAATTAAATGGAAAGGGGGTCTTGTGAAACATGATTTTGAAGCTCCTGACGAATACTTCACAACCCTAGAATATGAAGTCAATATCTTCACCTACTACAAAATGGCGGAACATTTAATCATTTCCTGAAGACAAACACATTAATATCAATATTTCTTTCCTTTATTTCTTTGTATCTGCCATATGGCAATTCTAACAAAACGATAAGGTTTGTTAAGTTATTTTTTGTTTATAAAAGTGACAAAAAATGTCAGTACGACAATGAACATCATTGTTCAGTTAGAATATTCTCATTTAGGTTTCTGTTCTACTAGTAAGAAAGCTACCACGTCAACAATCTCTAAAATGGTTAATTCTCGTCCATTGGAAGAAATAATTGAAGCGATTTTTATTTACGGTGCGACGCGCAACTTCTACGAGACCGAAAGGATTTTCAATGAACGTTTTCCGATTCGTCCTATCTGTACAAAATATTTGAGGGAACGTGTATCCAAATTCACAACTACCGGTAGTGTACATAACAAAAAGCCCCCAGATCATCCGTCCATTCCGGAAAAACAGCAAGTGCAAATAATTGGTGAGATGGTAGTAAATCCTGAAGAGTCTACTTATTCCGTCGCGAATATTTGTGAGGTGTCTCCTTCTACTGTGTAGAGACTTTTGCAAAAAGAATACAAAAAATAAAATAACCTCACATTCCATTTTTACGCTTTCCATTTTATATTGCATTTCAAGACAATCTGAACACAAAGAAACCCCATTTTGCCAATTTTGAATTGTAGATTGTAAATTATTTAAAATTTTCATTTTCACAGATCTGGGATTCTTCTCCCAAGTAAACTGTAATCCTTCTTTTATTGGCATGCTTGAAGTCTCCTATCCCAGAGAATCTAAGTTGGTCTACAGCGACCAGTGTTGAAAAGGGGTACAGTGTTTCTGGAAATTTCTGTAGAGGGCGTTCGAATAAGATCTTTTAATTTGGTTGCCGTTTTCAACACTTATAACTGAATTTCTATAAAGAATCAAGAACCGACCTGCACCAAATTGACGTTGTGGCTCATAAAGATTCCTTATAGAAGATTTGAGATATCAAAGCACACATACATGTCTTTTACAATTGCAGTGAAAAGATTTCTGTGCCGTTTGGCAGTCATTGTTTTAGATTACCAAACTTGAATACTAAATGCTAATTGAACAAAAAAAATAAATTTTGATCAAATTCAAAAAAGCACTTTTTCCAATCACTATAAATGCATTGCTTTTCTCGACGCGCGTTTAACCAACCAAGTTGGCGTCTTCAGGAGATGAAGAAAACTAATTCATACGAATGACAATTGTCACAAGTTGAAACTTGTGCGAACTAAGAACTAACAAGGTCTTACCTTTTAATGTGTGATTCCTAACACGGGTTGGACGAAAGAAAGTGAAAATCGATCGTCCGGCTTTGCGGTTCGAACCTCCTGTTCGCACATCGGTCGATTGAGTGAGTGGAGCAAACCACCTACGACAACCCACCAGGCTTCCGTCCCAACAAAGTACTCTTTTCCTTTCTGATATAGATCAATGATTAAGGGTAGAAATTTGCGGGAATTTTTCTTGTGAAAGTTCCCGAAAGTGAATCATAAAAAGTAATACAGTGTGAGCTGTTTGGAATGGAACCGTTCTCCTTGCCTTGCAGAACTCCCATTGAATTAATGAAAACTTTCTGAAATTGTTGAGATCGGTACATAGCGCTATAAGATTATTGGATGTTTTTGAAAGCCTAAGAAGATCAAAGTGGGGCATGAGAACTATGACCACTATGAACAGTGACTAAGATCCCATTCACAACAGCCCATGTTATTCTTTTCTATGAATCACTCTGTTGAAATTTGAGTAAAATCTTACGAGAAAATGTCTCGCCAATTTTAACCCGAAATCATTGATATGTATCGGAAAGTGAACCCTGTAAGACATAAATAAAGACCACTTTTTGAATTATAAATTAGTTGTCTTCATCTCCTGAAGATGCCAATTTGGTTGTCGAGAATAGTATTGCTTTTCTGGTGATTGGGAAAAATGTTCGTTTTGGATTTATTCTGCGCCAGAGGTACTAGAGTTACCTTTAAAATTTTCATCAATTGATGAAAATAATCTAATTAGCCTTAGACTTGAATTAGTTTTCAGTTTTTCTGACAAGCAATTTTCTACAAATGATGAAGAAATACTGTAAATCTAATTTGAACCTAATCTACCGATTGGATTACCGCACAAATTACCTAATTTCTATAATAATTCAGAACAATTCGCATTAAACTAATTTTGATTTATATAACGAGGCATGCCCGATATTTCTTTTGTTAATCAGACATTCAATTCAAATGTGTTCAAAGATTTCAAAATATATTCAAAGGAGATTAGAACTGGTATTATTCAATGCGAATGTGAAAGAACATAATACACTAATAACCTTGGGCAATCTCGCAAAATTATCCCAGTCACCGACGTGAAAAGTGCTAGGAACTTATACACGGAAGTATATAATCTTAATTGTTGGGGTGTTATTTATTTTTCAACTATAGGGATTCTAGAAAACATTCGAATCAATTCTATCTAAAATCTTGACGTCACATTCATGGACATATGTTAATAATCTCTCCAATTTAGTTAACTTTCTGTTTCGTTTGAGATATTCACTGATTTCTCACACCATGAATGGTCAATGTAAGGTTATTTCCATTGCCATATTTTGTTGTATTTTCTTCTAACACACTTCACAAAATGGCATTTACCAGGCTAGCTTTCCTGAACGCATCGAATTCGTTGGGAAATTGAAAGTGATAAATGGCATAGTCGTGGATAGAATATCAACCGCATTATTATTTCTCAATTACTGAAGTGCCGTATTTACGCTGACTGACTGTGCATGTCTTGAACACGAAGTTGTATGGAATTACGACACGAGTTTTGTATACCCAACGATTTTTGAGATAAAGATAAAAAGATTAAGGGGACTTGAAACCGGTAAAACGTTTAAATTTCAGATGAAGATAATATATCAGTTGAAAAGATTTCGTTGAATCTTTGGCAACATATTTCAGGAAAATGCTTGTTCCTTGTCCTACTTGTCTCCGCACAATGGCGATTGAAAATAGCTCTTGATTTTTCAGTTGCTTTTTCGTCTAGAATCGATCAACGGAGAATTTGTGGAAGCAATTAAATTACTCTCCGTGTTGTGCGACACATGATAGAATATGCAGATCATTTCAAAAAAGTTTACCAAAAATTTTCCCGTTCATGTAAAAATAATTATGAAATTTGATTGGATATGAATTGAAAGGTGTATATTTTTGGGAGAGAATAATTTTTCTGAAAGGTTTTGGCTTTCTACTTCTCAATCTTTATGAAAATAAAAATATGGGAAACTTCACAAGAAAAGACACAAAGCAATCAATTTCGAAAAATTAACTTTATACAAAGATGTGTAGATCATACGAAGAAGTGACACAAACTGGAAGAAAAAGCCCTCTCGAAACAACTACTTTCGTATAAACTTCGAATTACACGAAAGAAAAACACTTTCTAAACAACTACTTTTATATTAACATTGAATTATACAAAGAGGTAGATTAAACTTATAATATTATAATAAAATGATAGTATCAAATTCGTCAGGTTCTGATATTGAAAAATTACGTAGAAATATTTTACCATGGTTCGAAATATTATTCAAAATGGGAAACATTGCACTTTCCGAATATTATGTGAAATATGAAGACAAACACTCGTATTATTTTCAATGAAATCAGTGTTACTCATTACTTCAGAGTCTCCCAAACACAGGCAAAAATTATACATTCATATTTGTGAAGAATCCATTTCTTTGGGTACTTCAATCTCTTTGATAAAATGACAAATCCAATTGAACCAGAACATCTGAAAGCTCAAATATAAAGTGAAGCGGAGAAACAAATATCTCACATACCTAAAGCATACTTGTTTTATATCTCAGTGTGGATACATAGATATATTTATATACATAGTGTTGATTGAGATGAATTAATATATTATCATAATTACATATAGATTATTCATTATAGGTTGGCATATGATTTGATAATAAGGAATGATATGTGTAATAACATGATGATAAAACTGAGAATACTAATGAAAGCAATAAATTTGATTGAAGTAATGCCCAAGGCAAAGAAGAATGAGATGACGGTGGAAGAAAGGTTGCCAGAAATATTCAAGGTGAATACTATACTGAGACAAGGCGATTCACTATCTAAAATACTTTGTAATCTTGTCATAGAATAAGCTAATGAGCATTCAGTTTCCAAATAAGTACGAATGAGCAGTATAGCACAATCCTCATTGACTAATTATTAGGGTTTCTTGAAGATCAGCCAAAAGTGAGAGTTTTTTTTTTGAGAAAAAAATTATTTTTCAGTTAAATTATTTACAAAAACATTTCTTTCAGGCCAGTCTCAACTTACCTATACTGTAGGTTAATGGACTGACACCTATCACAAAACAACTACTCCCCCGGCTAACACCACGAAGGGAGTAGGATTATATCCGACAGGTGTCAGTACAGGATTCTTCATGAAGTTATTCCTGCATTTGCTGTTGGCGATACATGTGCCGTAACCAATTTTCAATTATTGAAACACACTTGCAGACCGGTTTCGGGCTGTTTGCACGGTAGTGTCTATCTTCAACATAAAGTCGATGCTTTCCAATAATGGAAAATCAAATTCTTTCAGAGCATCTTTCCTCGAACTAGGCTGAAGCGAACGACAAACAACATGTTTGTCATAGCCCCATCTGCCTGTGAACGAGGTAACCAACCGCATATCCGAATTTGCCCAAATTCTTCGTATATATGAGGAATTTCGGCAAACTCATAGGCAGTTGCTTCGTTTTCAATGTTAGTAACTTCATTTAGTTTCTTTAATATTTTCCCGAACCTGATCCTAAATGTTCGATAGACTTGATGCAAGGTTTCCCTATTTCTGAAACTTACTTCTTTTTAAACAACAACTTTTGAGTTGTTAAGGAAATAATGAAATAATAGAGAAATGGAAACCAGAGAAATAAAAGTGAGCCACCTTCTCCTCACATTCTATTATGTTTCCCATTGGGCTCAACACAAACACAAAGTCCAAACCTATGCAAGCTGAAGATTGAGGAGGTATCACCTTTCAATGTGAGACAACTAGCACGTATCGGATAATTCACAATGGAATTCATTTTCAAAATACAATCAATTTTCGAATCACTTTCGCAAGTGATTAGAAGCAGAAAGATTTTCAGTGTTACGATCTTCGTTCGAGTTTTGAGGCCGTCGTGGTTTGGAACTGTATCCTAACATTTCGCCAGCACGAGTGGCTGGCTTCTTCAGCCTGATGGTTCACCGATGGCTCGTGATTTCTAGTTTGTAAGCTGTATTTATGTTGACACAGGTAGCCCGCCTTTCTAGTTGGTGCGTTGTTATTGGCCGAAGTGTTATTACCTGCTAAATTGCCTTGCTCTGCTGCCACCATAGCATCTTTGGCCTAAGTGTTATTACCTGTTACATTGCGTTGCACCGCTACCACCTTAGCATCTTTTAGTATGGGATTCCAAATCCGGTTAAGCGTCTCCTCTTTTCTGTTGTTTTTTGTATGTTTATGGATTTATATGGCTTCCCGTACAAGCCGACTGTGGTATCCATGATCGGGTGCAAGTAGTTTCACATCTTCAAACGCAGTAGCGTGTTTCGCTACTGCCGATATTTCTATTTGACCTAATCTAAAATTTGTTCATTCAGCCTTGTACCCATGGATCTGTTGGTGGTACCGATATAAACTTTTCCTCGGGTGCATGCTATACCTACGAGTATACGGTATGCCCCCGCAGCTGATAGTGGATCTGTTTTGTCTTTGTTTCATAACATTTCTTTCATAACATTACTTTTCTCTTGACTTATCCTTGTCGTCTCTTGTCGAAAGAGAGCTATTTTGTCTTGTCTTGTCTGATTTTTCAAAGGAAGAGTCTGCTCGTTTAGGACAAGACCAGCCAAGAGACGAGAATATCTTGTATTGTTGGCAACACTAAATTTCAAAATACAGCACCGTACCTATTTATGAACGAATACTCTTCTAGTAAATCACATAAAAGGTAAAATTATACAACTTGCTATCGGAAATACGAATCACAAAGTTATTTTTGGTACATAAAATATTTTCATGTGGCTTATAATGTATGCAAAATTTTGAGTATTTTTCTCAATAAAATCCCCACGACCTCAAAATTAGATATCACAGGAAAGATTTTTTCAAGTTTCAATGATGCATCATTAATGGAGAGTTGCTGTATAAACTCGTTAAGATGGGGATGACCTTTTATTTCCAAAAATCCTCATTCCTGTAGTGAAAATAATATTACGAAACCTTTGAATAATTGTAGATAATCAAATGATACCAAATGCTAATAGCGGTGAAGTTTGCTTTTCATCATATTTTTATCATAAATACATATAATACGGGTTTTCGTACGGCAACTCGGTTAATTTTCTATGGTACTGCAGGTTATTGATGTAAGTACCCCAAAGAGATCCATTTTTTATTATGACCTTTACGACGCTTTTGGCCTCTGATGTCATCTAGTTTCCCGGTGAAAGCTACAAAGAGAAATGGAATGTTGTGAACTTTCGTTCATCTTCGAGATTTTAATGGGTTAGGTTTGAAGTAAATCTTTGTAACCAGTTTCTGTACCACAATCTGCAATTTTTCGAATTTATTATATTCAATATCGTAATATATTCAAGAATTTAATATATTCAAAGAAACTTGAGAGAATATTATACTCCTAGTTGCATGGTGCCCTTCTTCAAAATTTCAATAATGGTAATGGTAATGGTAACAACGGATAATTCTCGTATACCGAAGTCTAAGCCAACGACTTGAAAGTTCGTCAACCTAGAGTGGTGACATCAATGATTCACTCAAGATGAATACCGAAACCCACATTGTTTTAAAAAAAAGCACATATTATCTATTCGTATCTGGAACTCATTTCCCAACCGAAACGAAACCAGATCAAACAACCCACCGATCGAGGCCTTCACCGTACCTTTTGTTTTCCAGGTGTCAGTCGCGGCGAGAATGTGGGGCCGAGCGCAACTGCTCGTGCTGCTGGTCGCCGCTCTGACGACGACGTCCACCCGGGGGGCGAATCAGGACAACGAAGAGAGCCAGCTAAAAGTCGGAAGGTCCATAGACATCTTCACGAGATATGGATATCTCAGTCTTTCGATGAAGGTACATTTTTGTCTAGTTTATAGTATATAACTACTCGAGTTTTTATTATAGTTTTCAATCGCAGAACATTGAATTAAACTTCAATTGGAATCTTCTTCGCTTTTCTCATGCCGTAAACTTTGATAGGTGGGGGTGTGTTGTTCTGGTGTGGGAAAAGTGGTCCCTTCAGAATAACGTATAATTTCGAATACTCATACTTGTATACTTCAAAACTGTCAGAAAACAATATAAAATCTAAACTCCCCCTACTACGAGATGTCTTTCTTCATTTTTTCAGTATCTGAAATAACTGCTACAACCCCATTATGGAACCAACAATATTTTACATATATCTTGGAACACATTTTGCGTTTTTTTTTCTTCTGTGAAAATGGCGAGATAACCAGTTCATGTTACTAAAGATGAAGTCAGCAAGCCATCGGAGCACTATTGCCTGTAATGACAAAAGGCAAAGTAGATTCCTGACCAATGGTGATCCAATTTTTTGTTTCACTAGTTGTGAGTGTTATTCCAATTCACCTGATCGCATTCAAACTACTCTTCTCAAAAAAGTGCTTTCAAATACCCTAGCGATGGATGACTTCAAACTTCCAAAAATTTGTAGTCTTAGTAAACTGTTTTGTGTAACTTTTGTAAAAATCTACATGACGGATTGTGTCTTGCTGCAACGTTTGACCTTTCTTCAACTTCTCAAATTCTCCACAACTATTCAACCCACTGAAAACCTCGAATTGGATGTCTTTTTTGTATCATGTGTAAACACGATTCAAGCGTAATATCGGTGCTCGTCTACTGGAATATACAAATTTGAAGAATAATCGACCAAGTTACACACTATTATATTGACACATGATTGTAGGTCATAAAATACACTTGTCTAAAGTATCCTATCGTAATTATATATAAATAAAGAAAATTGTACACCACTTCACATGGCGTGAGAAAATTTGCAAACCCTATATACGAGATCTGTTGAATAAATAAGGTGAATTTTCATCTTTCTCAAAAAATATTCATTTATACATAACGTGACCATTTATTTATTTTGTCAGAGCGGAACACATCTGCGGAAATATATAATAATTTTTTTTTATTGTTTTACAAGTATTTTATTATAGAAGATAAAATAACACAAAATAATCAAAACTTTAAACACAAAATTTTTAAATTGGCATGACTTACTAACTAAGCCCCCAGTAGTGGCCTGACTTCTGAGTCGTATTTTTGCATTTGTCGGCTAAACAATTTTTTTTTAAATATCGTGTCTTGTTTTTATATACGTGTGTAACTCAGTACATGATCGATTCATATTTGTTTTCGTAATCAGAATAGCTTTCAGTATTGGGTCACTTAACTGTATTTTATCACTGGTCCCTATTTTGTTCATTTGGAAGAAAAACTTTCGACTGGTGCGTTACTACCAGGCATACACATAACGTACACAGTAATTATGGAAAAGTTTGTTGGTACGTTAGTACGGAAAGTTGTTAGTACGGAAATGCTGGAATAATTCAAACCAACGGTTTTCAAACATGAATGTAAACTCATCAAAAACTTTCGTATCTTGGCTGCTTCTAATAAACCCTTGCGTGATCAGTTAATCCATTACTTTCTGCACCTCTTCCCACGCAGGCACCTCTGTTAAGTTTGCCCATTCAAACACTTCCAGTTCTGTGTTGAATTGACGCCACTGCTCTAAGTATTCTTTTACATTCTGCTGGTCAACAGCAGCTTCGCTTTCTTGTA
The DNA here is from genome assembly GCF_025532065.1 of Leptinotarsa decemlineata. Lineage (NCBI taxonomy): Eukaryota > Metazoa > Arthropoda > Insecta > Coleoptera > Chrysomelidae > Leptinotarsa > Leptinotarsa decemlineata. The sequence continues at coordinate 15,525,038 of NW_027412533.1, forward strand.
ATTTTACAAGGAGGTTACGGACGATTTGGGGAAGGAAAATCGTATTCTCTTTTTATGCCAGGTTATCTCGGAGACGATTAAATACCTTGGCTGACTCTATGGCCGACACATTTTGCCCTTCGATTTTCAACACAGCTTCATGAAAGGTCGCTGCTTGTGCGTGCAAAAAATATAATCATAATTCTGAGCTGAGATTATTGAAAAACGTCTTTAAAATATTTGGGCATTTGTCGATACTCAGAAAATTGTTTTTCAAAGGCTGAAAAATTTTAATAACTCTCTCAATCCCGGGCATTAACGCAAGCCACCTTGTTTCACTGTAGCCCAACAGTTTGTGATACTTTGTTTCAGTAGAATCACAGAACTCTTTCACATCTTCCACTCGAACGCTATAGATGTAGAAAAATGAGTAAATTCTCACTATGATGCATTCGTAGTCAACAGGAAGACAATCAGCGGCAGTTTTGATCGCGTTGTGGACTATATGGGCTCCACATCCAATTCCAATAAGCTGTCTGCCGAGTGATACGTTCAATTTTTAGTAAACATTATTACTTCCTTACCTATTCTTTCCCCCGAAATTACAGTTCGTATTGTCTCCACAAAACGCCACAATTGTTTTATTCAAGTCATTGTCAAATAATCGACAATTATATCCGATGTTTCGCCTGGCTGCTCCCGAAACTCTAAAACCTTGACTTTTACACCTTCGTATTGTAAAAAAAAGTGAATCAAAACTGGGAATGATTTGATTGAACCATGGTTTGAAGGATCTGTTAGTAAAGTTATGCAGTGGGCTTTGAGTAAATTCTCTTTTAAATCTTCGGTTACCATAGTTGACAGCACATTGACCACAATAGCTTGAGACTTTGTACGTGCACATCTAAATTTTTGCTCACAACATGCTCGAATTAAAGGAGAAGAACAGTAATTTGAACAAAAACTGTGATTATGTTGCACGGTGTGAAACGCCCAAGTACCCTTAGCTGCAGCTATTTCCAAATCCTTGGAAGTCGGCAAATCGATTTTTTTTTAAACTAAGCATTGACGAGCTTGAAGCAGCAGCTTGATCGGCAAGCCTGTGTTTTTCTGATTGTGAAAGGTGTTCTATAGCACTGGTACCACCATGTCCAACACTAAAATCAGTACGACACTTTTCACACGTAACGTCTGCGGTACCATATTTTCTTTGTTTTATAAATGGATATTTCTGTTGAAAACTAATATTGAAAGAGCGCTTGCGTTTAGGCTAAATTAGAAAAAATAAATTTCAGACTATCGTTGGGTCTGCTTGCAAAACCGGGACTATGTTGACTTCGCTGGGGACACCGGGACAGACTGCGTGAAACCGGGACTGTCCCGCCCAAACCGGGACGTATGGTAACGTTATCCATACATCAATTTCTATTTTGTCCCCTTCAAACTAGTTCTCTTCAGATATATAATACATTTGTGCCAGCGTTTTTTTCTCTCCTCGAAGCACTTCTGATATGCAATTTTTGGTATGTCCTTAAGGCTCCCTCAGCGATTCGGTTTTCTTCTCCTCAATCGTTGCAGAACGCATCCTTTTTATGAGTCTTGGGAGGAAAAAAGTAGCAGGGGGACAAATCTGGTGATTACAATGGCTGAGGCATGATAACGGTGTTATTTTTAGTAAAAAAATTAAGAACTAGCAATGAAGAGTGATCAGATGTATTATCGTGATGCAAAAGCCAAGAAATGTTTTTCAACAATACCGTAAGCGACGCATAACTTCAAGATAATACTCCTTATTGACCGCACGCTAATGTAGCAAGAACTCCTGATGCACTATGCCAAGGTAATCGAAGAAAACAGTGAGCAAAACTTTGACATTTGGTCAAACTGGACCTGCTTTTCTTGGTCTTGGCTCTCCTGGGCTCTTCCATTGAGTCGATTGGATTTTGATTTAGATGTTGATGATTCATCACCAGTTATGTCTGAAAAGTGTCGTACTGATTTTAGTGTTGGACATGGTGGTACCAGTGATATAGAACACCTTTTACAATCAGAAAAACACAGGCTTGCCGATCAAATCTGGATTGCGGTTGACGACATTCAACAATTCTTGAGCAATGCTCATGCGACTTTTTTTGTAAAAACTCAGCAATAGTGGAACGAACTTCGCTGCCACACGCTTCATGCCCAAAATTACTGAAACAATTGCATGGCATGAGCCAACCGATATACCGACATTATCAGCAACTCCTCTGATAGTTTGTTTGAAGGTGGTTAACAATGTTTCGTGGTGCATTTTATCAGTTCGGACTTCCATTGTTTAATATGATTGAAATTCCTACATATGATATATGAATGAAATTGATTTGAAATCCCTGAAAGAATAAGAAATAAAAATTGAAAAAATTGTTTTTTTTGGTTGTTGCTTGTATGTTATTTCATTGTGATTTAAGTTTTTTGCTTAATAAAATTGTTTATATCATATTAGACAATGGAAGCCCGAACTGATGAAATGCTCCTCTGATAGTATTTCAATGATTCACCATAAAAATTTTCTTGACTTTGTCAATATTTTCATCGGTTGTTGATTTGCTGGGGCGTCCAGGGCGAGCGTCGTCATTCACATCTTCTCGACCTTATGTGAAAAGCTTGTACCACTAGTAATTTTTTTTCTGACTCGGAGTACAATCACCGTATGCCAACGTCAACATTTCAATTGTTTTTGAGCACTTAATTCCATTTTTCACACGAAATTTGATGCACATTCTTTAAACTATTTTGTTCGAAAGCTGAAAATAGCCGAACACGCAAATTACTTCTAACTTTTATGCCTCTCACCAACAAACAAACAGATTCAGCTGTGAACGTGGGTTCGAGACGAGATTACCAACACAAAATAAACGCTAATCGAATGTAATGCCATTAATATTGAAGATAGTTTCGATAGCGTTGAACCATAGTTCTGGCTTCAGAAAGGAAAAAGAATAAGTGATTTCGCTATATCAATTTGTTTGGTTCTTTCTGGACATGGGAGCAAGCATATCGTTACCAAAAATTACTTTATCGTTCTTGTCTTTAAATAAATGTTCTAATTTTTAATTGATTGAATCCATAAAAATTCAATACCGTCCACATCTTTGTATAATTGATCCAGCAGACTTGTGAAGTCAAATCTAATATCGCTCTATTAGTGTCGAAATGAAGTAGTTGAGTTGTTATAGAAGTTTAACCATCCTCTTTTTTTTGTGATCACCAATTGTAATTCACAAATAACTACTAATTAACTCTTCAATAGAACTGTATTTTGGTAGCTTGACAGCTATACCTTTTCAATATCTAACAAATCAATCAAAAACCTCACAAACATTGTGATAATTTTTCATCGACCTTTTCTTGGCTATTTGGTACCTTTCACAATCTGAAAAAATATAAAAATTATAATGGAGAACTTTATACAAGTGTAGAAGGGCAAACTTTTTAGTTTACCCCGATAAGTTACTGTGTAAAGTCAAAGTATTTTTTACAAAGAAAAATGTTCGATTTATCAGTAACTTGTCGTATTTAACAATTTTGACTATCAAAAAAATTTCTAAGAAATAATACAATACTCGTAACAAATACCCAAAAAAACGATGAAAAACTGATTTTCCTCCAAAAAAATTACTTTCGTTGAATATTGTGATTGATATTTTGTTTCTACTGAAAACTTCAAACTGGTCGCTAATGACCACTAATGTGATACCACACTACTTTCATAAAACAGCTGTTTTTTGCTGACTTGTATTCACACACAAATTCATCGCATATAATTCTGGAAGTGAAGTTACTTTGAATGAATGTGATATATCTAAAACGATGATACTACTACGCTTTGTTAATCTCATTTATAAGTAAATACAGTTTATTTTGTTTGATTTGATAAAATCAAGTTAGTTGAATCTTCCTGGAATTCTGTATAGAGCCATAATTTCTCATCCTGAACAATTTTTCTCAGGAACATTGACGTATCATGAACAAAAAGATACATTACTTGACGAGAAAATTATTTTCGCTTCACCGTCAAGGTTAACTTGGTTTTCAAAACCTGTGAATATTTCTGAGATGCATTTCTCACTAAGCAAAGCCTACTCCCAGAGCCTAGTCTGAATCCTGGGAGTACTGCATAGTGTAAACTCTGCAGAATATAAGGGACTTTAAAGTTGAAAGAGCTACAGTTGTTTCGATCGACCCAAACAAATGTTGGAAGGGACCAACGTCAAATGTTGAAAGATTTATAGAAAAAATGGAAATCTCTGAAATTTCTTAGAACCATTTTGAATCAAAAAATTCTGATCTTGGATATTTTTATTCCTAAAGGAAAAAACTACTTGAGTTTATATTATCCATGATAATAAATAAACAATTTTCACAAATAGTCTAGACACATTTCGCTAACACCGTAGCTTCTTCGGTAGAAAACACCGAAACACTCCAATAAATAATTCATGATAAAAAATCAGCGACTTTTCAGTAGAGTTTGAAGAACTGTATTTTCCAATACAATAACCTATAGTTCAAAATTATAAAAAAATTCCTGGTAGAACTAAATAGGCAAAGAGAAAAATAGAATATTACGCTGACTCTCACAAAAAAAAAACACAAAAATTTTAAAGTCACCACATTCGATCATTCTCGTGTATTCCTAACATTCATTGGAGAATGATTCGTGTAACCATGGCTACAATCGCCACGTTCGGACGCGATTCATTGGGGATATCAGCGGCGTAACAATTACCTGTAGCTAAGGACCCCGCTATACAGCCATATTTTATTGAATTGTTCTCTAAACAGCTAGTCTCCGATAAGGCGCCATGTGCTAATTGTAAACCAGTGTCGTTATAATATGGACTGACTATCGAAGAGAAAATGTTGACTCCCAACAACTGAAAAAAAGATCAAGATACTATGTTACGATGTTTCACGTGTTGCATACTTTCAATATGGAAATTTTGGTGCTGTGACGCAGTGGCCAAGACGTTATGTGATCCGCAGGTGGAATATATGTGAAAGTGACGTCACGGCCAGTCCATATAATCTTGTCTATGTCATGAACCGATACTCGTTCTTTTCTCAGATTGTTTTTGTCCATTGTTATTCAGTAAACAAACTATTCAAAAAGGTATTCCTGAAAACTCTTCGTAACAATTTTGGTATGTTCTAGGTATTGTCGAGAAACGAATCGGACTGGATCTTCCGCGAGCCCACCATCAACATCTTCACCGACTTAGACCGGTTCGCCACTCACCCGGAGCGCGTCGGCAAGAAGCAAAGGCGCGTCTTCAACGGCGATTTCCATATGGAGTTCTGCGACAACGCACGCCAGCTGCTCCAGGCTTACTTCCGAGACTTCACCTTCGAACGATTGGACAAACCTTGGAGGGCGTTCACCTCCTCGTGGTTGCCGGAGACACTAGCCAGGAATCTGGGCATCAATGCCTCCTTCGTGCACAAAGAGCACTGTTACGTGTTAGTGCGTTTGTCGAGGTTTCGCGACGTGGTCAAGCTCGACAGGATACCGAACAATATAAATCTGGTGGACGACGTGGCCAGAGAGATCGACAAGATTCGCATAGGTGACGTGGAGAGTGTGCTAGTATTCATTAGGAAGTACGGATCTCATTATATTCATTCGTATGTTACGGGGAATTCTCTGTATCAGGTGAGTTTATGCCCTCGAAGTATTCAAATTTGGATTTTAATATACTATACAAGTGAAGTTTCGTTGTTTCGAACAAAAAATACGTTCGTATAATATCAGTCATTTGCAAAGATTACCTCAAAAAAAGGCACACAAATCAAATCTATGAAGAAGAAAGAAAAATAGTCTATTCATATGTCGTAAAATTAAATAAATATGTTCATAAACTCTCCTATATATTTTATGATTCCAAAAATACTTTTTATCACCTCATGAATAAAATTTTGTTTGAATGATTTGACAGCATTTCTACCGTATTTAGTTTCACGGTGACTTGTAGAAAAATTGTTATTTCCATTTCTCCAACTGTTATATAATTATTTTGATTTCAAACTTTTTTAATGGATTTTTATTGGATTATTCAGTAAAATCTATGGATAATAAATAATAACAATAAAACAAATAATTCTCATCCTATACCAACAAATTGACATAATCAGGGAATTATTGTGACTAATTTTTTGAATAAATCCAATATCTATTTACATTTAAAATAAGAAATATATACTCAATCTGTGTATAACTGTAATATGATTGACTATACAGTCATAGGAAACTCCTGTTGAATATAATTTTCGACATACCAAGTTTGATTTATGGATGGGATGTAGTCACGTTACATTCCGACTCCCTGAAAATGCCAAAGATATTTAGCAATCGATTAAATGGCAAAGTTTTACTAAAGGTCTCTTGATGAAGTCCTCAGTGGTGTTTACTACAGCTATCCTAGCGATATTATGAGTATCGTGTATGAATTCAACAATTCTACCAAGTAAACATTCTAAAGCATTAGTATTATCATCTTTGGTCAGAACCATAGTTTCTAGTGAAACTAGCAAAATCGAGTCTGTCCATTTAATTACTTCTCCACTGCAAAATACGAAGATATTCACGGTCCCAATGTCTCCAGAAATCATGATGGATTCTCTGTAAAAGTTGCCCTTGCGTAAACCAATTGATTTTTATATTAGAGGTGTCTAGATCCGAATTAGCTGGTAAATGCAATTGGAATTACTAGCGTAATTATGAATCCAGGAAATTGATCCCAATTCATATTGAATATAGTATAAAAAAATACTTTTGTCTAATTTCTACTAAGTTTATTATTTCTTTGGCAATATGAGTCCTTAAACATATTATGATACAGGATACAGATGCAGAAAAAAACAATCGAGCATAAATAGAATAGAATTTGGTGACTGTTCAGCAGCTAATACAGGCCAGTCAGGCAGAAATTTCAACATAAGTTACCGGGAGCATGCGTTATCAATTGAAAAATCGGCTATATATGGTGGACATCTACAAGAAACAAACCACCTAATGAATAAAGGAAACATGTAAACTCTTCATACGTGCAATAAAGAAAGGGAGATGACTTTATTGGAGGCATTGGAAATAATTAAATTGTATAAAAACCCCAATTTCAAAAAGCTCATTGATCTATTAGAACTATGCATCTCTCCCTTTTGAATATGTGAATTTTGACAACTAGTTTAGAATCCCTTTGTAGCTGGAAAAATCCACAAGTAGGTTTTTGGACATCAATAGTTGGTGATCGTCATATCATAGAAGATAATTAGTTATTGTTGTAGTATTGCTACTAATACTACAGGTAACATTGTTATTTCAGGTACCTGACTGTATCATTGTATCTGTCTGTTCTTTTAAAATATGTTTTTCCGTTAACAAGCTGTCGCCCTCCTACGAACGACAACTCTCAAAAATCGAAACTTGGACTAATGAGGTCTTACCTTCCAACGTGTGATTCCCAACACGGGACTTTAAGGATTTGTCTTGACAAAATGTATCAGATACTTGAGAATGGTCTAACAAACCGAAACCGGTCGTAACAAATAATAAACTCAGTAGAAATTAGACAAATGTATTCCCTTTATCCTATATTCCCTTTCAGAAACTTCTGAAAATATATTTTTTTCAATATTCTCTCGCCCCGATGAAGTTGCTCCCGATATGTGAAATACTAGTGGAGTATCTACCCCTTCTTGCTGTAAATCGGCACAATGCGGCTAAAAATGCTTCTGTGGACGGCTTCGGTGGTGCAACAAATAAATAAGCACATATAAATGACTTGATTTGATATACACAAAATTTGGGTAAATCACCTATGGGGGTTGAAAGGCAATGGGTTCATGTGAGGGAATCGGCCGATACCTGATGAAAATCCATAACTTATTCAAGAAAGACTTCATTGTAAGTTTTTCACTAAACATTTTTACAAAAACGCAACACGTATTTTGCTAGCCAATAGCTTCTTCGGGCGCTATACAATAGCTTCCTCATGCTTCAATTTTCCCTCACGTCAAACAGTTATGTATAACCTCGCCCAGAAAATTGTGTAGTTTCCATACTGCAATGTAAATGATTTATAGGAATCTCAGAGATAATAAGTTAGGTTAGTTTCGGATTGCTTGGAGGTAGTACAGGGAATTTTTTGTCGTATGACAACCCGGAATGACATAACTGACCGATACCTGATGAAAATCCACTTACTAATATGATTTATTTTGATTCTCACTGTGAAAGGTTTACAAAACCGCCGTACTTGCTTCTGTATACAATAGTTTTCTTTGATTTTATAATAGGTTGTGGAAGCATTTACCCTCTTTCAAAAAAAGTTATTTTTTCTGTTGAATGTAAATATTAAACGTGCTTCACAGTGAAGCAATTCAGGAAGTGTATTTTTGCCATGGCGAAGTGTATTTTTGAGTATTCTCAAAGATGTCGTTAGCGCGTATAAAGTGTGCTACTATCCTTTCAATTTTGGGTAAAGAACTTTAATTCTCTGAGTGGAAATCTATAAAATTGGAATTAACGATTGTTGTTATCGTAAAATAACTACTTTCTTCCGAAGCGAATGAAGATTTGAAAATGTAAAATATTATTAAGTTCTTTAATCTTGGCAAAGAAATGGGAAACCGTTCCACTGTAACGAAAAATCTGTGAAGTTGTGAAGAATAGAAACCACATAAAGCGCAGGTTTTTTTTTCTCGTATAAAGCTGTGTAATAATGGTCTCAAGTTGGAACTTCTTTTTACGTGAACCACCAGGTGCAATTACAATCTAGAAATGACGTCTTTATTTTCACTTTGCCAATTTTTTTTTATTCATCGAGGAGTTGAAAACTAAACTTGTATTTAATATCCTTATTTAATCTGAAGAATAAGGTAGATACTATCATGGAAATGACGAATCCTTTGAAAGAACAATGCATCAGTGTATACGTATCTATGTAATAAATAAAGAAATGTTTTGTTCACCGGGTACAATTTTATATTTTAAGTTGCTAAAATTATATTCAGTTTATATTCTAGGGCCTAGTATTTATTTCAGTTTTTTTTTAAGAAATCTGTACGACTATTAGCTTGATTTCTTTAGCGTGAATAAGTATATTATTTTTTCGAATTGTAACTATTATACCGAAGGCTTATCAGGATATTGTGAATGTAACGGAAGGGAACATTCGTATTTTAGTTCAAACTTCCGTTGATTTCAGTGAATTATCGAAGTAACTTTGATATTAAAAACGTGTTTGTCTTCGGAAAAACTTTCGCCATCTATTTCGTTTCCGGTAGGAAGGCATAGAGTGTGAGTAGGATGATTCATTAGCCTATCAGTAGTACCAATTGAATGAAAATACGACATCATGAAGAATGCTAAGAGGACGCTATTAAACTTTAAAACATTCTGTCATTCAACATTAGTTTCATTGTCTTGCAGATAGAATTGCAGCCTCTGGCGTAAAATCAATCTAATGAAAACACTTCTCCACGTCAGAACTAAAAAACAGTTTATCGATTTATGTTTCGCTAACCAAGTTAGCACAATCAGGAGTCATCTCCGGATGATGCTAACTTGGTAAGCGAAACGCTCGTCGTCAAGAAACACTAATTTCGTTGTAGAAAAAATTACATATACAGTGTATTTCTTTAATGTCCGGGGAGGACATCCGGTTTTATTTTTTGAATGGGTCAACTCAAAAAATTGAAATTTGGGATCATGAAAGTAAGGCATGAATTCTTTATTTTGAAGTGAAATTGACAGATGAAACTTCCAAGATGGAGACAGGGCGCCATCTGAGAAAAAAAATTGAATGGAGAGGGGGATCTTGTGACACATTATTCTGAAGCTCCTGATGAACATTTCACAACCCTAGAATATGAAGTCAAAATCTTCACCTACTACAAAACGGCGGAACATTCAATAACTTCCAGAAGACAATCTCGTTAATATCGATATTTCTAGAAATATTTCTTTTTATCTGCCATATTGCAATTCCAACAACCAGATGAGGTTTGTTAAGTTATTTTTTGTTAATAAAAACGACAAAAAATGTGAGTACGATAATGAAGTTCATTGTTCAGTTAGAATATTCTCATTTAGTTTTCGGTTTTCCCAATATCCAGAAAAAATCAACGTTTGGGCAAGAATATTGGGAAACCATATTTTAGAACCTCTATTTATTGATCAACATTCAACAGGGGAACTGTATTTGAATATGCTGGAAACTACTGTTGACCCTCTCATCACTGATATCGTCGAAGCGAATCCTGATGAATTCGATATGGATATTGTATTCCAACAAGATGGAGCACCACCACATTACTCCAGACAAGTAAATAACTATTTGGATACTACTTTTCGCGGTCGTTGGATTGGCCGTCGAGGTCCTACAGAATGGCCAGCCCGCAAACCTGATTTGACACCTTTGGCCATTTTAAATGGGGCTATTTAAAGCAAAAGGTGTACGAAACTGAACCTGCTTCGATATTGGATATACGGCAAAAAATAATAAATATTTGTAGAGATATTGACGTTACTGTGTTCGAAAATGTTCGGCGTGAAATATCGGATAGGCTGTTCATATGTCGAGAAGTTCAAGGCAACCATTTCGAGCATCTTCTGAACTGACCTCAAGCTTATTACCTCATATTATGTAGTGAAATATCAATGTATTCAGGCAATTATTAAATGTGCCACCATTTTGTAGTAGGTGAAAATATTGACGTCATATTCTACTGTTGTGAAGTATTCGTCAGGAGCTTCAAAATTATGTATCACAAGACCCCCCTTTCCATTCAATTTTTTTATCCAGATGGCGCCCAGTCGCCATCTTGAAAATTTCATCTGTCAATTTCAATTTTTTGAGTCGACCCGTATCTCCATAACAGAAGTTTTTCTAATTATTCTGGACAGGTTGTTTTTTATTTTTCAAAATCTATTTTTTACATAAAACGTCTTGTCCTACAGGGCAACCTGTTCAAAATTGTGTAATGAAGAGGGAGATTGAGTTGTATCTTCTTTGAAAGGTTTTTGAATTCTCAATTCAACTATACATTTTTTAAATCTAAAGCAACTGAACTTCAAACGTTCAAGCTAGTCTCTATATACGTACACAGTAGGTTCAATGGACTGACGCCTATCAGAAAACAACTACTCCCCTGGCTAATACCACGAAGGGCGTTGGATTATATCCGACAGGCGTCAGTGCAGGAATCTTCATAGAAAATTTCCTGCATATGCAATTGGCAATACAATTGGAAGAGGCAACCTTCAATTATGGAACGGGCACACTTGCAGACCGGTTTCGGGCTTATTAGCCATTCATTAGTGCAAGATAGTGACCATCATCGACCTAAAGTCAATGATATTCCACAGTTGAAAATCGGAATTCTTTCAGAGTAGACTTTTCAGAGAGAGTTTGCTCCAACTTCGGAAGAGTAATGAAATACTCTGAAAGAATTCCGATTTTCAATTGTGGAATATCATTGACTTTAGGTCGATCATGGTCACTATCTTGCACTGATGAGTGGCTAATAAGCCCGAAACCGGTCTGCAAGTGTGCCCGTTCCATAATTGAAGGTGGACTCTTTCAGTTGTATTGCCAATTGCATATGCAGGAAATTTTCTTCGAAGATTCCTGCACTGACGCCTGTCGGATATAATCCAACGCCCTTCGTGGTATTAGCCAGGAGAGTAGTTGTTTTCTGATAGGCGTCAGTCCATTAAACCTACTGTGTAGGTATATAGAGACTGGCTTGAACGTTTGAAGTTCAGTTGCTTTAGATTGTTTACTGCCAGTCTTCAAGCATAGCCCACTGACTAATTAGAAAAATATACATTTTTTTCATTTTTCTGATGGTTATGTTAAAAAAAAATTAAATACTGAAAATCTTCATTACAAAATTTTAGTTACAAAAATATATATTTTTGACAAAAAATTTAATTTTCTTCAGTACTGTACAATTATGTCATTGACCAAATGTCCATAAAGGGTAAAGATGGATTTATCTGTATAAACAATACATAGGTTACTATTACAATTTCATACTATCACCATAAGCAATGCCCAATAAATGTGTCAAAATCACATTAATTTTTTGAGTACGAAAAATAATATTACGTTACTCTAAATCCAATACGGCGGACTAGTTTTTATGTACCTGCATGATATGAGAGACAAATGAAAGGGTTTACTGAAAAAAATACGAAACTTTTTATTACGATGCCCAACTTTAATATTCACTAACGTAATACATCTATCGAATACTAGTATACATTCATACAGTTAACTCTTGACGTTCTCAAGTGGAATGTACATTTCCATTTTACAAATCGGTTTTAAGAAAATTATTATTCATCGAGTCGCCTATGGCGTTTTGACAAATCTGAAATGATTGAAGTAAACGCCGAGAGCTAATGAGGAATGCAATTATTCTTTAATACTTAGAATGTTATGTATTAGTTTAAATTATGAAAAACTCCTTGATCTATAAATATGACAACAACAGATCTTTGCATGACAGTTCGAAGAAGAGGTAATTCACACGAGGAGATTAGCACAGAAATATAAAAATCAACAGGATATTGTTTGATTTCCATTTGAAATTCAAACGATTCACTTTCATTCCGTCACTTAATGGTTATACTATTCGCAGATTGATTCATTGCACAACTGCTACTGAGAAACTGCGTGAGAAAATATTTATTGTTGATATAAAATTTTACAATAGCGTAAGAGCTGTTATATTGTTTATTAGCTTTTGTTCCATTATAAATAAATGCCTTGCTTGCTTGTTTTTGATAGATCGGCCAAAATTGGTTTTTATTATTTATTTTCGGTGATATACACGTTAAACTGTTAACTTGTTGTTGGTTATCTTCTTGTGGGTCGTGGCCTTGCCGTCCGCTGATTTTACGGAGATTATGCAGAACAATAGAATTAAGTACTGTTCTATAGACCTTAGATCGGAAATATGATTCCCGCTTTTTTCAAACATTATGACAACTCTCACTTTTGAGTTTTCAACATTAATGAGACATTAATGTTATTGTAACTTGATCATCTACCTTTCTAAGAACTATTTTCACAAAAAATTTACTAAACATCGTCGCGCATTTTGATTGATGTTCAACAATTTTTTTCAGATTTGGCTAATACAGTAAAAAAGTGAATTTGAAACACTAAACGAATAAATTTCGAAATGGAATTTAAATGAAATAAGGAATTGCAATAACCGGCAGCCTGTAGCCTTAAATTGAAAGTAGTAGAACAAACGGGCGCATATTTAATATTCAATATTAGGTTTGCGGATTTGAGTTTGTACAACAATTGTATCGAAATATCCGGTCAATTTGCATGTCAACTCTCATGTGTTCAAGGTAATAAAGAAAATATAAAAGTGAAAAACGGCAGAAAAGTTGGGCAAAGTAACGTTATCAACTTCATCCTTATGACTTCAAGTAAATAACTTCCAGGCCAATGTTGAAAATAGTAAAAAAATCAATTACTCTCAGCTTCATGAAATTCTGTTTATTGTCACAAAAGGTCAATATTGAAAGTCAATAAAAAAAGTTTAAGCTTTCTTCTCCTCCTTTCTTTCTCAAACATTATTCACCCCTAAAAATATACCAGTTTCAATTTATAAAAAACAATATTATTAGTTAACGAATGACTTGTACTGACATATGACATTTGATCAACTGAGTAGTAAATAGGCACCTAAACAAATAAACATTTTCAAATGGAATTTTTTGCAACACTATTAGGCGATTAGAGAGAACGACTATTTATTCAATCCCTATGACATTCACAAATTTTAAAGTAATTGTCACCCTTGCTTCAAGGTTGAAGTGAATCAAAGATACCAAAAATAAATATCCCCCATTATTCTTCAACTAGTGCTTGTGTTTTTATAAAATGTTAACGTAATTCTTAGGTATGTAGGTTCAAAATGAAGGATATAATCGACCATTCGCTGTTATCCTTAAGGGTTTATTGTGGTTGAAACCTGTTTCAAACTCGACAAATATGTGCAGCTTCTTAACAAAGCCGATTGGCTCATTCAATGAATAATATTTCAGATGAGATGATAAGACAAACTTTGCCAAGAGTTTGGGTCCTCGACAGAGGGCAGAGTATGTGCTCTGCTGTTTCTTTATCTTCCAATGAGAAATGATAAAGAGACCGTACTGTCTGACGACCAAACCAGGGACAATTTGTTAAGTACTCTAACACTCTATTTCGGCAGTTCACTACCAACCTTGACGTTGCTCTTGGCCATACTGGATGTGAATATGCACATATACATTCATATACGTTCTGAGCCAAAGAACACGAAAACCAATATTTTAAAATAAAATTAATTTGTGGAGGATATCTCAAATGAAAGTAATATCATTTAATTCCATAACAAGAGGCCACTGAAAAATATTTTGTTCAGTTTCAAACAGTTTAACAACAAAATTAATTAAATAACAAAATTATCAAACTGCCGTCGGTGTGATTTGAACCCATAATAACTGGTACACAAGCTCCGAGTTCAACCAACTGATTCACGAAGCCTTTTACGAATCATTGTATCGTAAAGCTTCTGAATACTCTCATTCTGTCAATAACTTTAAAGCTCTTTCGAATAATATCAATTTATTCTCCATATTACAAATTTTTCTTAGTGTGCAATATTTTTCACTTTCAGACTCCATGTTGTTATTTATTAGTAACTTCACATCAAATTAAAAGCAGCATTGGGACCTCTGGCGTAGAAAAAAAATCCATAACAAGCATTGTTTATAACTTGTTTTAGAGAAAGTATATATTTTAAATCAAACTCTAAATTTGATTTTTGAGAATAATTTAAAAGTAGGAAAATTCTCAAGGCTTACCTACAATAGAAATAATTCAAACACAACCGTAAAGTAATCAATTTTCTAATCTGTAATTGACCTTGAAGGTAGTGTTATGTATCTGGTTAATTGTAACTATTTCGAAGTTGAAAATGGTTCATTTGCCTACATAACTAACTAGAAACGAACATACAATTAATGATTATTTTGATAGCCATAGAAAAAACCAAATTTTACTCCTCATCAGCACCTCTTTTGAGACGAAAAACACATACATTTTCTTGCACAAGATTACGACTTTATTACACGGAATGGGACAAATATCAGTACATTAAAACATTCATACGGTTATTTGATTTATTCCCAGGTATAGGAATTTCGTTCAAACTGAAAAAAGATTTTTTTTTAAATATCCCTTTTTTAATTAAAGATATTTTTTCAAATCTTCCCTCTCAATTTGAACAGCAGACATATTGATAGTGGAATAGCAGGACAGTAATTATTCCTTATTCTAGGTACAACCAAACAAAAAAAATCGTCGATATTCGATTGAGTCAATATGAAGAAATTATATAACGAACTACATATTATGGTTGAATAGTGAGGGCATTTGGTTGATGTCTATAGACGCGCAACATTGTTGAAAATGCAATATCGATAAAACTTGAAGAACTCTGATTTTTATTCGAGTGAGGCAGATCATTAATTAGTACATAAATTTACGACTCATAGAATTATTAGTGTAAACCGATCATTTCCTTTTCAAGACTTAAGTACACTATCACTTGATTCAATTTTTATTATCGACCAGAAAAGGAAACATGTGCATATAGATTTATGTTGCCTAGGTATGTACTTGCATTGGAATTTATAGTTCACTGTAATGAGTTACCGGATAAATGTATGCCTTTCACGGAATATTAGTGAGTATATCATCTCCAATTCACAAAATCGAACCAAATTTTATAAACTGTGTTTATACATTTTTCACTGTGGTGTGATCTTTAATGCTATTTGGGTGCCGTCCAACTTGTCATATTTTCCAAATCTCCATAAGATACTGCAGCCTCATCGCGTAATTTTTTCATTTTTCACATTTGCCTCACATTTTGTTTCCTACGTTTTATTGTCTACAGCTAAGACAGTTCGGACTTCCATTGTCTAATATGATATAAATTGATTTGAAATCCCTGAAAAGAAATTAAAAAGACTAACCGAAAATAACAATTTTATTAAACAAAAAATATATAAGCAACAACCATAAAAAATAAAAAATTGAAATAATAATAAAATCTGAAAATTAAAAAATATTATTAACAAATATAAAAAATAAAAATTAAAAGATTCCAAACTAAGTTATGTCACGACGTTTCGATTGTTAGTATCCACAATCGTCTTCGGGTGATAACTGGACTTATTCCTCCAAGATCTGACTATTTATAAGTCATTCGAGTGCTTTCACCTATCTCCTCTTCCCTCTCTCCGCTTTATTGGTTTAAGCGGGAGATGACCGTTTGGCGGGAGTTGGTCGTTTTTCACTTGATTAGAGGTTTCCATATGTTACATACCTCTACACTAGCTTGACTAAATGCTTTGTTGGACAACATATACGCGGCTTCTTTGAATTTTCTCCAAAACCAGTGTTCCTCTTTGTGGATGATTTCAGCTTGAGCCCACTTGATGTTGTGTTGATGAGTCCAAACATGCTCTGCTATTCCGGATTTGCTGATTTCTCCTCGCTGTGTGTGTTTCTTGTGCTCAGCAATGCGAACTTTTAATGGCCTCTTAGTTTCACCGATATATGATTCTCCGCACTCGCAGGGTATCCGGTAAATGCAATTCTTGGAATCGCAGTCCACGTTTGATGGCCTGGTTTTCGTGAGGCTGCTACGGATAGTGTTCCCAGATCTGAAGCAGGTCCTGATGTTATACTTGGACCCAATCCTTCTTATCCTTTCCGATAATCCTCTGATGTAGGGAAGTGTACAAGTACTGGTTGTGGCGGCTTCTCTTCCGTGTGGAGCTCTTGCTGTCTTCTAGCTAAAGCCTGTTCTACCATCACTCTGGAGTAACTATTCCGTTGAAGGTCATTTTTGATGATGCCTAGTTCCTTTTTCGAGACCTTCCTTTGTATTACAGAGCCCGAAAGCACGGTCTAGTAGAGTCTTGATGATTTCTCTCTTAGTCGATTGATGGTGGTTGGATTTCTGGTTCAGATACTGTCCTGTGTGAGTGGGTTTTCGATATACAGTGTCGGTCCTCTTCACACCAATACGTCTAAGAATGGCAATTCGTTGTGGACTTCCTTCTCCATTGTGAAAGTGATGGAAGGACTTACGTTGTTGATGTGCTTCAGGAAAGTGTCTAGTTCTGCATTCCCATGGTTCCATATTATGAAGGTGTCGTCTACGTATCTCAACCAGACTCGGGAATTCTTGTGGGCTTCTTCAATGGCCAGAGTTTCAAACCACTCCATATATATATTGGCTATAATCGGTGAAAGTGGCGAACCCATTGGCGGTCCCTCATCTTGTGTAAAGAATTTGTCCTTCCATTGGAAGTAGCAGTTTCGTACACAGCATCCTAATAAGTCCATGATTACTTGTATCGGTAAGTTTGTTCTATCTTTCAGGTACCCATCTTCGGATAGCTTCTTCTGTATGATTTGAAGTTCTTCTTCGACAGGAACGTTGGTGTAGAGGCATTCCACGTCGAAACTGATCAGTTGATCCTGCTCTTTGACTTCTATTTCCCCTAGTAGTTCAACGAAATGCCTTGAATTTTTCACAAAAGATGATGTTTTACCTTGCAGTGGTTTAATTATTGGTAGTAAAAATCTGGACAAGTTCTGGGTGACTAAAAGGATGTATTCTGATGGCTCATTATATTCCAGCTTCCGTTCCATATTCAGTTTTCGACTTATCTGTATACCACATGTTTCAGCTAAGTTTGCTCTGATAATGACTATTTATCATCTACTCTCGACAATGTATGACTTCAATCGTGAAAATTGTGTCTGAAGTGTACCTCGATGTGATGTGGGAGTGAAAAACGGACTTCCGAAAATAATTGTAGAAGCACATTTTTCAACATGACCCATCCATGATTCCTTCAATTAGAAATGAAAAAATTGCATTTCATTTCCATCTTTTTTAACCCCCTGTATATTCGAATGACTTCCAATCGCCCGCACATAATTAACTACCCAGCACACGTCTATTAATCTAAATTGCATAATTATTATGTTGTTGCAGGTGTTCGTTTTCAACAAAACCAACTATAGACAAATAAAAGAGAGGCTAAAAAAGCAAGGCATCTCGCACATAAGCAATTTGGAGTTGTCGCAGTACTTCAGCCCGTGGTACGCCGAGCATATGGGTACCATCAAAGTAGCAAGCGGAAACAGGTCAGTGGCGAACTGGACCTCTTTCAAATTAAGGAACAACTATTATATTTTCACGTATCCTTCCCTGCTAAAAATTCATGGTAAGTATGATACTTGTAGTATTACCTAAATCAATTTCCCGGTATGATATTCACATAGGTATAAAAAGTCAGGATGTCACTCGTAGAAAAAGATAAGTACAATCTTACCTTAAGTAGTCATTACTATATTGGAGTCTCATCGGTGGGGTCAAACAACCCAAGAATTTCTCCTGAAAACTTTCCTGACGAAATAAATTATACATATTCCGATACAAAAAAATGCTTATAAAATACTTAGGAGTAGCGAGCTCATGGGAAAATGATTTTTTAAAGTTGGGCCTTTTCAATTTTTTGTAGAGCACATATCTGTTTAATTTGTAATTATAGGCAACAATTAACTGAATTTGAACAAAATTCCCACCATTTCATACCTTTTTAAGCTTTTGATTCAATTCGACACACATATTTCAAGAAGATACTAGAGAGGTCGATTTTTATATTTGAATTGCTAATTGGCCATGTAATTTTCAACCCCAACTTCAGAAGTTATCACCCCTTGTGATAACTCGATTGATATATTTGTATTATGAATATAATAAGGAGAGTTTGTCAAAACCATGTGATAAATAACGGAGATATTTATCCAAATGTATTCATATAGGAGTACCAACATTCGAAGCTGCCAAGCAATGTCGCATAAACAATTGTAACTTGTTTATTACTTATACCAAACACAATTTCGTGGAGATAGTCTGTTAGTTTTTTTTTTGTTTCAAGTTTCCGAATCAATTTAAGAAGTGAGTCTCGTAGAATGAAAGTCACCCGCCTTGCAATATCGCAGTCTGCAAATTCGCGATCTCGGACACATACAGGGTTAGTCCACAGGGTTAGTGGTCCACTTGCCTGAGATGAGAACAATTATATGCTTTTTTTATTGTGCAAGAAAATGAAAGTAAAAGATCTAAAGTAAAAAATGTGTTTCAACTTTATGCAGCCGGTTTTAGGTAGTGCACGTGAAATTATTGAAAAAGTAAAAACAATAATCCCATATCAAAAGTAGCAATTAATTTGATCATGCCGTACGAATTTGTTTGTATATGGGGTAGTAAACGTAAGATCATCCGTACAAGAATAAATGACCTTATGTTTAGCCTCCCATGAACCCACGAATTCATACTGCATGATAAAATAAATAATCCTTTTAGATATATAAAAGCCGTCCAGGAATTTATTACCTTTCCATATATAGAACACTTCTAATAATGAAAATTGTTCCTATTTTCCTCTCAATTTTTTTCAGAAAAAATTTTAGAATTCCTTAATCTATTAATTCATAAGCATTTCAAAAAATTGTGTTTCCAACCTTTCTCTTCCAAATGTAATACTTCATAGTCGAGGTTGAACCCATGCCACTTTGTCAAAAGATGAACATTATATCCGAGTTGTTGCTGATTTCAGCTGATCTAACAAAACCTTTAGTTTTAACGACGGATAATAGGCCAACAAGGAATGCTACAATATTCAGACATAAAATCGATGGTGACGAAAAACCAATTTGCATCACAAACTTGACACAAGTAGAATGAAATCACAGTCAACTCGACAGACAAGTTGTAACAATCATTTATACTGCACGTCCTAACTATGTTTATGAAACAAATTTCAAACACAATTTCACTCTTCTTTCAACGATTTGGACTACAATGCAAGATGCAAGTGAGACAGTAACATCTTCTGAAATTACTATGAATGAAGAAGTTTGCAGATACTGTGCGAATTTCTCCGTAAAAGATTGACTGGTAACACAAACAGTGTTTGTGTAATAAATTTCACGCATAACAGGTGAATCGGATACTATTTTTTTTACAATGAATACAAGACGATAAATAAATGAAATGAAAAGCATTTTGTTGAAGAAGTGGCAAATGAATGCTTAAACGATAAGTTATGTATGGATGGCCTTGCTGATGAAATAATACTGAACCTATTATCGAAAATGTGGTCCACTGATATTTAAGGATTAACCAGAAAAATTAATGAAGTAAAAAAACAACTATAGAAGTACAAACCAACACATTGAAAATAATAACGATACTTAATAAGAATATGGAATCAATTATGCACAGATGAGCATGTGTTGAGAATGAAAATTCCGAGCTCAAAAAATTCGAGAATTTGTTCAGTTCCAGGAAACTACTTCAAGTCTACCAACGAGGAGGTTACAACACATTGCTGCCAACCATCGCTGAAGATGCCCATCGTAGTTATAGGCGAAACTTTCGGAATGAATATCTCCATTAATTTTAATTATATGAAACTACGAATAAATGTTTATCATTATATAATTGCCATTGATATTTATTACAATTTCTGGGTAGTCCACTACAATTTTTTGAAAAATTGGGATTATCAAAAACAAAATGAAAGAAATGAAAAACTGAAAAAATTGCCAAATACTTCATTTTTAGAATAAAAAAACTGGCATAATATTCAGTTGAAGGAAGTTCATTCCAATATACCTACGGTGGTATACGGAACTTGTTTCCTTAATACTTGTGTTACATATATTTGTAATTGTATTTTCTTCTTTTGCCAAGTAAATCTACGCACAGCTCTTAGTTCATGTATGTTTTATGTGTAGTTTAAACATATATCGTGATCACCTCGTAAAGCAAAGTCTATTAATTTATTTCATCCAATTAGTTCACTGATGACTGTATTTTCAATCCACAAATTCACTTGGGAAACACTGAATTTGGAAAAAGGTATTATAGAATTAGTATTGATTAAGTATTCGATCTAGAAAATTGTTTCATAAGAGAATGCTGTAAAAGCAAATTGAGCAATGAGCGTTTACCAAAGAGTTTCGAGAATCTACATCCACTGCTACAATCCACTGATTGGCGCAGTGGCGTATTCAGAAATAATTTATTTTACAGTGCATTCCAAATGAAACGAACAACTCGGAATAAGTTATTTGATATAGTGACTGTGAAATTCATCAACTTTAGTTTTCAGAAGTACCTACACATTTCTACGTAAAACTCAACCCTTTGTTAGCCACCCCATCCCAGAACAACCAACATGTTGAAAATTTCAGATGGATATAATAATCGAGTGACACTTTATTTGAAAGTTGTTTCTATTCTGTATCCAACCTTGTAATATTTTTGACAGTACATCGATGAGCAATATAAAACAAATACATTTTCAAGTTTGTATTCAATTCTGAACTAGAAAATTAAACTCAATTATCAAGGAATTATCACGCTGGTAGGTACTACGCAATGATGAGCCCAATGTTGTTAAAAAACTACCTATTGGTTACCTATGGTTACCCAAAATTCCTGGCAAAACATTCAGTTATGGGGATATAAGAAGTGCATTTGGCATCTCATTAGAAAGAATCACTCCAGTATCAAAAACTTTGACGATGTACTTGCCCTTCTGAATAATAGTAATTTGTGTAAAAATTCCGGAAAATACTGTTTTTTGGACGAGTAGACAAAATTTGAGGACGAGCCGTAGGCAAGTCCTGGAAGTCTGAAACTATTTTCGGGCGTGTTTGAGCCCACTATTTTTTCGGCAACCGTGTAGAATCACAGATCAATGAATCATTTCTTTATTATTTTTTTTGTAGAACAAAATTTCGTACATTTCAATTATAATTTGTATTAAATATTGAAATTTGAACAGAAGATTGGTACTAACAGAAACATTCTAATTCTTATTTGTATCAATATTTATATGAAAATTCGAGCAATTGCTAATATTGAAGGTATTCAGTTTGTTTGAAATGATTGGTATATTCTAATCCCTTTTGTTGAAGTCAGAACAAGAAGGTAAAGTTTCCGTTTCATATTGATTGTTTTTCATTTCTTCCTGAAAGAAGAAGGACTGTAAAATCATAAGGGACGGCGAGTTCAAGAAAACCAAATTTCTGAATTGGTAATCAAATACCCTTTTAATATTGTAATGTAAGGAGTCGAATTTAATGGTGAATAATATCTCTAGTAGTGAAAAGGAAATTCTGTAGATACACAAAATAGGCATGTTGTCTGCTCTACCGCTAACAGTCAACTCCTCCCTTAGTACGTACATACTCGAATCTGAAGTGCTAAGGGAGTATAGGGCGAAAGAAAACTTAGGCGAGAGTAGAATGTAAAGGAAATCATAATAAGATGATAATAACAAATATTAGCCGGATAATTAAAGATGCAGCAAACAAAAAAAAATGGACCTTTAGTAAAAATGTGATTTATATCTAAAAAAATATAAAATCAACTGGGTACGAACCATATCTACGAAAATTTCAGATCTGATTGGTTAAGTTGGTTTATGACTGTTTTTTTTTTATAAATATACCAATGATGATAATAATATCCTTTTCGTTGCGAGTGAGGAGGACAAAATATCGTATATTTCAGTAAAAATTTTTTGCAGGCCAGTTGTCGCATACTTGAGTAAATTTGTTATATATTTCCAATTTGAAAATAAATGCCGATTGTGGGGATTGTGAACCCACAACCCGCATCCGACTTCAAGGGTAGTTTGGCTGTGAAAGACAAAACTACACTCTATACTAATATTATGAATGTGAAAGTTTGTGAGGATGGATAAATACAGGCTGATTCACGGTGGATGGCACATTAGACGTTTCTGGTGAACCAGACAACGAATCACTTTGAAAATTTAATGGAGGGCATATTCGGACATTCTCTAGCCAACTGAAATATTTTCGACAATGCGGTGTTGCCGCTTCTATTAGAAAGCAGTAGCAACTTTGATTTTTCAAATGGAACACTCTGTATATAATATTATTTTTGGAATCTCCAACAATTGCCCGACAACTTTTCTTGATATTTCTCTATACCTATCTGTTACCGTTTTCGAAATAAAAATTAATTTCAATTTTTTTCTTCGAAAATCATGACTTCTAAAAATGCCGATATCTTTTAGTTAAGAAGGACTATGATATCGAAATTTGGTTTGAAGTTAGGTGATACTTGGACACTTCCCACACGTCAGCCTAATCTCCGTTACTTCAATACAGGGTGGTAAAAAAAAACAGTTTTTTCATTTGCTTGAAAAAGTTGCTGAAATTTGATTATTTTAAATGGAGCACCCTGTATATTATTGAAAATTCGGAAAGCTGCTGAAATTTGCTTTCTTTCTATGTATATCATACCTATACCTAACTAGTCAAGTTTCGGACTTATGAATATTTATTTGTGAAAATGTCCCTTCAGAATGGTATTTCCATTCGGTATTTGGTAAGCAGGCCATGATTACTATTTGACAGTAGCGTTGTGACATTCTCCTAATAATATCGACATTTTCGTCACTTCAGAAGTTGCAAATACCTTCAAAACGATGGAACAAAACTATTCAAACTAAGTTCTTATGAATTTGTTTATTATTTTTGGACAGTGTGACAAAATTATCAGCAGAACATGTAAAAAGTTCAATGAAATGTATTCGAATCTACCGCCAATGAACCTCAAGAAATTTATACGAATTCAGAACAATTTCAATATGTTTGGATAAACTTTAAAAAAGCACCAAGAAACTTGAAATTGGAAATATTGATATGAATAATTATAAAAAAGTAAAACAATCATGTGGAATATTTCAAAATATGTTCGAATCGCTGGCCGTTCACTTCCAAGCACTTTAAAATGCGGGTGTTGACTGCTTTCGTGGTGGCAGATCTGATTTCATTGGGATCCAAATCTTCAAATGTTTGGGCAATCCTTTCTAACAATTCATCTCTCGAACGCACGGGTATTTTGTAAACTTTTTCTTTAAACATTCCCCACAAATAAAAATCTAATGGATTAAGATCGGGTGATCTCGCTGGCCAATTCCATGGTCCCAAGCGCCTCATCCACCGATCGTCAAATAGTCTATCCAGTTCTGCGCTCACTTCTCTTGTGCAATGTGCAGGAGCTCCGTCTACTTGGTACCAACAGTTTCGATAATCTTCGAGTGGCAGATTATCCACGAAACTGTCTACAGTATTCTCCAAAATATTCAGGTAGCTTCTGGATGTTAATGACTCCTCGTATATCACGTACCTCAATTTGTTGTCCATCAACATGCAGAAGACATTAAAACTAAATTTTTCTTGAAATCCGGCTTCTTTTGTGACGTGAGGATTTTCACTGGACCAATAATGACGATTTTTTCTATTGAAAATCCCTTCTCTCGAAAATTTCGATTCATCAGTCCAAATAATTTTATTTGAAAAAAGTGGATCTTCTTGAATGCGTGTCAACAACATTTCACAAAATTCTACTCTCTGTTGAGGATCTTGAGGCTTCATTGCTTGAATTTTGGTGAATTTATAATCATGCATTTTATGTCTTCGCAAGATTCTTTGAACCGATGAATATTTTATACTTCAGCACTTCTTATCGATGACTCGGGAAATGCGTGAAAATATGCTAAGACATTAATCTGGTTGTCTTCGAAAGTTACGGATCGAGGCAAGTTTCTTGGTGCTTTTAAAGTTGATCCAAATGCATTGAAATTGTTCTGAATTCGTATAAATTTCTTGAGGTTCATTGGCGGTAGATTCGGATACATTTCATTGAACTTTCTACATGTTCTGCTGATAATTTTGTCACACTGTCCAAAAATAATAAACAAATTCATAAGAACTTCGTTTGAATAGTTTTGTTCCATCGTTTTGAAGGTATTTGCAACTTCTGAAGTGACGAAAATGTCGATATTATTAGGAGAATGTCACAACGCTACTGTCAAATAGTAATCATGGCCTGCTTACCAAATACCGAATGGAAATACCATTCTGAAGGGACATTTTCACAAATAAATGTTCATAAGTCCAAAACTTGACTAGTTAGGTATAGGTATGATATACATAGAAAGAAAGCAAATTTCAGCAGCTTTCCGAATTTTCAATAATATACAGGGTGTTCCATTTAAAATAATCAAATTTCAGCAACTTTTTCAAGCAAACGAAAAAAACTGTATTTTTTTACCACCCTGTATTGAAGTAACGGAGATTAGGCTGACGTGTGGGAAGTGTCCAAGTATCACCTAACTCCAAACCAAATTTCGATATCATAGTACTTCTTAACTAAAAGATATCGGCATTTTTATAAGTCATCATTTTCTAAGAAAAAAATTGAAATTAATTTTTATTTCGAAAACGGTAACAGATAGGTATAGGGAAATATCAAGAAAAGTTGTCGGGCAATTGTTGGAGATTCCAAAAATAATATTATATACAGAGTGTTCCATTTGAAAAATCAAAGTTGCTACTGCTTTCTAATAGAAGCGGCAACACCGCATTGTCGAAAATATTTTAGTTGGCTAGAGAATGTCCGAATATGCCCTCCATTAAATTTTCAAAGTGATCCGTTGTCTGGTTCACCAGAAACGTCTAATGTGCCATCCACCGTGAATCAGCCTGTATATGTATGTTTGTGGTACTTTCACACCTACACGACTGAATAGATTTAGATGAAACTTAACATAAATACAGAAAGGAAGGACCTATCAAGTAATTATCAATTATTGCCGCCCATACATTTACAGAAAATTGATACTGATAATGCCTTTCACTAACTGCGTGCGGATTTTCGAGAGCCCAAACATGGTTGTTATGAAAGTTTGTGATAGCATTTCGGGAGAAGTTTGCCTCGTCCGTGAAGAGTGCATATCTTATATATTGAGGATTTCCAGCCAATTTTCTGAAAAACCATTGACACATAGTAATGCGTTGAGGAAAGTCTCGTGGCAAAAGAGCTTATACCCTTTGAATATGGTATGGATAAAACTGTTGATCGTGGATAATTCTCCAAACTGTAGACTGAGTAGAATTGACAGCTTCAGCAATTACTCTTGTGCTTGTTTCTGGATTCTCCTCGAGAGCATTCAAAACAGCTTCTTCCAATTCTGGGGTTCGGACTGCTCGTGGTCTTCTAATAATATCAGCTGCCCTCTTAAAGCTACCTGTTTCTGCCAAACGACGGTGGAGACTAGCAAGTGTTGGAGCTGAAGGCAGTACTCGATTAGGAAATCGCTCCTGGTAAATACGTCTTGCTTCGCGCACATTGCCATCCGCAAGGCCATAAACGAAATGCATATCGGCAAAATGAGCATTATTGTTTAAATAATCCATTTTTTCAAAATAAGTGTTTTCTACTTCTACTTACGGAAACTTCAACAAAACGTCTAACTGTCACAAAATATGTAATGACCAAAACCACTCACAAACGTCAAATGTATTTCCAAAGCATTCTTGTGAAAAATGCAAAATATTCATAATAACTTCAACATGCATCGATTATCTAATAATCGACTTAAAGTTTTCAAGTCCAAATATTTAGAAAACGGTTGCTTACAGCGACTAGTAACAAGGGTAGCTTATTTACGTAGATATGATAGAGGAATCGATTTTTTTACTGAAAAATGTGCTAGAAGTACGCCCAAAAAAGTTATGAATCTTTAAAAAGAAAAAGACGTGTAGGTAAGAGTAAGAGCAATTACCTAGTTTCGTTTAACTAAGTTCAGTATTTCAAAAATTATTTGAAAAAAACGAAAATAAAAATGAAACTTCAACATCCTGTATCTTGGAAATGAAGCGTTTCCGGACATTTATTTATTTGGACAATTCATATTAGAATATTGTGAGGAATCACCTCCTGAAGTTTGTCAAAGTACTTTTGAATCACCCTGTATATATAAATTTTGTTTATATAGATGACTGGGAAAGTAGGGATTCACAGAGTGTAAACCACACTAAACACTTGCGTGTTGCGGTGGAGGGTCGAATAGACCCACTCACTTGTGACCTAACCTAACCTAACTACTTACTCACATATATATATATATATATATATATATATATATATATATATATATATGTATATATACACAATTGATCGCTTTAAAAAACACTTCACTAACTTCTGATACTTCCTCTTCCATATTCTCCGTTTCACTATCACTGTCGTCATTCAAATCAATAATGAATTTATTTCCATCATTCATATGGAAGTGTCCAATCTCCATATAATCTTTTTCAACTTAAATTACTTTTTTAATCCTTTTCTGACAGTCTTCTTCGGTAATATTAGATACTTCTTCCTCAACTAGCTCCATCACCGTCTTATCAAATTTTGGAAAATTATTTTTACGCCTGATGCTTTGTTTCAATTTTCCCCAAATCAACTCGATGGGATTGAAAACACAAAAATAGGGGGGAAGTCTCAATATGGTGTGTCCATACTTTTCAGCAATACTTTCAAGGGCATACACTTTTTCAAATGTTTTTGTGTTCATCTTTCCTCGAATTTTTATTCGGTACTTTGATGATATGAGCCGTCGCGAATGATAGGAAGCGCTGTCAAGTATTATTACACAATTTCGCATCCAAATCAATGTGTTTTCAAACCATTCCTCAAAAATATTAGCTTTCATGTTCTTATGATAGTCAACATTGCAGTCCTCAAGTTTTTTCCACATTATTTCAAAGAATTCGAAACCCATCCTTTATTTCCTCCGCAATGCCTTTGTTTGTAGACATGTTAGCCGTACACATTCTCGAACTATCAGTCCACCCTTTTGTAACTGTGTCGTGAGTGTTATACCAAGTTTCGTCCAAATAGATATGTAGATTCTTATATATATATATATATATATATATATATATATATATATATATATATATATATATATATATATATATTGAAACATACTCTCTGTGTTTCAATATTCAAATGAATCTTATTCAATCTGTTTAAAATCTGTTTTTCCGTTAACCAGCTGTCGCACCCCTACGAACGACAACCCTCAGAAGTCGAAACTTGTGCGAGCTAAGGATTAACGAGGTCTTACCTTTTAACGTGTGATTCCTAACACGGGTTGGACGATAGCAAGTGAAGATCGATCGTTCAGACTAGGGCTTGAACCACCGACCAACACGGCAGTCAATTCGAGTGAGTGAACAAAGCACCCATGCCGAACCGCTTGGCTATCGACAATGGTATATCTTTTTCGCATTGTTCGCCAGCGCTATTGGAATCACTACAGAGGAAAAAGTATGCGTTGTTATCACACTCGTTATTACTATTAGTACTTGTCCAAGGACGCCACATTTCAAACAAATAACAAAAATTTCAATAAATTATAACTTCACCAATATCGAATTTCAACACTCGAATCGCGATCAGTTCCTGAACTGAACATTGACAACACGACTCTTCTAACCGTCCTTACATTCTATTGGTAACCCTAACATGACTTTAAATTTAATTTTATGACTCTTCAGCCAATCATAAAACTCGGTTAGTAAAAATTATCCAATACAAACCGCCAATTCTTCAGTCCTCATGGACTAATTCGTAGCGGTGATATTCCTTTGTATTGGTTTTTTTGGCCTTTGAGTTCGCCGAAGGTTTAAGAATTACCATACCGGTAACTTCGACTATATGCACTTGTACTACAATGCTAGCCGTTCCCCGCTGTTTTACCCGAGTTACCGTGGAAGCCTAACCTTTGTGTTATTCCAGGTCATGATCTATCTATATACCAACTTATATTCGAATCCGTTGAGCTGTTTAGGCCTGAAAAAGTAAAAAACCTAAATACATTTATTGCAATAATCCATCCTCACAAACTTTATAGTGTAAATAGGTAAATAGGTATCAAGAAAGAATCACCCCCCAAGGGGAAAATACGGGTTCAAAGATTGTATTGAATTTCGTCAGTTTTGAAGTTAGAAACCTGAAATTTTGGGTTAATAAAAAAAGATTGTAACCATTTGTTTAAAATGGTGTGTACGAAACTTAATGAGACAAACGCGGGCAAAAACTAGTATTTAATAATTTGTGTAACATCAAGTTAAATGTCACATAATTTTGGCGACTCAACGTAAAGGAACTTTCCTTTTTAATTTTTATAATTTTGGTTATTGCATACAGCATTCAACTTCAAAAGAAATAAAACTTTACTAGCTGGGAAACGTGGACGATTTACACTTTCCTTTCCTCGTTTCCTTGGAAATCGTTTCCTTCCGAAAATATTTACGGGAGAACCTATGCACCATGCGATTGCAAGACTCTCTGTCTGTAGAAAATAAATTTGTGAAATCCTTGGAAAAACTTATATTCAACTATATTTTATTTTGTAAACATTCATATTGAAAATAGGAAATAGAATAACTTTCTTCTGATTTCTCTTGAGTTTATATTTGTTACGACCGATTTCGGTTTGTTAAACCATTTTCAAGTAAACTAATGCCTTTTTATATATTATAAAAGACAAATAGTTGTTGTCTTAGTATTGGTATTGATAATTCAGGAAACATTTGTCATTTCAGGTACCAATTGCAGGTACCTGACTGTATCATTGTATATTTTAGGACTTGTTTTGTCAAAATGCATCAGTTTACTTGACAATAGTTTAAAACACCGAAACCGGTCATTATAAATAAAAACTCAGTAGAAATCAGACAAAAATCATTTTCCCTATCCTATATTATTCTACTTTTTCCTTTGTTTTTTCAATCCTCAATGACATTTATCAATATTTTTACAGGTGATCCAAAGTTACTAGCAAGACTAAACAACATGCTAGGAAATGAAGCAATTTTGGAAATGAACATGAAGACCCTGGCTCCAGCATTCAAGGATCCAGTGAAAAAAATGTGGTTTGAAGAAGTTCTAGATAATTATTTAAAACTGTGGGAGAGTAATTTATAGTGTCAAGTTCCAAGTTGCTGGTTATAGGCATCGAATAAGGGGGGATAGATTATATCAAGTGTGTTTTGCAGGAAACTGACATTTCCTTTCCCCAAATGATGAAATTTGTGAATTTAACGAGATAAAGGTCAAGCAATGCGAATCAGCAATCATGAAATGTCGTAGGGATTGGCAAATCACGTTCATACATTTGTCTGACAAGTGAAAAAGTACACGAAAACAAACCTTCAGTACATGTTATATATAAATGTTAATTCTACTCTCCAAAGGTATTCGTTAAGTGAGAAGATGTCTCACGTTTTTTAAATTGAAATTCATTTTCAAATGGCAAAGTTCTTTTTGATAAAATTTTAGTATCATGTACCTATTATTATTTGAACATACGATATTTTACTCAATCTAAAAAGGTGCTTCTTGAATTATGAAAATGAACTGAAGCTGTTTTTTGATATTATGGGAAATACTTGTTCTTGTAATGGTGGATGGGCATTTAACTTAGATCACATTTTAAATCAAAAAGGTTATCTTTTGGATTGTAAAGTTAACACCAGATTCATCCTGTACTCATAGTTGAGACAAAAGTTCAAATGTGATAAGGTACACATACATCAACGAAGTCTATAGCCAGTTTCCATAGTTACATACTTTTACGGAGTTGCATGTACACTTCAACTTCCGATTGAAATGTGATAAAATATGTGTAGTGATAGTATATATCATTATTAGTAATAATATACAAACGAAACCAGTGACATTTTGTATAAAGTGAAAACCTCAGGACTAGTTTTACAAAAACTATGAAGCGAGTTTGTACCAAACTTTTACTATGTATTTACAATAAAGAATGAAGATTGATAGTTGTTATTTATTATGGGCCTTTGCAGATGGGATGGACGATCTCTTGGTGGGAGATTTCTATTCCAAAATTTTCAATAATAATCATAATACGTTAGCACCTAGACATATTATCATTCAATGAACATATAAAATATGAACCAATCCAAATATCAGTTTTTCTGTACTGTTTTTTTCCACAATCTGAAAAAATAAAAGATAAATCAATAGAGAATCTCCTTGAATTGTAATTTTTTTCCAGATTGTTGAAGGTTCTAAACTCAAAAAACAGTATAAAATATTGAGTCCCCCACAAAAAAACTAATTAGTTTTTCGTTAAATGGCTGTAGCCCACTACAAACAACAACAAGCCGCAAATTCAATAAATCTTTTTTTAGTTAGGGATTAAAGCGATCTCACCTTAAAGTTCGATTCATAGTAGATACTCAGAGGAGAGTAGTAGTAGGTCAGAACTGAGTAGGTCTATTCGACCTTTCACTGCAATCCACAAGGGTTTATTGTAGCTCATCAAATACATCTCGCTTTCAACAGTGATCTAAGAAGGAGAAGAATATATTTATTGAAATAGGTAATCCTAATACACAATATTATATAAAACATATTACTAACATAGAAAGTGAAAATAAACATTTTTAGTTTGAAAAATAACGACATATGCTATTAAAAATACATTGCAATATAGGTGCAGCTCCTATACAATGATAAAAAGTAGAACACAATATACAAATACTATATTTATTAATATTATCTTACCGAGTTTTATTCTATCTAGCATTGTGGATCGATTTCAATAACTGTTTTTTAAAAATACTTAATAATGAACTAAATTCAATCTCATTTGGCAATTTATTGTATGCAACAAACCCTTTGAAAAATAAAGAATTCATGGCACTTCTCCTATTTGTTCTGCATAAATGAAAATTAGTATGATTTCTCGTGGCATATTTGTGCACTTCAAACTAACAAATTCAGAAAAATATGAAGGTAATAAGTTATTCAGAATTTTATATATAAATGTCATAGTTAAGTAATAATACAAACCGTAAAGAAACTGGTAGCCACCGCAAAGTTTGTAACATAATTCCGATTTCAGTAAATCTATTCACTTTAGAACAATAATTGTTCTAATTGTGGTATTCGCATACCACAATTTTAAAGCTTTTGTAATTGAGATGTTTGATTTAAATTAAACAAGAAAATAATAGAAGCACAGTAATCAAAATGTGGTTGAATAATCGCATTGTACACAGTAATTTTAGACTGAGTGGATAAATTGCCAGAAATTCTTGCAAAGAAATATAGTTTTTTAGATATTTTTTTACATATATAATCGATATGATTGCCAAAAAGTAATAAATTATCTAACTGGAATCCAAGATATTTGATACATGATACAATTTCAATATCTTCATTATCGATTTGTAGAATTATTTCATTTAAATCAAGGTTGTTCCATTTATATTTTGTTGTAATAATCATTCCTTTAGTTTTCATTTTATTCAGTTTTAATTTATTTGCCATGAGGTAATCATTTACATCCTTTAATGCAGCCTTCATTTTATCAATAGCTTTATCTAAGCTTGTATCATAGCATGCCGATAGTGTATCATCTGCAAATAAATTTATAAAATCAACATTTATAAACAAGTTTCTGTCATTTAAGTATAAGATGAAAAGCAGAGGTCCTAAAACGCTAACCTGAGGCACACCTATATGTATATCCAATTCCTGTGAGATATTATCTTGAACTCTAACTTTTTGCTTTCTATGGGATAAATAGTCAGATAACCATTGGTAAACATCACCATCAATGCCATAACCTCTTAATTTTATTAGAAGAATATTACGATCAATTGTTTCAAACGCCCTCTTCAGATCAAGAAAAACAGCTACTACAAATTTATTGTTATCAACTTCTTTTTTGAACTTAG
Source organism: Leptinotarsa decemlineata (assembly GCF_025532065.1). Classification (NCBI taxonomy): domain Eukaryota; kingdom Metazoa; phylum Arthropoda; class Insecta; order Coleoptera; family Chrysomelidae; genus Leptinotarsa; species Leptinotarsa decemlineata. The sequence goes on from NW_027412533.1 coordinate 15,557,839, forward strand.
ATAAAGTGAGTTGTAATGCGGATTCACATGAATACTTTTTACGAAATCCAGATTGATTATTTATTAAAACTTCATTTTTTTCAACATAATCAAGTACCTGCTTATAAACAGCTAGTTAAAGATTTTTTTCTATTGTTGGTAATTTATTTATAGGTCTATATCACTTGTCTTCACTGGTCATCACTGGCCTTGATTGTATTGTTAACCTTTTGAATGGGAACTATAGTACTAACTTTTAAAGGATTTGGAATTTTAGAGGTTTGAAGAGAAGTATTTACAAGGTTTAAAATTATATGTCCACATGTTTCAAAGATGACTTTGAGCATTTTGGAATTTAAGATCTCATGAACATTGTTTTTGTTGTCTAAGGAGTTAACAATTAGATGTAATTCATTCATTATTAATATATGAAACTTGGTTTGTTAATTTAAATTCTATACAGCTCGGAAAGTTTTGGCAATTCATGTTTATTACCTTTTTTAATGTTTTCCACATCAGTTGAAAGTTACTTTTATACATATCTACTCTATCGAAGAAGTATTGTTCTTTTTTCTTTTTAATAAATTCACTACTTCATTTCTCTGTTTCTTAAATTCTTTCCATTTGACATTTTTATTCACCCCTATAGTTTTAATAAAATCCTTATATATCTGATCACGTCGTTTTATTTTATTAGGAATTTCGTTGTCAAACCATGGAATGTTACTTCTATAGTGACAGACTTGAATTGGTGCAACTTTATCGATAACTGATTGACAGTTATTAAGTAAATTGAAATATATGACACTAACATCGGATGAATTCAAATCCCAATCACATGAAATTAAATCTAGTTTTATTTTATCCAAATTTCGCTCACTAAGGTTTCTACAATTTTTGATAGAAGTGCTTTCAGTGCGTTTGTTATTTTTGAGACAAATAGATATCAATGAATGGTCACTTATTTTTGTAGTAGGATGGACAAAACAGTTTGCACAATTATTATTAGTTAGTACATAATCAATTAGAGTTTCACTGTTATTAGTAATTCTGGTAGGATCCAGTACTAGTTGATCAATTCCATATTGCAAAAACATAGATTTGATTTTTTTCACATAAAAACTGTTATTCAAAAAATCTAATTTAAATTCTCCTACAAGAATGCAACGCTTATCATTGACAAAGATATCATCAAAGATATTTTCAGGTTTTCTATGAATATAGAATCCGAGCTAGATGGAGAATGATAAAGACAACACACTAACCATTGACACACAACAAAATTTACTCTTATGACCTTACACCAGTAATTGTCTTTTAAATGTGAGTCTTCTTTGTTGAACACTGTATACCATCCTTCACATAAATCGCAACACCCCGGTTTGCCGATTTGTAGAATCACAACGAATGTGACTATAACCATCCAGTTTGATCTCTGAATCTTCAATTTCACTAGTTATTCTAACCTCACCAACTAGAATTATTTTTGGAGAGTAATATAAAATGCTTATTTGAATTTGGTCAATTTTACTCACCTACGCTACTGCGTCCCACTACACATTTGATTTTCTGGGGAAGGTACCATCCACTATTCACACACTAGAATCCACAATGCCGGGAATTACTCTTCGACAACGTCTAGTCAACCGAATTCTGAAACAGCTCAATATCAACAAGGCGTTTTTTCATGATGAAGTGCCAGTCTTCGTACTTAAAAAGTGTGCAAATGAACTCGCACCAGTATTTTGCAGACTTTTCAACCTGTCTTAAAAGAAAGGGGTTTTTCCACTTGTTGGAAAATTGCTCGAGTTCAGTCTATTCCCAAAAAGAGCAAGATAAATCTTCCAAATAACTATAGACCAGTCGCTTTGCTATCAGCGATATCAAAAATCATGGACAAAGCCGTAGTAACCACCATATCCTTAAATGTTTGGAAAATTCAACGTTTTGAGCGATCATCAATAAGGCTTTCGGAAAAAAAGATGGAGGATCAAGAGCTGTAGCGCTTGATATTTCTAAGGCCTTTGACCGTGTGTGGCATGAGAGTTTGCTGGCCAAACTTCAAAGTTATGACTTATCGAATTATTTTTGTGTATGGCTCTTCAGCTTCCTAAAAGAACGTTCCCTGCTAGTGTCCGTTGACGGATATCTCTCGAATACTTTTACCATCAATACTGGTGTTCCCAAGGATTCATATTGTCTCTTCATATTGTCTCTTCTTTCTATTGTATATCAACGACTCATTGGAAAAAACCAAGGGTCCAATATATTGCTTTGCTGACGGCACCACACTTGTTTCACCATTCCATTTGGATTCCAGGACATTGGCGGCGGATGTACATCTTCACCGGCAGCATAAGGATCTAGAAGTAATTTCGAATTGAAGTACAAATAACCAGGTTCAATTCAATGCCACAAAAACAAAGGCATCGGTTTTCTCCAAAAAGATAAAAATCTCCGAACGGATATAGTAATGTCAGGTCAGACAATTCCACTTTCTGTTTCGATGAGTTTGTTGGGGGTTAAAATGGACCCAATATGTTGCTGGAATTGCAAAAGCCGCTTCTCAAAAGCTTGGAACACTGTTCCGAACCAGAACCAGAAAACTATAAGCACCTCAGCAACTTTTTATGCTTTATAAAGCTCAGATCATATCTTCTTTGGATGTAGTTCTCATCTATGGAGCTCCGCCCCTAAGTATACCCCGAAGCTATTGGATTCTATCCAGAAAAGAGCCATCCGCCTGATTGGAGACGCGACCATCACTTGCAACCTTGTTAGTCTGGAACATCGAAGAAAGGTAGGAGATTTGTCTCTCTTATATAGATACTTTCACGGGAAGTGTTCAAGTGACTTGACACTGTAATTCACTATTTTTAAATATAGGTAACTATTTACTCACTAACCTGATGAAGAACGAGAGTTTTCAAAACTTTGGTGTTTATATGAAAGACTGAACAAATAACAGTGATCAGTAATATATCAGCTGATTTATTATTCTGACAAAAATTATTCAAATCAATAAATGAAACGAAATTTTCAGTTGACTGACAGTGTCAATGCAATTTAGAAATTTTTTATTGCAATAAAATTATACCCACAAGTTTTCTCCATTGTTTTCCTAGTAGGGGGGACCGGGGTTGGAAGTCACATTTTTGTCTTTGGCATTTTTAGTGTCTTTTTATATATGTTATCGATGATATTTTTCTATCAATAGATAGTCTTCTTATACTATTTTGCGAAGAAATATTTTTTTATCCAACATCAATAGAGGAAATATACCCATTGTGTTGGAAAAGAAAAAAGTGCCGTTCTCATGCCTGGGATGGTTGTCACAGTATCTGGAGCCGTAAAAAATATATTTGCTCCAAATGAATAACTTCCAGAGTACTATAATGATTAATCCCTAAGTACTTCGCATTTTTCACTTCTTTGCAGCACGTAGCTTGTAATACAGGTCGATCAGACTTTCTCATATGATGCCATGACATTTCCATGATTTGCTCTGAAACAAACAAAATTGTATGTAGCAGAAACTTAAAAAGTCAACAAAAAATGCAGCACACATATATGGTGCTGGTTGTCACATATGACTTCCAGCCCCCGTCAAGTTGAGACAACCAGCCTCAAAACACATTTCAGAACGTAACCCCCTAAAATAACTCTGAATCAATATTTAACCATACAAACGAATAGTGATATTATGAACCACAGATGTCACATCAAAAATACATGGAATAATATATATCTACGAAAGATTCTAATATACTTACCAGACTTGTATGTAAAATTTACTTTTGCCGCCCGAAAAAAACAAATGTACGTATCTCTGTCACACAGTGTGAGAATGAACTGAAGTTTCGTTGGGATGAAGGCATTGCTCTCCCGATCTTTCGATTTTGATGAACTCTTTCGTTCGTTCAATTTGACAATATGGCCGCTGTGAAACCAACCTGGGAGACAACCACATCCGGTCTCCCCTACTCTTTCTCAAAGTTTCCAAACCCTCTGGACCCCACGACTTTCTCAACATCATGTATTCATTATTTTTTGCCATTATTACCTTGTAAATGTATTAATCATCTCCTATTATTAACTTGTAAATTATATTACACCCCCTTTTGTCAGTTCCCAATTTTTGTCGTCATGAAGAATTTTTTAAATACTCTGTATAACTATAACTTCAAATTCTCCAGCACTTCCAACACGCTGAATTGAATCTTAATAATTACAACTCTCTGTACTCATTATTTTCTGGCTGAATGTCTTTTCAGTATTTGTGGTAATAGTATTCACAATAGTATTTAAAAAAATAGGTTCAACACCCTGTACTAGTGCTCAGCGTCCAACACCGTATATATTAATTTTTTTCTGTCGGTAATATTTTTTTAATTTATCACTTAATATTTCTATAACAATCTGTGTTATAACTTTCAGCTATAGAATTTTTCTATATTTCTCATAAAAGTATTCATATGTTGTCCTAGATTCCTAATCATCACTCATCCATGTTGAATAAATTCTTTTCAAAAATTATGGTCAATTTTTCCAACATGCAATGTCACAACTTCTCCAACATTGTATATTCACTGAATTATAATATACTCACTCCTTTCGATTTTTTTAAGCTTTTGAAAAAAAACCATTCGACTCGAATAGTCCAACACTGTATATTATAATCATCGTTTCCTGCCAGCTGTAAAAGATTTCTTAAAATTTATCAAATTATAAAATTAAAATACTCTTGATTTCACAAACAATTTCATTTTATTCCTGTTTCTATCCAAAATTTGAACCCTGTATAAGATCTCAAATTTTCCACTAGCCTTTATCCATTATTTTCTACTTGAAATGATTCTTCAAAATTCCATATAACAGTCTATGATTTCTTAAATTCTCAAACGTTCCGTATCCACATTTTTCTTAATTTTCTCAGTCATTTTTCCTGCTTGAAAAATTCGTCCAACACCCTGTATTAGTTATAACATGCAAACACCATATATACTCATTATTTTTTGTCAGCAATAACTGTTTATCATAGTTCATCAATTAATATTTTATTACTACCCCTTGCGACTTTCAAGATTCTCTAGCATTCAGGAGCCCTCAATCATTCTCCAATTTCTTTTAAATTTATTATTTTCTACCAATCATACTATTGTTCTATGTTTCTTATAATAGTGTTCAATTCTCCAAATTCTCAAACATTCTGGATCTATAAGATTTTTTCACTAATATAATTAGGTAATCATCTTCAAATATTTCAATACGCAATGTCACAATTCCCTTAAAGTTTATTCATCATTTATATTTTGGCAACATAATTTTTAATTTGTCACCATTCTCTATTCAAACACTCAGTATAACGTCTAGGTTTCCAAGCACTTTGGAAAATTTTTGACATAATTCACATTCAGCACCCGGTATTAGTGCTCAATTGGTCCAACATCGTATATTTTCTGCCAGGTAGTACTATATAACGCGTTTTTTTCAAAATACTCTCTATAGTTTTCTATATTCCTAGGCACTCTTGATTTGTCCACAAACTTTTCTATTTCTTCTTCTACATCCAATTTTTTTTCAATACCCAGTATTAGATCTCCAGTTTTCCATCATCCTCTATTCATTATTTTCTGCCTGATAAGATTTTTGAATATTCTGCATAGCAGTTTATACTTTTCTAAATTCACAAACGTTCTGTATCCACAACAGTTTTCTTGATCTTGTCAGTATTCCCACTATGTATTAGGTTTTAGATTCGGCGTTCTATGAATAAATGAATTTCTTTTAATTTCGACCTGCCTGTAGTAGTTTCCAAACTGTTTAACATTCTATATTCACAATTTTCTGTTGCCTGTAACATGAGATTCAACAATCATTTCAAGTTTTATAACATTCTCTATAACTGACTAAATACTCATGCATCCTTGGATTCACAGACTTTCAGACTTGCTACATTTTTTTCGAATTTTACTTTATTTTCATCAACCCTCATTGATCCTCACATTTTTCAACAGAATTATTATCTATCACTAATGGGCTTGTTTCATGCTATGGAAAATGATACTGGTTTGCTTATAGAATGATCGAGTTAGGGGTATTTTATACTTATCAAGCCTAATCGATCCCAAATTTTTCAAAATCCAGTGATGAATGAATTTCGACACACTGCATTCCTTAAATTCAAAATATGAACTACCATATTCAAAGTCAGAAAACCATCGGCATCGTTCCAATTCCCAGTCAGTAATACCACTGAAGCGTGTGAACTTCGTCCCATCAATAGGTACTCTACCACCTATTGAGAAAGTGCATGAAACAACGGTTCACAATCAAATTCTGAAACATATTGAGTCAAATGACATATCGGTGACTAATCAATCAGGTTCCCTAAAATATATTATGAATCTGCATTGCAACTCTCTCTAAGTGAGTACAAAACTGAGTTAAGACAATGATAAATATTTTGTAATCGCCTTTCTGCAATTAATAAAGAATTTAAACTAAAATATTATGGTATAGAAGGAAACGTTTATGATTGGTTGGAGGACTATTTGCAAACACGGACACAAAAAATGAGGGTAAGCGAGACCTTTTGTCCTAAGGAACAATAAATGCTTATTATTAGGAACTATAACCAACTACGAAATATAATAAAATAACAGAAATAAGATATTTCACAATAAACACATAACATATCTTTGAAAAAATATCAATGAAACGCAGTCAAATATAAAGGAAGTACATGTTGAAAACGAATAGGGTAAAAAATAGGGTAAAAAAATTAAAATTATGAAATTCCACTAATTTGATTTTTTTTTTTCAATCGATATTTAAATTATGTAATGCTCAAGAATTTGGTGCAAGATAGATTTATAAGTTAGCTTGCTGGTGAGGAGGCTGTAAAGTCGCTTCCTGGCTGCAACACCTAGTCTCCTAAGTCTCTCAATTTGATTTGAATTTAATAGCTACCGGTAAACAGCTGTTTCAGGACATCATCAGTTCCTGACAGGCGGTCCTCGATTGAAGGAAATTGGGAAGAACCAAGAAGAGTAAAAACTGAAAAGGGTATATTTTTAGGGGAGATTCATTTTTGGGAAAGAAAAGTTTTGGCTTCCTACTTCAAAAAGATTACTTGGTGGTGATTCCACCCATTGGTATGATGCCAAGTTTTTATATCGACATCGGTGGTTTGACCAATCTTCAAAACCGACAACTGCGTTAGCAGAAAAAATTCAAACTATGAAATTCCACTAATTAGATTGTTTTTCAATTGATATTTAAATTTTGTAATGCTCAAGCGTTTGGTGCAAGATAGTTCTCCTGGAATACCATCGGAAAACCAATCCACATGTTTGTAGAAATGATATAAAATCAAGAAAGGTTAATGCAGTCAAGCTGCAAGAAAATAAAAAGATAAATAGAGGAGTACTATTCCTATCATTCCCAATTTGAATTCAATTCAAGAGCCACCGGTAGACAGCTGTTTCAACCTATTGGGCATCATCAGAACCGGGTAGGTGAAGAAGAGTACTTGAAAAAAATCACTGCGTATTTGAAGGAACAAAAAGAGTACACTCCAATCGAGGACCACCTACCGGTTGCTCTTGAATTGAAATCAAATTGGGAATGTTAGGAATAGTACCTACTCATGTATTTATCCTTTCATTTTCATAGAATTATTTTGCAGCAGATTGACTGCATTAACCTTTCGTGATTCTATATCATTTCTAGAAACATACGTTTTCCGATGGCATTCCAAGCATAAAACCTAGAGATCACGGCCAAAAAACCGGGAAAATAGCTTTGACAGTTAACTCTGGACATAAAAGTGTATACTCTTTGATCAATTTTCAAACAACCAATTGAAATAATAATAAGTATTCAACCGAACTGCTTACCTTGTATATTCTATTACCGATGTGAAGATAGCAGCCAAAGTCAGCAGCTCTTTTTCCGGAAATAGGGTAGACAGGGGACAATTGAAACAGGGGACAATAGAAACAACCGCCATAGTAGACCGATTTCGCGGTTTAAATCACGCGCGAGTTATGTGAAGAGATTTTGCAGACTATCCAAGGAAATGCAGTGCTTGCAGATTCCCACCCCTGATCCAGAAACGATTATCATCGTAACTTTTTACTCATTCATTTTGCAGATCTCGATGTGAGAAGTTCTCTAGAAATTTTATATTGTAATTTTGAATAAAATAAATTGTTTTTAAAAACGGTTTTCGACTTCAAAGTTACTTAACTGGCGCAGTCGCTGTAGGATTATTTCGCAGTTCGTTTTCGCGAAGTTCACGGCATCGGGTCCGATTCCGAAAATTGAACGTGAGTTTCAACTCTTTGGCGTTTACTACCTACCTCTGGAGTTCACACGAGGAAGCAGAAGAATCACACCAAAAAAGCAGCTCTGAAGTACAAGTAAGTACCGAGTTCCTTTTTTACCCATTTCCCTGAATAGGAAAACATTAGATTTAGGCAAAATATATAAGTATTTTTCTTGATTCTCAAATCCAATCCTGAATAGGATATTACATTGAATAATAACGTAAAATTTTGATGAATCTTGATTCAGAAATTGAAAATTTAATAAATAACTTTAATACTACTGTGGTTTTAGAAGAAACAATGCCTAACGGAAACACAGAACAAATTAACGTTAGTATGCTTAGATTATATGTAGATATGATTACGCCATACGATGGCAATCAAAACGGATTAAGTCAGTTCATTTCAAATTGTGATTTTCTAAATTCTACTTATTCAAATTCAACAGATCCTATTTTCAAGCAATATTTACTGAAGGTCATTCAATCAAAATTAATTGGTAGAGCCAATCTCTTAGTAGGAAGTAGAATAGAGTTAAATAACTGGGCCTTAATTAAAGAGGCGCTCATTCAATGTTTTGGAGATAAGAGAAGTTTGGAGTGTTTAGAACAAGACCTTCTTGTAGCCAGACCTTTCAAAAACGAACAACCATTAGATTTTGCAAAAAGACTACAAGTTCTTCGTAGTCATTTGATTCAAAGAATAAATTCTTATAGCATTCAAGAAATGGATGAAGCAACAAAAATTATTTATAGGCGACAATATCAAGTTATGTCATTGAGAACTCTTATAAGAAATCTCCCGGCTCCCTTACAACAAACAGTTAGATTTAAAAATCCGGACAGTATTGAAACTGCTATTAGTTATATGATAGAAGAAGAAAACTTTTTCTATGCACAAAATAATTTTAGACAACTCAGTAACCAAAACAATTTACCGAAAAATACCCCAGATCGTCCTAGACAGCAAACAACCTATTTGCAAAACCCCATTTCCAATACACAGCAATATTCTCGAACATTCCAATCGAATCAATCAAACCCCCCAATACAGCGATACACGCAGACAGTCCCTAACCACCAAATTCCACCTAGTTTTCAGAATTTTCAAAATAACCCAAACAGATTTCCTAGTAAACCCATACCGATCCAACCTAGACCCACTGTCACAAAGTATCCGACAAATAGACAAGTATTCGGTCCCCCCAGAAATGTATTTAAGCCCACCGGACACGTTCCGAATTATAATCCAGAACCAATGTCAACAACTTCAAGGAATACATATAAAACTTCCAACATTCCCAAATTTAATCAATTTAGACCCACGGGTCCTCAAAATTTCCAATCTGAAGAACTTTACCAAATTGACAGTAAAGAAACCTCACCCGAAAATGATGACTATTTTGACGAAACTAATCAAATTGCCCAAAACGAAAATATATACTTCGGTAATACCGAATGCTATGATTACGAATACCCAACACACTACGATAATATCGAAGAAAAAGATACTGAACCCTCTCAACCGAACCCGGATGAAAATTTTTGGTCAACATCTCAAACCGATCCCCCTGTATAAACGAGATTTTCTCGGATGCCCACTCAACCGACCTACCGTTCATTGAACTTAAAAATCCGCCTATCAAATTACTAATAGACACCGGTAGTATGAACTCCATATTAAATCCAGCCATTGCAGAAAAATATTTTCCAGAATTTATATACCAAAATCCAACGAAAATCAAAACAGCTATCGGCGAGAAAGAATCCTTATTCAGAGCCGAAATACCGGCCTTTCCTGAATTTAAATCTTCCGATAAAATAAATTTCATATTATTTCAATTTCATAATCAATTTGATGGGTTACTTGGCCTTAACGATATTCGAAATTTAAAATTTTCTATTGATTTTAAAAGAAACCAACTTATTAATGAAAATCTATGCATTCCAATTTTTTATAAGTTGAATAGACAACATTTTACAATCTCAGTGGATTCACATGAAATCGCGGCTATTAAAATTCCTGTTAATTTCTATGAGGGCGATGTCATTATACCCGAGATGAAACTTGACACTCTTTATTTACCGGAAACCTTATCTACAGCGAAACACGGATTTGCAAAGACAGAAATTGTAAACAATACTGATACACGAGTTACCGTAGTAATAAAAACACCTATTGAAGTAATTCCTTTAACAGGGTGTCTCAAAGAAAAATTTGAATTTTTCCACGTTGAAAATTTTTTGCCTGAAAATTCAAAAATCACTTTAAAACAAAATATAGAACATCTAATTAGGGTCGATCACTTGAATTTAGAAGAAAAACAAGCAATTATTAAGCTATGTAAAGAATACACTGATATTTTTCATAAAAGCAATGAGAAACTTTCCTTTACAAATCAAGTTAAACATGTAATTAAAACAACGGACGAAGTCCCGGTCCATTCGAAATCATATCGGTACCCCTTTATTCATAAAGAAGAGGTGCAGAAGCAAATTTCAAGAATGCTAGAAGACGGAATAATACGACCCAGTCAGAGCCCATGGAGTAGTCCAATTTGGGTAGTCCCGAAGAAGACAGACGCAAGTGGTAAACAAAAGTGGCGAATTGTGGTAGACTACAGGAAAGTGAATGAAAAAACTATTGAAGACCGGTATCCCTTACCTAACATTAACGACATTCTGGACAAACTTGGACGTTGCCAATATTTTTCCACACTAGATTTGGCATCTGGCTTCCACCAGATTGAAATGGACCCCAACTCAGTTTCGAAAACTGCTTTCAGCGTTGAGCAAGGTCACTACGAGTATCTGCGCATGCCTTTTGGTTTGAGGAATGCCCCATCTACATTTCAACGTGTGATGGATGACGTCCTAAGAAATCTTCAAGGAAAAGTCTGCTTAGTTTACATGGACGACATTATTATTTTCAGTTCCAGCCTCGAAGAACATATCGCAAACCTCAAACTAGTATTCCAACGTCTCAGAGAAACCAAACTGAAGATTCAGCTCGATAAATCTGAATTTCTCCGCAAGGATGTGGAATTCCTTGGACATGTAATCACTCCAAATGGAATAAAACCGAATCCGAAGAAAATACAAGCCATAAAAAAATTCCCCTTGCCAAAAACTGCAAAAGAAATTAAATCCTTTCTTGGACTTTTAGGCTACTACAGGAGATTTATCAAAAATTTTGCCAAAATCACTAAACCATTCACGAAATGTTTGAAAAAAGGTGAAAAAATCGAACACAATCCTGAATTTTTGGAAACCTTCGAACTTTGCAAAAATATCTTGACTAATGACCCAATACTTCAATACCCAGATTTTTCCAAACCATTTAATCTTACGACCGACGCATCAAACTTCGCAATTGGAGCAGTCTTAAGCCAAGGAAAAATCGGAAACGACCTACCAATAGCTTACGCCTCAAGAACACTCAACCCATCTGAGATAAATTACAGCACAATTGAAAAGGAACTTTTAGCTATTGTTTGGGCTGCTAAATACTTCCGCCCATACCTATTTGGAAGGAAATTCAACATTATAAGCGACCATAAACCACTCAAATGGTTGTTTAGTCTTAAAGATCCCAATTCAAAACTTATTCGCTGGAGGCTCAAGTTGGAAGAGTACGATTATGACATCCATTATAAAAGTGGCAAGCAAAATACAAATGCTGATGCTCTTTCACGTGTTGAAATAAATGCTATTGAGAACGAATCCATTATTTGCAATCCAGGTGACATCGATGAAGAAATTGAAAATTATATACGGGATGCTTTATTAGGAATAGACCCAAATGAAATTCCACCACCAATCGAGAACAATACTAATAGTCAACCCTCAGACGAGAGACCCAACAACGAAGAAATACAAGAAATCCCCGAAAACCCCGTTGAGCAGGAGGTTACCACTGACGAAACAGTCCATTCAAATGCAGAGAATCCTGTTCTTGAAATACCATATACAGAAAGTGTCACAAATTCATATAATAATCAAATAATAATAAGAAAGATCGATTCTAAAGCTTTCTATATGATAAAAAGCAAACCTTTCTTTTCAAAATCTCGATTGACATTAAACTTCACCAAAAACCTCGAGAAAGAAATTATTGACACCTTCAAAAATTATATTGATCCGAAAAAATTATTCTGTATTTATGTCAAAGAATCAATCGAACATTTTATTCCAACGCTTGTAAGAACACTTCAAAATACATTTAAAAATCATTCCTATCATTTGGTTATTTCAAAGAAATTCGTCAAAGACCTAACAAACTCAGATGAGATAAAAAGAAATTTGAAATACCACCATGAGAGTAAATCTTGTCACCGCGGCATAAACGAAACATTCCAAGCATTAAGAAATAAATATTATTGGCCGAATATGAAAACGGATATCATCCGGTATATAAATGCTTGTGATATCTGCCAACAAGCCAAATATGATAGACACCCTCCGAAAATAAAATACTCCATCACTCTCACACCCACTAAACCTTTCGAAATGATACATATTGATGTATTTCAGATTCTACAGACGAAATTTCTAACAATCTTCGATTCCTTCTCTAAGTACGGACAAGCATACATCTTAAATAGCGTCAACACCGTGAACGTAATAGAAGAACTATACCTTTTCATCACTCATTTTGGCGTACCATGTTCCATTACTTGTGATAGTGGAACCGAATTCAAATCAGAACTCTTTATGGAATTTTGCAAACTTCACAAAATTCAACTTCATGTTACTACCCCACGCAATTCGAACAGTAATAGCCCCGTTGAAAGATTTCACCTATCTCTTCTTGAAAATACTCGCGTCCTGAAACTACAACATCCCAACACACCCATAAAACAACTAGTCCAACTAGCGATTATAGGGTACAATTCGTCAATCCATTCCGTTACAAAATACTCCCCTTACGATGTAGTCTTGGGTAATACAAAATCACTAGACCCTTTTGACTTAACGGACGAACACATAATCAATAACTTCATAAATGACAGGAAAAGTAGGTTGGTTACCCTTTACGAGAACATTCAGAAACGTTGTCAAAATAATAAAGAACGTGTCATCAATAAAAGAAACGAGACTCGCGAAGACCCTGTAGAGTTCACAGAAAATCAAGATGTATTTGTGCAAAATCGCGAAGCTGCTCGTAACAAAGCCAAACCTAGACACATTAAAAAACGAGTTTCTAAAGACTTAGGACTCAAAATTAAAACAACAACAGGAGCAATAATTCATAAATCGAAAATAAGAAAACCACCTATTCACTCTCGACGTTCTTTACAGGATGACAGAACGGACCACACCGATCCTAATAGTATCCCTTCGACTTCTCATGATGACCCAGGTAATAACCAGCCAAGAAATTGAAATTCAACAACTCGACACTCCACTCTTACCATTAGAACTCGGAAAATCAAGAATCATTCAAACAAAACATACATTTTTACATTATATTGAAACCCCTCTCTTAAAAATGCAACTCAGAAATATTGAATTTTTCTACGAGAGACTAATAATATCGATCAATAATAAAACTGAATTGGAAAAGGACCAGATCATTCTGAATGATTCGTTTAATCAAGCTAAATATTTCCTAACCACTACAAAAACTAAATTGAGTAATATAATTTCAAGTAATCGCAAAAAACGCGGACTAATTAATGGTCTAGGCATAGCAAGTAAATGGCTTTTTGGAACGTTAGATCATGATGACGAAATTAAATACGATTCACAAATTGAAACACTATTTGAAAATCAAAATTCTCTCAATCATCAAATTAAACTACAGACTTCTCTTAATCAAAAACTGATCAAAAACTACAATGAAACCATAACCGAACTTCACGATAATCAAATCCTATTGAGAGATGAACTCAACCAACTAAGAGAAGAGCTCAGTAACCGAACTAATAATCTATATTCTTATTTTGCATCCTTGGGGGCCTTTAGCCAAATAATAGAAAATTGCCAAAGTTTGATAACATTTCTTGACAATTTAGAAAATGCAATCATGTTTGCCAACTTAGGTTATCTCCATCCTTCAGTAATTCCACTTAACGATTTAGTAAGTGCTATCGAACACATGGCCAATATCTATGGTCATAAAAAGATCCTCAAAACTCAAAATGCATACCTTTATTACCAGCTGGCAGGAACTCAAGTAAAAATTGAGAAATACAAAATTATTTTTGCAATACATATACCAATTTGCCTAGAAGACGACTTCCGAACCTATAATCTTATTAGTTTACCATACCAAAATACAATCATCACCCCCTATAAACCTTTCCTCATACTCGGTACCAAATATCACCAGTTTGAAGATAAACCATGCCCTCAAATAGATGGTGTGTTCCTGTGCCAACATCATGACGAAACTATAATCGACACCTGTATTATTGCTCTGATGAAGGACAAAAAACCCAATTGCCTGACGAATGAAGCCATTCTGAATCACCCCATAATAGAAGAAATCAATGACCGATTTCTCCTAATCCTGCCATCCAGTGAATCCGTTATAGCCCAAGCGGATTGCGAGAAAAGAAGTGTACACAGAATCGAAACAAATACTCTTCTGAAAATTCCAGAAGGTTGCAGTGTCGTTGTGAAAAACTTCACCTATAGAAACGAAGAAGAAACTATTTTGGGAAACCCACTTATTCTTCCCAAACTGAGATGGAATATGGCTTCCAAATCTAATGGTGACCAACACGAAAATAAGCCATTGATACTGAAGTCAATCAATTTCCAATACATACGAGAACTTCAAACAGAAGCCAAGCTACTCCAAACGCCATACCTTAACCAATTAATACACCCAGCAATTTGGAATATACCCGGTGTAACTATATGCGTTCTACTCCTTACCGGATTCGCCATACTTTGGTTTTGGATGAAAAAGAAAAATGGCCATCGCAATACCAACCGACAGAAGGACCCTAAAGAAAACAACCCTTTATCCGTATTGTTTTCTCCTGAGGAGGGAGGAGTTATGTGAAGAGATTTTGCAGACTATCCAAGGAAATGCAGTGCTTGCAGATTCCCACCCCGGATCCAGAAACGATTATCATCGTAACTTTTTACTCATTCATTTTGCAGATCTCGATGTGAGAAGTTCTCTAGAAATTTTATATTGTAATTTTGAATAAAATAAATTGTTTTTAAAAACGGTTTTCGACTTCAAAGTTACTTAACTCGCGCTTATACCAAACGAAGCCCCATTAGATGAAGCACGTAGCCATCTATCGGCCACTGACGGCAGTTGTGAGTGTATGTGTACGTCCACGATAACTTGATTTCCTGCTATCGAAGTAAACTTTTACATTGATTGAAAAAGTGTGTTACAAGAGATAAAAACGTAAGTATCCAGCTTCGACTATATTTATTACTTTGTTTGGTATATGCTCTTTAGTCGGGATACTTCAAATTATTACCCTAATCCAAGAGTAAGAAAATATTTGAGTGTTCTCTCAAAAATGTGCTGCAGGGACAGTTGAAACACATGACATGAGGGACGATTGAAACATGTTTAATTGTCCCCGTAATGAATTTTTCATGTGGTTCATATTGTAGGTTGTGTAAGGGTATGTTGAGGTGTTAACTTTTGTTTTAGGATGCCACGAGTAAGAGTGAGAAAAACTGAGAGAGGATTAAAATCCATTTTGGCATATGAAGAAGCTAAAAAGGAGGTTACTGAAAATAATGCTTCGATAAGGTCTGCAGCAGCTAAATATGAACTACATTACGTCTCTTTGAGTAGATTTATTAGAAAGAAAAAGCAAGCAATTGAGCAAGAATCCGCTGTTCCTGTCACTATGGGTTATCATTGTGTGAGGCGAGTATTTGACGTGAACCAGGAAAAAATTATTGTTGGCTATATAATCAAAGCAGCGCATATATTCTACGGATTACCATCCAAAGAAATTCGGAAATTAGCTTTTCAGTTGGCCGTGAAATATTCGCTGAACATGCCTGATACATGGAGACAAAATGCCATGGCAGGAGAGGATTGGTTTTCTGGATTTATGAAACGCAATCCAAAACTTTCAATCCGCTGCGCTCAAGCAACAAGTCTTTCCAGAGCAACTAGTTTCAACGTTACGAACGTAAAACTTTTTTATGACAACCTAGCTAATGTTATGGACAGGTACAAATTTGAACCGAAAGATATATATAATGTCGACGAGACAGGGGTCACGGCGGTCCAAAAACCTGTTAAAGTAGTAGCCGAAAAGGGAACCAAACAGGTAGGCGCACTGACATCAGGAGAAAGAGGAACGCTGGTAACCGTAGCTTTAGCTGTAAATGCTATCGGTAACAGCGTACCCCCCATTTTTATATTCCCACGGTTGAGATACAAGGATCACTTCGTCCGTGACGGTCCAGTGGGGTGTATTGTAGCAGGAAACGGCGAGCGGCTGGATGCAAGAAAATGAGTTCTTAATATACCTCAACCATTTTCAAAAGCACACCAATGATTCAATTGAAAATAAAGTATTGATTTTACTTGATAATCATCAGTCACACATAGGTATACGATGATTGGACTTCTGTAAAGAAAATGGCATTGTCATCTTGTCTTTCCCCCTCATTGTTCCCACAAATTGCAACCGCTAGATCGATCTGTCTGCGGTCCTTTTAAGAAGGCTGTAAATTCAATTTGCGATGCCTGGATGAGAAATAACCCAGGCAAAACAATGACAATTTACGATATCCCAAGCATAGTCAAACTAGCTCTGCCGTTAGCTCTCACACAGTCAAATATCGTAGCTGGATTTATTAGCACTGGCATATATCTCTTTAATAAAGATATATTCACGGAAGTAGATTTTGCTCCCTCGTATGTCACGGATAGACCAGCATCATCAGGCACTCATCACACTTCTCCAGCATCGCCAAGTACTCATTGCACTCCTTCAACATCTCCAAGTACTCATCGCACTCCGCCAGCATCACCAAGCATCTCAAAACTCATATTTTCGCAAGCTGACGCAGAACCAAGCACCTCAAAATCTGTATTTTCACGTGCTGATGCAGAACCAAGCACTTCAAAGGCCGTATTCTTCCCAGAAATCGTTAGACCGTTGCCGAAAGCTCCGCCTAGGGAAACATGTTACAAACGGAAAACTAGAAAATCTGCTATCTATACGGACACTCCTGAAAAAAATGCAATTCAAGAGGAGTATGGCGCAAAAAAGAAAAGTAAAATTAAGAGAAAAGTTACGGAGTTCAAACACATGCCGAAGGCAGTTCGCCAGCTCAAGAAAACCAAACAACGTCAAAACAATCAGGAACAGAGTGAAAGCGACGAAGAAGAAACTTACTGTCTAGTTTGCCTGGAAACGTATGGCAGTAGTCGCCCATGTCATGATTGAGAAATTTGCGATAGCCCCAGAGAAAAAAAATCAAGAAGTAAAAATGTTTCAATTGTCCCCGGTCTTCCCTACCCGAATGGTTAGTAGCGTACCGAAATCGTGATTGTTTTTTGGGTTTCTGATGTGCCTTTACGAGAAAGCATATGGCTATACTGTATATTCTGTATCAAGGAAAATCTCTTCGGCCCCGTCCAAGAGGGTTAAACATACCTCTGAAAATAATTCTTAAAGTACGAAGGAAACGAAAAGCCACTTTGAAATCAATACGAAATATTTGTATCATTATATTCTTTATTCGGTATAAAAGAAAATCTCTTCGGCCCCGTCCAAGAGGGTAAAACACAGCCCCGAAATGAAAAAAATTCTTGAAGTATGAAGGAAACGAAAAGCCACTTTGAAATCAATACGAATGATTTGTATCATTATATTCTATATGCGGTATAGAGAGAAATCTCTTCGACCCCGTCCAAGAGGGTTAAACACACCCCCGAAATGAAAAAAATTCTTGGAGTATGAAGGAAACGAAAAGCCACTTTGAAATCAATACGAATGATTTGTATGATTATATTCTTTATTCGGTATAAAGGAAAATCTCTTCGGCCCCGTCCAAGAGGGTTAAACACACCCCCGAAATTAAAAAAAATCTTGAAGTATGAAGGAATCAAAAAGCCACTTCAAAATCAATTCGAATGATTTGTATCATTATATTCTATATACGGTATAGAGGCAAATCTCTTCAGTCCCGTCCAAGAGGGTAAAACACACCCCCGAAATGAAAAAAAAATTTTTTGAAGTATGAAGGAAACGAAAAGCCACTTTGAAATCAATACGAATGATTTGTATCAACATATTCTGTCATATATTGGTTTGCTCATTTATCTTTACATATAAAAACAGTATCCTTTTTTGTACCTTTTCGATCGACCTGCGATAAGCAGGACACATGGGCAGTTGACAATTGGAGTGCGACATTAAACAGTTAAAATAACGTAGCGGTGTTATAATTTCCACACCTTGGTCTGATCCTGACAACTTTCAGGATACAACAAGTGGCGACGAGGATATTTCTTCAAAACCTACGAGCCGTGTGGTTCAAATATTTTTTTTTTCGATCAAGTTATCGAAATAAGTGACGGTATTTCCAATAAAATGGCATCCAGTTCTGGATTGCTGGGAACATTAAACACCTTCGATCCAAAATCATCGGATTTCTCAGTGTTCAGTGAAAGGTTGGCACAGTTTTTCATAGCAAATGCAGTAGACGATGAAGGACGTAAAAAAGCTATTCTTCTCAATACTTTATCAGAATCGTGTTACATTTTATTGAGAAATTTGTGTGTTCCTGACTTGCCGGAAAAAAAAAGTTATAGTGAGCTACTTAAATTGCTCAAAAATCATTTTTCCACGGTCAAGTCCTATTTTGCAGAACGTCTAAAATTTTATTCAGCGCAGCGGAATTTGAACGAAAGTGTTTCCGAATGGGAAGCTAGAGTAAAAAACTTGGCTTCAACTTGTGGGTTTGGTTCCGAATTAAAAGTAGTTATGCATGACGTGTTTGTGGTTGGCATCAACAACGAAAAAATTATGGAAAGATTATTTGAAGAAGATGCGTCGTTAACAACAGTTACATTACAATCTCTGGTAACAATGGGATTATCCAAAGAGTCCGCGCTGAAAGAAAGAGCAGCTCGGGAAAGTTTTGGTGTAAAATCGGAGGTGATGAAAGTGAAAGAAGAATCAGAAGTAAATTTCGGTCATTATAGTTATCATTCCCAAAAACCGGTGAGTGCAAAGTCTCCATCACAACTCAGGGGGCAAGAAAATTCCATTGGCGGAGCGTCCGCAGGCCCATCCAGGGAGTACAGAAACAATCGACAGGGGGTAAGCCACAAAACGAAAACAAGTAAGTGCACAGTTTGTGGCAGGTTAAATCACTCTGCTAAAGTGTGTTCATACAAAGATTGCATATGTCACAGATGTGGGATAAAAGGTCATTTGGCACCACAGTGTCGACGATTTGAGCATAATTTTTTAGTAGATGATTGTATTTCTGATGAACTCAAAAATGACTCTATGTTTTGTTTACGGGAAAAACAAGAGTATTCAGTTGATGAAAATACTGAGGATAATGATGACTTTTTAAATTTCAAATTTGATCATAATGATACTCTGGGAAATGTCAAGCCTGCTTTCGTAAAATTATTGGTGGAAGATATTCCCATTAATTTTGAAATAGATTCAGGTTTTGCTCATTCAGCTATCTCGGAAAAATTGTTAAAAAAACACTTTACGAATAAAATTCTTCATGACAATGATTTAACACTGAGGGATTATATTGGCTTAAGTTTCAAACCGTTGGGGTTTTTGAAGTTGAACGTACTCTTTGAAAATAGTAAATTTCATATTAAACTGTACGTCATTCGAAATGGGGGACCCCCGTTGCTCGGCAGGAACGAAATGAAAATGTTCAATATAGGAATATGTAAAATTAATTTTAACGAACAGGTAGTTTCAGTTCAAGAAAGTTTTTCTGACAAAATGAGTTTTTTGCTAAACTCCTATAAAGAAATTTTTGATAACAATTTGGGAACTTTCAATAAATTTAAAGTATCTTTAAAATTGAAACCGACCGCTAGTCCAAAATTTTTTAAGGCTAGACCGGTCCCTTTCGCAATTAAACCAAAAATTGAAGCGGAATTAAATAGGTTGGTACAAAATGGAGTTTTAATTCCGGTGGAGTTTTCGGAATGGGCAACACCTGTTGTTCCAATATTAAAGCCAAATGGAGGCATTAGACTATGTGGCGATTTTAAAGTCACCCTTAATCCACAACTAGAAAATCAACATTTTCCTCTACCTAGAATTGAATATATTTTCAGCCAAATACAGGGTGGACAAAAATTTTCGAAAATTGACTTATCAGAAGCGTATCAACAGATTGTTTTAACGCCTGAATCACAAAAGTTAGTTACTATTACAACCCATAAAGGTTTATTTTCCTATACTCGCTTACCATATGGAATTACATGTGCTCCTGCTATTTTCCAAAATATAATGGAACAAATGTTTAATAAGCCTGGCATAGTATGCTTTCTTGATGACATTTTAATCACTGGCAAAAATGACCAAGAGCATTTAGAGCGTTTATCATCTGTATTCAGAATTTTACAAAATTCCGGTCTTAAAGTAAAAAAGGAAAAATGTTCATTTTTTAAAAATTCTGTCAACTATTTAGGACACGTTATTGATAGGGATGGGTTACACACCTCCAAAGACCGAGTTCGGGCAATAACAGAATCAGCTGTACCATCCACGGTAACTGAACTGAAATCATTTTTGGGTGCGATTAATTTTTACTGTAAATTCTTACCAAATATCTCGCAAATCTTGGAGCCTCTGTATAGGTTACTAAAAAAAGATACTAAATGGCTATGGTCTGATGAATGCCAGGTAAGTTTTGAAAAAGCAAAAAAATTGCTACTCTCAAATTCTGTTCTCACGCATTTTGACCCCAACAAAAAAATTCAACTGAGCGTCGATGCCTCTCAGTTTGCATTAGGGGCTACCATTTCACATATTTTTGAAAACAATACTGAAAGACCAATAGCTTTCGCTTCCAGACTACTAAATTCATCTGAAATTAAATACTCACAAATCGAAAAGGAGGCGGCAGCTATCATCTTTGGAATTAAAAAATTTTATCAATATTTATTTTGCCAAAGATTCATATTAGTAACCGATCATAAGCCATTGTTGGCTATTTTTGGAAATAAACGGGGTTTACCCATGTTTGCTGCAAATCGGCTCCAACGGTGGGCCTACACTTTGTCAGCATTTGATTTCGATATCAAATTTGTAAATTCGGATAAAAATTATTCCGATTTTTTATCTCGCTTACCAATATCAGATTCAGAATCGAATACAATGGATTTCAAATTGAAAACGGAATTTTCGTATATGAATTATGTAGAAGAATCTAATTTACCGATAGATGTTAAACGGATTAGAAAAGAAGTCGCAGTAGACCCCATTCTCAGTAAAATATTTTTTATGTGCAATATGGATGGCCTAAGAAATGTCCATCTGATATTTTCAGACCATTTTTCACACGAAAAAATGAAATCACAATTGAACAAGATTGTCTCATGTGGGGTTATAGAATAATAATACCAAAAAAATTCTGGAATTCTATCTTGGATGAATTGCATATCGCCCACATGGGTATGGTAAAAATGAAACAGTTTGCACGAGCTTATGTATGGTGGCCTTCAATAAATAGTCAAATCGAAAGTATAGCAAGCTCTTGCAGAGTTTGCTGTGTAATTTCTTCGAACTCAACAAGGTCATCTTTGTCAGTCTGGAAATGGCCTAGCTCTCCATGGACTCGATTGCATGCTGATTTCTTTGGACCGTGCTACAATAAATGGTTTTTGGTCATTGAAGATGCCTCATCCAAATGGATAGAATGTTCCGAAATGTCTAATATTACAGCTTCAGCCACAATAAAAATTTTCAGAGAGTTATTTTCGAGATTTGTTTACCTTTAGAGATATGTACGGATAATGCAAAAACATTTACAAGTGGCGAATTTCAGAATTTTTTGAAGCAAAGCGGCATTAAACATCTCACGGGGGCACCGTATTATCCACGTACAAACGGGCAGGCCGAAAATGCAGTTAAATTACTGAAAAATACCATTATAAAGAGTAAAATTGAAAATCCATCTTTAGATACACATCTCATAATTCATAGATTTTTATTTCAATACAGAAACACACCACATTCAACTACTGGTGAAAAACCATGTAAATTACTTTTAGGACGAAATTTGAGAACCAAATTTGATCTTTTGTTGCCTTCCACGGAAAGGGTGGTGGAATCCAAGCAAAATTATCAACGAAAATATTACGGAAAACAAAAAAATCAAAAATTTTGCGAAAACGATTGGGTATATGCCAGGGACTACCGTGCAAATGTTGAAAAATGGTGTCCAGGAAAAATTATACAAGATTTGGGCAGAAAAACTTTCTTGATTAAAACCGAAGGTGGATTAATATGGAAAAGGCATATCGACCAAATGAAAAGGGATATGGCTCCTAGAAATTGCTTTCCACAACAATCCGTGTCACCAAATGACGACCTTTCATTTATTCCACGATCGGTTTTGAGTGAAAATCTAGTAAATGATAAGGATCGTGTAGAAGTAGAAACTTTGTTAGATAACAATGGTTCAGTTACTGAAAATGTAGTTAGTGATGGTGTAAATGTAGATACGGAAGAACAAGACATAACTAGTACTGAGGGTAGATTATTGAGGAGGCGTAGTCAAATCAAGGCGCCTGATCGACTTATTCTGTAGATGTGCTATGTTATAGGTTAGTCAATGTGAAAATGTATATATGTGTTTATGTGTATATATATGTGTATACAGTGTGTCAATTTGAAAACTTCCCACCCTCAATATCTCCCTTCCAGTACATAATATGAAAAAATGGTCAGACAGGTCAACTTTATTTGCAAGGGGGACACTCTGAATGAATATTTTCAACCCTCGGGGTTCAACCCCCTAGGAGGGGTGGATGTTACCCTCAGAATTTCAAATGGAAAGGGGGGTCAAGTGGCACATCATTTTGAAGGGCATTCAATTCGCTTGCCGACGGTGCCCTCATTTATTATTTTCCGATCAGCAGTATCCGAAAATGTAGTTCTAAACTAATAGAAGTAATTAGAATTGGCCTATACTAAAATGCCTGGTTATCAAGTTAGTATGCAAAGAAATACAATTTATTGACTCTCTTATAAGTAAAACTTGTGATGACGGGTCAGCTTTTCAACTTTCCATCAGGGGTAAAATTAGACAAGCCTCAAAAAATTTACATTAATTAGTTATCTGATTTCGGTGACTTTCATTTGGGTTTATTATCGGATTTAAAACTCTTATCCCTTTTTTGTTACTTCTGCTATAAAAAGTATCGTTTTTTGAGCAAAAAAGGTGTTCATCGCATTCAAGCCATTTGGTAGTACTATCATTTCAGTTTCATTTGTTGAGCTGATCAGCGATACCTTAGAAAGTGTAAAAATTGTAAGAATGGTTTACACTATCCAAGACCGAATTGAAATAATTTTTATTTATGGAGAGGTGGGCAAGTGCGCACGAAGGGCGGCATCTCTTTTTAATGAAAGAAATCCAAATCTTAATATAAGTCACCGGTATGTGCTTGATTTGGTGACAAAGTTTTCCGAAACTGGTTCGGTGAAGAATAAAAAAAGGAATAACCCAGAGTACTGAATGAGGATGCTCAAATTGAGGTGTTGGGAACATTTGCTGCAGAGCCGACTAGCTCCTTACGATCAGTAGCAGAACAGACGGGAATGTCACACGAGACTGTAAGGAAAGCACTGAAAATGCACAAATTTCATCCATATAAAATGCAGATTCTCCACGAGCTCCATGAGGATGATTATGACAGAAGAATAGAATTCTGTGAAATCATGACTCTTCGAATCAATGCTTTACCTAATCTTCTGTTCAATATCTGTTTCAGTGATGAATGTTCATTTTTCCTGAATGGCAATGTTAATAGGCAAAATTGTCGCTATTGGAGTAACGAAAACCCTCACAATTTTCGAGAAGGACATACACAACACCCACAAAAAGTTAATGTTTGGGCTGGTATTCTTGGAAATGCCATTATCGGACCTTTATTTTTTGAAGAAAACTTGAATGGTGATCTGTACCTAGATATGCTTCAAGCACCTATCGATCCACTTATAACTCACGAGCTCGAAACTCAAATTGATGCACACGGTAATTTACTGTTGCAGGAAGATTTGTTACATTTCCAACAGGACGGTGCGCCACCTCATTATTTTCGCCCCGTCCGACAATGGTTGAACGAGCGATTCCGGGAGAGATGGATTGGCAGAAGGGGATCAATTGAGTGGCCACCGAGATCACCGGATTTGACTCCATTAGATTTTTTTCTTTGGGGATATCTCAAATCTGTCGTTTATAAAACACAGCCCACTGATATGGATGACCTCAAAGGACGAATTACAGCAGCATGCCGGTCAATTAGTGGTGAAGTTTTCCAAAATGTTCGAGAGGAGTTCGAAAACAGACTGTATTACTGTTTAGAGCAGAATGGACAACATTTTGAACATATTATCAGATAAAGCGTAACAAGATGGTTGAAATTTGTTTTTTGCAATTTAGTATTTTTTGTTTGCACTCGATGCGTATTTCGTTAACTAAGTAGTTCTACATTCCTCTCACATCCACGAATTCGAATATTACTCAAGGGTTGGAACGATGCTACCTAGTACGATGCTCACCTTTTCCAATAGTCCATTACAATCATTTGTTTTGAATACCAACCTGAATACCAAACATCTAGTGCGGGCGAGTTTTAATCATTTATTCTTATTCACTTCTAATCACCGTTCGTTTGGAACGTTATTGTTCAAAAACTGCTCATCAAAAACTAATGAAAAAGGTATCATTGGCAAGAGAATTGAATGCCCTTCAAAATGATGTGCCACTTGACCCCCCTTTCCATTTGAAATTCTGAGGGTAACATCCACCCCTCCTAGGGGGTTGAACCCCGAGGGTTGAAAATATTCATTCAGAGTGTCCCCCTTGCAAATAAAGTTGACCTGTCTGACCATTTTTTCATATTATGTACTGGAAGGGAGATATTGAGGGTGGGAAGTTTTCAAATTGACACACTGTATATGTATATATATATATATATATATATATATATATATATATATATATATATATATATATATATATATATATATATATATATATATGTGTATATATATATATAATTAGATTATTAATTTGTATAATAAGAAATTAAGGAAAGGGATGTCAAATATTGGTTTGCTCATTTATCTTTACATATAAAAACAGTATCCTTTTTTGTACCTTTTCGATCGACCTGCGATAAGCAGGACACATGGGCAGTTGACAATTGGAGTGCGACATTAAACAGTTAAAATAACGTAGCGGTGTTATAATTTCCACACCTTGGTCTGATCCTGACAACTTTCAGGATACAACATATTCTATATGCGGTATAAAGGCAAATCTCTTCGGCCCCGTCCAAGAGGGTTAAACATACCCCCGAAATGAAAAAAAATCTGGAAGTATGAAGGAAAAGAAAAACCACTTCGGAAATGAATACGATGATTTTCATAGCCACATTTTCCTTACAGTATCAACAAAAGTTCGAAGAAAAAAAATGAAAATTCGTATTTTATTTATATACATTTCAAAATATGTTATTGTATAAAGATTACTTCCACGTTACTCAATCTATCAAATATGAAAAGGTAATCATGAGGTTGTGCCAAAACTTTCATAAAAAAAATTTTACGGGTCACGAGATTTGGAAAATAGATATAAGGGATGTATTACTCATTGCTTCCTTCATGAACCAAAAATAACAAAGTTTATTCACAGACAAATTTGCATGGTGTAAATTCTGAAAAATCATGAACACTTGTTTTCTGTTTGTATATATCGCTTCTCAGCAGCAATTCTGGAGCCTAACGTATTCATTAAACACTTTATTGTGAGATATTCAGTAAACAATTTTACACAAACGCAACACGTGTTTCGCCATGTAATAGCTTCTTCGGGCGTGTCTTTACTAACTTTACTAACACGTGTTGCGTTTTTGTAAAACTGTTTAGTGAAAATCTCACGATAAAGTGTTTTTTGAATACGTTAGTTATGGATTTTCAGCAAGTATCGGCCAATTTCATCATACAGTGTCACCTTAAGGACACCATATGGGAAACTTTTTTTTCGAAAAGTTTCAATGAAGTTTAACTTCGGCACTTATTTGTGCTTTAAATTTAACTCAACTGCGGCCAACTGCGGCCAACTGCGACCCACTGACGTTCAGTGTTTGTCAAATTCAACTTTTTTTCATGAAAAAAATTGAAAAAGTGCATTTCTAGATCGAATTTAACAAAAAGTTACTTGAAAAAGTTGTGTCTACGGCAATTTTATATCCATATGCCAAATTTTATGCAACTAGGGTAAAGTTAAGGTTTTGCTTATTTTTGACAAATATCCCCTTTATTTTAAAAACAAGTTCAGTTAATTGTCATCAATTCATGTATACATAACAATCTCATCATGGAGTTTTTTTCTGATAAATTTTTACTTATACGGACATTTTTAGAGAGAAATTAAAAATGTGCTATAAAAATTTTAACATGACTGGTACAAAGTTTGAATCACTTGGCTATTTTCTAAAACAATTTTCAATTTTGAAAAAGCAGACACAACTCAAAAACTGCAATAAGTATTAATAAAATTACTAGAGTTGAAATTACAGTAAAATTTCAATATTCAGTATTTACAGATTATTTATAAACACTAACTAGGGCGGTAAGGATGCTTAATCACGTTGAATAAAATTTTTAAGTAGGTCTTGACAAACAAAATGCATGCTAGGGTAGTGTCAAGTTGTTAATTTACTTGTCAAATTGTTAACAGTTCAGGAAAGAATAGAAATAGTTTTAATATGTGGTGAGAATACACCATACCGGCAAGTAGCTAACATTTTTAATTAACGGCATCCAGGAAAAAATGTTCAACCTACTACTGTGTCAAGGATAATGTCTAAATTCAGAGAAACAGGATCCGTAGCAAATCAATTTAAGAAAAAGCACACTCCAAGTAAATATGATGAGGAGGCCCAACTTAACATCTGTTTAAAAGTTATTGAACATGGGCAAACGAGCATAACCGATAATTTAAAAAATACCGATTACAAGAGAGAAAGTGTTAGAAAAATGTTATTAAAGAATAAATGTTGGCCTTACAAGCCAAAATTTATTAACACATTACAAGAACGAGATTTTGATGTCCGTTTGGGGTTTCGAAGAGAGAGAGAAGGAAATGTAAAGTTTCCGTATAAAATTTTATGGACAGATGAGGCAACGTTATCTTCAAATGAAACGGTAAGTTCTCAAAATTGCCGATGGTGGGACAACGAAAATCCCAATTTCACAGTTGAATTTGGTGATCAGTATTCCTTTAAAACTAATGTATGGTGTGGGATACTTAACGACCAAATAATTGGGCCATTTTTCTTTAGGGAAAATTTATCATCCGTAATGAGGTTAGTAAAGTTTTAGATAATATGCCTTTAAATATTGAATACAACCTATGGTATCACCTTGTCCCTCCAACAAATGTTCAGAGGCAAAGATATTGGACGTAACTGGGAACATTATTGGCCACCTAGATCACCCGACTTGACGCCTTTAGACTTTTTCTTGTGTGGTTACCTGAAACAAAAAGTGTACCGAAGTACATACAACATCTGGAAAATACCATTCGCGAGTGCTGTGCAAATATAAATCCACGATTTATTAAAAATGCAGTTACAGATGTCAGTAGAAGGACCATAATTTGTATTGAACGTGGAGGTCGACAAACTGAAATGTAGGCTATAAGTGTTTGACAACCTCATTTAGATCAATAAGTAATTTTTTGTACCCATTTGTATTTTCTATAATATTATTGTTGTTTAAAATTTATAATAAATATAATAGTTCTATCGAAATTATATGCATTTTTTTTTAGTTGCCTCTGCTTTTTCGAAATCAAAGGTTTGTTTAAGAAAATAGCCAAGTGATTGAAACTTTGCACCAGTCATGTTAAAATTTTTATAGCAAATTTTTAATTTCTCTCTAAAAATGTCCGTATAAGTAAAAATGTATCAGAACAGTTAAACTCCATGATGAGTTTGTTATGTATACATGAATTGATGACAATTAACCGAACTTGTTTTATAAAATAAAGGGGATATCTGTCAAAAATAAGCAAAACCTTAACTTTATCCTAGTTGCATAAAATTTGGCATATGGATATAAAATTGCCTTAGACACAACTTTTTCAAGTAACTTTTTGTTAAATTCGATCTAGAAATGCACTTTTTCATTTTTTTTCAAAAAAAAAAGTTGAATTTGACAAACACTGAACGTCAGTGGGTCGCAGTTGGCCGCATCATTTTCAGTTAAATTTAAAGCACAAACAAGTGCCGAAGTTAAACTTCATTGAAACTTTTCGAAAAAAAAGTTTCCCATATGGTGCGCACTTTAATGGTGACACTGTATATTCTGGAGCCTATTATATAATTAATTCTTCCTGGACTTCATAAAAGATAAAATCATAAAATGTAAAAAATAATGATTTCTTAGGGATTCTTCAGTCGACATAAGTCACATATATCATTTAGCATTTTCTCACTCAAAGTCACTCCTTTCTCAATTTCAGAAAGCAGAAAGAAGTAGGCAGTTATAGTGAATTAGTCTACGACATGAGTAACATTTAAAAATATTTTCTTCGATATTTGCCTCAACGTTTCCCGAACAATACAGACATTTTTGTTGCATGTCACAACAACTGTGCAACAGTAACCGTTTCAATTCTTGCCTGTACTTGTTCATATCACATTCAGTTGTCAAATAGTTGATTCTGTACAATCATAGGATAAAAAATTTTGTACACTCCGCAGTTGAACCCATCTTTCTGAATAATGTGATTTAAAATTTCAAATCGCTAGTTTTTAGCACTTTGTTTTTTGGAAAAGAGAAAACGGTTCAAAATAGAAATAGTATTATCTGAACAAAGTTAATCTAAAATTGGATGTAGAGCTCAAAAATGTTGAAATATATAAGGTGTTCCATTTGAAAAAATTGAGTTCCTCTCATTTTTTCATGAGATCAAAGTATGTGCATTTTTTGAAGACCCTGTATGAGGCAAATGAAAATACAGCTCGAAGTGAAGATCCTCATAGTATCACTCCACTCCATTTCAAATTTGATCGTTTTAGTGCAAGAGAGTTCAAGATTATCAGCATTTATAAAAGTTCATGTTTGGTAAAAAAAATATCGAAATTAATTTATATCTTCTAAACGGTAATAGATAAGTATAGGGAAATAGTATATGAATTTGTTGACAAAGTTTTAATGAATCATAATATGATATTATATACGGGGTGTTCCATTTGAAAAATCAAAGAAGCCGCTACTTTATAGTCGAAGCGACAACCCCGCTTCGTCTGAAATATTTTAGGTGTGTAGGTCATATTGATTTATGCATACTGTGAAATTTTCAGGTTGATCCGTTAAATAGTTTGTCAGAAACGGCTAATTAACGCTCATCATGAAAAGCCCTGTATAAAATAATCAGAATATTATATTTAAAAATAAATATAAATGCAGAAAGGGCAAAAATCACTGCATTTGATAAATTAGCTTTTTGAAAAAAAATTCTAATTTGTCAGTAACTTGAATTTATAAAATTTTTCGTATAAAAAATAAACGTATCATCTGGTGTCGTTTTAAAGACTATCAAACCTATTTAAATCAAAACATGATAATATGTAGTTTTAATTCGTCTTGACGCCGTGGCCTCAATCTGCCTACTCCCCAGGTCTCGTCGGTGGTCTTCCTATATATATCGTTAGGGGGGCGATACCTGGTTATCAGTTAAACACGTTTAAAACTTATATGTGTGTGTATGGAGGGTAACAATCCCAAATTAGAAACCATGTCAGAAATGAGTGAAAACTAGTTGAACGTTTTTTTGTTGGTTTGGAAATGAAGATTCACATTTTAACTGGATTTCATAGTTGATTCAGAAACAATTTTATATATTTAATGGGAATACTTTTATGGATACATTTTTCCCAAGCTTCTTGGTCGACTGTTTCCAGAGCACTGTTAAATTCACACAGTTTGAAGGTCTTGTTCTTGTTATTCTTTGCGATGAATCCTTCAACTTGAGCCCAAACCAACTCTATTGGATTCAACTCACAGCAATAAGGCGGCAACCTAAGAACCGACATTCCTTTAGCCTTCGCCATTTCATCGGTGACATACCTGACGAATTTTGAATTATGACGTTTAGCCAAGTTGAGGAGCTCCGCTTTAAACATGATTGATTCGAAAGGAATAGCTTTCATTTTTAACCACTTGCATCCCTCCCGAGGGGTCTTCACCTTGCCGTGGTGGGAGGGCTTGCGTACTGTGATGAAGTTACGGGCTATGTCGGCAGCAGCTTAGCTGCTGGTAGGGTCTCCCAGGCCGAAGAGGCCGTAACAGAACAGTCAGACCAAGAAGGACCCAGGCTTAATCCAAGGTGTTATGCGACCCGTGCCAAAGGATGAATGGTACCTGAGCCTCATCAGGTATCACTAACGGAGCCTTTGGGATACCAGGCGACCTCCCAAAGTATCCAGCCTTACATCCAAGAAGGGGGCACCATGGATGTGGACAACCCTTTCCCCCATACTCGTGGGACTTGGATGGATACAACAAGAACTACCAGAATATCTGAGGAGGATTCTTCGAGCGACTCCTCGCAAAACCAGACTATCCTGGAGGTGCAAACTGACCAGGAAAGTCATAGTCAAACGGAGGGAAACACCAGCTCCGCCGATAGCATAACTGCTGGATTGACGGAAGTCGAACTGCAGAAGAAAAGGCCATCAGGGGCGCAAAGGCGGAAACTGATGAAATCACGAAAAATAGCTGCGGAAACATGGATTGAAAAACCATGTAACACAAAAGACCGCAGAAAAACGGAAAAAACAAAAGTAACTTCTGTGGAAAGGGCCAAAAAGAGACCTAGAGAGGATGTAAAAACTCCCCCACAGAAGATACTGAAAAAAACCCAGGGCTTCCAGAGAAACTGGGACCTATAGCGAGGCTGCTAGGAAACTGAGGGTGGCTGTCACAGACACGCGACACCCTGAGGTCACCCTGAGTCAGGGTCAAGCAGACCTGATCCAGGAGGGACTTGTCCGCGAATTGGATAATACTCCTTCTGGTAGCCTCGAAAACCTGCAATTCAAAAAGACTTCATTCGGCGCAGGGGTAATCTGAAGGGGCAAAAGAATGACTCAGAGGAAGCATTGGAAACTTGGGAAATCTTTGGGAGGGGGCGGACTTGACTGTGGTCGAGGCCAACGAACTCCCTAGACCAAGGGTCCTAGCCTTCATTCCGGGCCAAAAAGACGAGGAGACTACAGTTAGGACACGCCTCAGTAAGCAGAATCCTGCCCTGGGAGTGGAAAACTGGATCCTCTTGAGCATAAAAGTGGAAGAGGAAGGACAAATCCTGGCCTTCTCCACGAATGAAAGTTCCTTCAGGACCTTGGAGGGGAACATGTTTAAAGCCTATTACAAGCTGGGCATGGTCACCTTCAAGGTCCTGAAGGGTCTTGACAGCAATGTTCAGAGTGATACAAACAAACCTGCAACACAGTAAGGGGGCCTCGGCTGTCCTTACCAAAATGATGGGGGGTTTGATATTGCTTTCATACAAGAACCCTGGGTGTACAGGGGAAAAATAATGGGATTGGGGGGCATCAGAGGGGAGTTAATTTATAACAGAACCTCAGAGACCCCAAGAACATGCATAATCATCCGTAAAGGAATAAATATACTGCCGTTGAGTAATTTGTGTTCCAGAGACTTGACGGCAGTCAAAATAAAGACGGCTGGCGGGGGCGGACCTGAGGAAATCGTCATTGGCACAGCATACCTCCCTTACGACAGTCCGGAACCACCACCAACCAGGGAAGTGGATGAGTTGGTTAGGGCCTGCCAAGCAGAGGAACTACAACTTATAATTGGCTGTGATGCCAATGCACACCACCTAACCTGGGGAAGCACAAACACCAATGAAAGAGGTGAGCACTTTTTACAGTTTATTATGGCAAATAACTTGGCCATTTTGAACATAGGCAATAAACCTACTTTCGTAAATGCGAGACGTAGTGAAGTGATAGACGTAACGATAGGAACTACGTTCGGAAATGGAATGTGTCCGATGAGGAAAGTTGTTCAGACCATCGACACATAAACTTTGAAATCGGAGGGATTCAGACCTCGATCCTAACATATCAAAATCCTGTTTAGACCGCATGGATTTTGACATCAGAGATTCCATTGACCTAGAGTTGGCATCAGATCGATTACAGGGAGCTATCATCTCTACGTATAACGAACATTGTCCCATAGTAAATCAGAGATCAAACAGGAATGTGCCCTGGTGGAATGAGGATCTGGCAAGGATGAGACAAAAAACTAGAAAAGTCTTTAAAGGCGCAAGGAAATCAGGTTCATGGGACCAATACAGAAGGGCCCTAACTGAGTATAACAAAGTCCTGAGAAAATCCAAGAGAGATACGTGGAGAAGGCAATGTGAGGAGGTCGAACAGACCCAAGCATGTGCCAGGCTCTACAAAATACTCTCGAAGGAACCTCAGGTCTCAATAAATAATTTGAAAACAAATACGGGGGAGTATACAAAAACCGGAGAAGAGAGCTTTTCCGGGTACACTTTCCCGGATCAGAAATTACAAATCTAACACTGGAGTCTGGGCGAATTCAGAACTGGAGACCACGAAAAGGGCATCCAGAGAGGACTGGCAAACGACAAAGAAGGTGATAGATACGGAGAAAATCAAATGGGCTATAAACTCATTTCAACCCTACAAGTCGCCGGAACCGGATGGCATATACCCAGTAATGCTTCAAAAGGGACCGGAAGTACTTTTCAAAAAATTGTGTATAATTCTCAGGGCAAGCATAGCACTTGGACACATACCAAAAATTTGGAGACTGATCAGGGCCACCTTCATTCCGAAACCTTGGAAAATCGGACAGGGCTCGGCGAAGGCTTTGAGACCAATTAGTCTCATGTCATTTGCGTTGAAAACGCTAGAAAAACTACTTGACAGGCACATTAGGGGCGTAACACTGGCTATCAGACTGACATCGAAACCAATATGCATACAGGTCAGGTATGTCAGATAACAGAAAAAGTAGAATATACCTACAAAAACAAGGAGGTACTCTTAGCTGCTTTCTTGGACATTGAGGTCGCATTTGATAATACGTCGTTAGAATCAATCATCCAGGCGTCGAGGAGAAGAGGGATCGACAAGACAAGCTGCAGGTGGATAGACTGCATGTTTAGGGGAAGATTGGTATATACAACCATTATGGGGGAAACAGTCGTGGCACAGGTAGCAAGGGGCTGTCCACAGGGGGGGTTCTATCCCCTCTGTTATGGAACCTTGTAATGGATGAGCTACTATGTCTCCTGGACCGTAATGGGTATAAAGCACTGGGCTATACAGATGACTTAGTCATCCTAGTCCAGGGTAAATACAATAATGTAGTGAAGGGATGCATGCAGCAGGCCCTGAACATCATAACAAGATGGACCGAAGAGGAAGGGCTTAACATCTCTGGTCTGGTGGCCAAAGGTGAAGCAGGCGACTTGCATGTTTGGGAATGACGGGAGCAATGAGAACTACCCCAACAGCTGCATTAGAGACACTCCTGAATCTACCTCCTTTACACTTTGTGATAATGGGGGAGGCCAGGATGGGCCAATTCAGACTGGAAAACTCACCGAACTACAGAAGATCGGACCGAACAGAAATTTCGGAACAAGTGGAGGAGCACATATTGAATATGTGCACGAACCACATGACACCGAAGTACACCTTTAACACAAACTTCACGGCCAAAATCATAAGCCGTGAAGAGTGGAAGACCATCAGTCATCCCGAAAACATGTTTGGAAAAAACACCTGGTATACAGATGGATCGAAGACCAAACATGGAACGGGAGCTGGAATATACCGAACGGATATAAATCTAAACTACAGCTATCCGCTAGGACTATACACATCCGTATTTCAGGCGGAAGTGAATGCTATCTTGCAGTGTGCAAGGCTTAATAAATTGAGACCTCACAGAAATGAGCGGATCAATATTTTTACAGACAGCAAGAGCGCACTAGGGGCTCTGACAAACCCGAAGGTGACATCAAAACTGGTCTGGGAATGCCATGAAGAACTGAATGAACTTGCAAGCAGGAACAAATTAACTTTGTACTGGATGCCAGGGCATTCAGGAATCACAGGTAATGATAAAGCTGATGAATGTGCTAGACGCGGATCATCAACTTCATATATAGGTCCTGAACCAGCTCTGGGGGTATCAAAATCACTGGTACGAAACCAGATTAGGATATGGACCAATAAGAAGCACACAGAGTACTCGATAAAAGTACCTGGCAACAAACATAGTAGAACCTTCATTGGGGAACCGTCCGAGGAAAGAACCGAAGAACTACTTCAATATAGTAGGGATCGGCTCAGAATAATTACAGGGTTACTAACCGGTCATTGCCCGCTCAGAGAACACCTGAATAAAATGGGGCTGTACAATGGAGACCTCAGCTGCAGATTATGCAACGAAGGGATAGAAACAGCTCTACACATGTTATGCGAATGTGGGGCACTGAATCACAGGAGGCAGGCAATATATGGACATATGAAATTACGTCCAGAAGAATATGACGAACATCCAACACGGAACCTGTACAAACTAGTACAGGGAACGAGACTGGTGGAATAGGTGTCATGAGAAGATGGGAGAACAAAGCCCAAGAGGCTGCAGTGTTTCCTGGAGACTTGGATTAAATGGACAAGTCAGACAGCTTCCAAGGTAAAAAAAACACTTGCATTATCCATTACTTATACGGATCCCTGCAGAAGTTTTACAAGTATGTTTATAAACCATTCTTTGAATACAGATTATATACACTTGATGATAATCAATGAGCATCAATCCATCTTTCACGAATCCCTCACTGCTGCCTATGTGGACCAACCTTTCATGAAGGCTTGTCTTTTGATGCTCTGGTCTTGCCAAACCTTCGAGACGGTTTGACCATCATTGACCCATGTTTCATCCAAATAAAAAACAGATTTAATCAGTGTTTTGGCTTTCTTTATTTATCTTAAAAAGTTTCTTCTCCATTCTACAATATCAGATTTTTCTATTAACATGCTTTCTATCTTGTTTTCCAAAAGTGAAATTCAGCTCTTGTAATATCTTCCATAATCTAGTTCTTATATCAGAAAAAAACTATATTTACGAATAACTGACAAAACTTTATTAGATGTAGGTATTTCGTTTTTTATGTAAAAAGATTGTACTGTTCTCCTAATAGAATTCTTGACTTCTTCGTTGATAATCAAACACATTCTGCCAGTGGACACTTTAGCTCCAAAAACTGTTGTTTTCCTTGAGTTCCTTAAGAATTCTAAAAATTGTCGATCTATTGGCACCGGTCATACTCGCTCATTTTTGCACTACTTCTTTCTTACTTTTTATTTCGGGCGAATATTGTATTCTTAAAGAATTATAAACATTCATAACAATTGTTTTTCCATTTATATTTATTGCTAATAGTTTCGGACACTTCACGGTTCCCGAACAACTAGCTTTTTATTTAACGCGCTCTCGAAGTAAACTGAAGAATATCATTGAGACTAAGACTAACCCCTCTACCATGGCCTTTAAACTCCCAACAGAAAATAATGTAATTGGCTATGAAAAAGCCAAATCGGTCCTTTTGATGAGTGCAGTGTGTCTGTTAATGATATAATTCAAAAGAATATCTATTTATACCGCCTTCAAAAAAACAATGTTTTCTCAATCCCCTCCAACTAAATACTTATTTGTTGTAGAATGTCTTGGTTACTACTGGACATAGGTATTTTCATATTTGTCGAAGTTGATTTGTTATGAATTTCACTAGTTCGGACTTCCATTGTCTACTATATAAAATGATTTGAAATCCCTGAAACAAGTAAAAAGGAATAATTAAAAAAGAGTAGCTGAAGATAACAATTATATTAAGCAAACAATAAACCTGAAATGAAATGATAGTGAAATAACCTACAAGTAAAAATATAATAATTGAATAAATAAAAATTAAAGGAATGAAAAAAGAAAATAATAAAAAAGTGTAGAGATTCCAAGTCACGTTAGTTCACGACGTTTTGATTGTTGGTATTTGTTGTTATTTTCTTTTTTCATTCCTTTAATTTTTATTTATTCAATTATTATATTTTTACTTGTAGGTTATTTCACTAGCATTTCATTTCAGGTTTATTGTTTGCTTAATATAATTGTTATCTTCAGCTATTCTTAATTTAATTATTCCTTTTTACTTGTTTCAGAGATTTCAAATCATTTTATATAGTAGACAATGGAAGTCCGAACTAGTGAAATTCATCACGAAACATTGTCAATCACCTTCAAACAAACGTTGATTTTTTATTTTGTTTGTTATGAATGAGATTTTTCAAGAATAAATTTTATATATTCATTTATTCTATTCGTTGAGAGTAGATGATTTAAATGCAGTACGCCTACGACACTAATATAATATATATACAGTGCTGTATACTAAAACAATAATGATTGAGAGTAGAAGTAAGCCCAGTTGACAGCAAATCGGGGGCATGCTTATTAATTTTTGAGAGGGTTAAGAATGAAAGAAAAATTCTTAGTACAATTAGTTGAAATATTCATACACATTTTTTATTTATTTCATTAAAACTTTGCAATATCGTAATTTACCTAATCGTTGTAGTCATTAGGTGGGCCTTATGAAAACGGAGTAATAATCATGGTAATTATAGTAGGTACCAAATAAATTAACAATATTAATAAAAAGCACAATATATATATATATATATATATATATATATATATATATATATATATATATATATATATATATATATATATATATATATATATAACTTATAT
The DNA here is from genome assembly GCF_025532065.1 of Leptinotarsa decemlineata. Classification (NCBI taxonomy): domain Eukaryota; kingdom Metazoa; phylum Arthropoda; class Insecta; order Coleoptera; family Chrysomelidae; genus Leptinotarsa; species Leptinotarsa decemlineata. Next base: position 15,595,228 of record NW_027412533.1, read on the forward strand.
ATAACTTTTTTTCACTATTGGGTTGCAGCAATTGATAAGTGAACTCTTTATAACTATTCTCAAGCTTTCGAGTAACTTAAACTCATCGTCAGGGGTACTAGAAAATACAAATTACAAATTTTTGATAATAGAGAATAATATAAATGTAAATGTACAAATTTTCGTCTAATCTTCAACCTCAGATTCGTCACTGTTGCTACCGCTATCATCAAAGTGAATTATGATTGGTTCAATATTGTGTTCAATACGGTTGTCTACGTCCCACATTTTTGCTCCTCTTTTAAAACATGCTGCATGCATTTCTTCCAGTCTTCTGCAGAAACAGTTCGAATAGCTTCTTGTAGGTGATGTTGCACGTCCACTAATTTAAATGTTCTGTTTTCTCGTGCCACATATCCTTTTACTTGCGCCCAGATTAATTCTATTGGGTTTAATTCGCAGTGGTATGGTGGTAACCTTAAAACTGTAATTCCACGACTTAACGCCATTTCATCCACTGTGAATTTTTTATATTTGTCTGTGTGTAATTTTGTTAGCTGAAGTAGTTCTGCCTTTAAACTATCTTTGTTATATTGGATGTTCTTATTAGTTAACCACTCTTGAATTGCTGCTTTTTTCCATGATTGTTTCGGTAATGGTTCTAAATGTCGACTATGGTATGAGGCATTGTCCATGACGATGACAGACCCAGGTTCCACAAGTTGAATGATGCCTTCAAACCATTTTTCAAACACCTCAGCATTCATCTCTTCATGATAGTCGTCTGTTTTCTTAGATTTAAATATTAATTCACCATTTGGTAAAAATCCACTGTCGCTTCCTATATGCGTAACTATCAGACGACTACCTTTTCCAGATGGCTGTTTTAACCCAACTGACAATGCTTCAATAAAAGCTTGTCGTGCACTTGTTATATTACCATCCTGCCATACTTTTTTGACCGTATGTCCTTGGTTAACCCATGTCTCGTCAATGAAGTACTTTTTTTTTTGAGCTTCCGAAATTCGTCAATTTTTCTTAGATAGTTTCTTCTCCATGCTATTATTTCTTGACGTTCAATGAGAATGCTTTTCCTGTCAACTTTTCCGTACGTAAATTTCATTTCGTGTACAAGTTTCCTAAAAGTTTCTTTACCCATTTTTGGGACCAATTCATGATCGCTAAGTGCCTCCAGAACTGTTTGTAGTGTGAGCAGCTCATTTCTGAAAAAGAAACTGTTTGTAGTGTGAGCAGCTCATTTCTGAAAAAGAAACTGAATAGTTCTGCGTATACTGGTTTTGGCTTCTTTATCAACTGTGATTTTTCTTCGTCCGCTACTAGTTTTTGGCGTTTGTACGTCCCCATGAATTTCTGCTTCTCTTAGTATTTTGTAAATCGATGATTTTGGTACACCGGTATAATCAGAGCACAAATCAACTAATTTATCTTTTGTAATTGTGGAACTTAATGATGTAGAAATGCCCGGTTGGTTATTCGGAGGTACACATGTAGAATTACAGCACATATGCACAAAGTCATCTTTTGGTGGCTGATGATCTCTTTCAAGACAGTGAAATACTCGCAGTACAATTTGTTTTTCTCTTACTGACCGAGACTCCGACCGTTTTACCTTTTTCGACGTGGAAGGCCCGACCATGTCTCCCATTTTTTGAGTAGTTTGAGAACGGTGTAGAAATATAATTATGTAACGCTTAAACACTTATTAGCACTATTATTTTCACCAATTGTTATCACAACACGTCGATTGCTGACTAACTTAACTGTAAAACGTACAATTCACGCTGTATAATTCACAAACCAATGATACGCTCATGGCTGCAAGTACATTAGTGAGGACTGCAACGATGAGATGGAAGTTACGGTAAAGTGACAAAGACAGAAATATCCTTGCGTACAGCGTTGACACTAGTTGTAATAAATATCTATCACTATACAGAAAATAATGAATTTTAACTGATTAGTAATCAGGAAATGTATAAGTATTACTCATTACAAGCTCATTACTAATTTTTGTCATAAATAATACCTTTTAATCGTACTAGTATTATGTATTATCTATAATTTGCCACAACCTACAACTCTACTGCTTACTATATTTTGATTCTGCTATAAACTGGTAACGTAAAATTTAGATATGACAACGTGCTTTACTCTCAATCATTATTGGTTTTACTATAGTCTCTTTCATTTCTGAAAAGAAGTCGAACTGACTACTTCACTAAAAAATTAATGAAAAACTTTACAATATAAAACTGAAATTAACTACTTAAATCAAGAACACAGCATTTTAAAACTCTTTCAGTCGCAGTGGTTTAAGAAATGAAGCACCAGAAAATAAACCTTTTGTGAGCAGTGGTCCATAAAATGTACTAGAAGTGCAATTTTTCATTTAGTGTATGAATACACTTGAGAAAGCTACTGTCCTAGCGAAACATGTTGTGATTATATGTTTCAAATAAAGTTTGTGGAGATCAAATCGTGAGGTGTAGTTTTTGAAACTACTTTGTTTTGTCAAAAATATGACAACTTTTTTCAAAATATGCATCAAAATGTTCATTTGCTAGTTTTTTTCTGAATAAATATCAAGAAATAACTCTATTTTTTTTTATACTTTTTGCCCACATTGGGTCAGTTATGTTGGCATGCGGCTGCCCCTGAAAGAGTTAACAATAAAAGTTTTTCAAAATCTAAATTACAGTTTCACTTCACTATAATTTGGACCGTATAGACTGGCTCTGAGTCGATCTACAAAGGAACACTACTACAAATCAAATGTGATGTATTTAAACAATTAGAAGAAGAGTGTTGAAGCGTAAATTCGTCATCTGCGCCTGTATTAAACTGAGTTTAATGTATAAATTTGAAAATGTCCTCATAGGACGAAACTACAGTAACGTTAGTTACAAATGAAAGTGGTAAAAACATAGAAAGTTTCAATTCTCTTTTCTTTATTATGATTTCCTTCCACGTAGTAACGGCTACATCCATCAATTTATTGAAATATTCCAGAGTTGTAGGACATACTTCAAACTCGAACTATTTTGAGCGAACTGCGTTGTACAGAAGAATACTATTTCATTTTACCTTTTTGATCTTTTTGATAGGCCATCAATAACTTATCAGGGTTATGGGTTATGCCATATATCCATCTATAATAAGTCACTGTTCCTATCAAAAGAACAAAAACATCCTGCTAAGAAATAATTCAACTTGGTTTGAAAAAGATTCAATTTCATTTTCCATTGCTCGAATCCAACGATCTTTCTCAGGGCAGGAGATGGGCTCTTTGTAAGTGACTGGCTCTTTAGGTTCGGTTATTTCACTAGCAACAATCATCGCATAATCTCTCAACTGCCTTTTTATTACAATGTCCTCATCTTCTAGAAATGGATCTTCTATCTCTTCAGTTTCAGAGCCGGAGATATCCGGTGTATTTTTAGCATCTATGTCTACTGGTATGTCTTCTTCTGACGTCTCAATTTTATCAGTAGAAGGTACTCTTGTCATAACATAATTTAATGGTTTATCTTCGTGAAAAATTACATCACGAGATAGTATTAGCCTCTTACTTTCTTCACACCAGATACGATATCCATCATCATTCTCATATCCAATAAGTACTCCTTTTATAGCCTTTCTATCCATTTTCTTTCGACATCTTTTTGGTATGTGTGCATAGCAATAACTGCCTATTACTCTGAGATGTCTCAAATTTGTCTTCTTTTCAAACCTTATTTCGAAGGGAGATTTGTCTTTAATACCAAATGTACCGGACCTGTTTAAAATATAAACTGCTGTATTGATCATTTCAGCCCACAAACTTTGACTTATTCGCATCAAAGCTCGGACAGTTTCAACTACTGTTCGATTATCGCGCTCTGCGCAACCATTCTGCTGAGGAGTGTTGGGTCATGATGATTCTTTGTCGTATTCCATAGTTATTGAAAACTTTGGTTATTTCTCTATTTGAGAATTATCCACCTCCATCTGACAAGAATTCCTGAACGTTGTAGCCCATAGATTTAATCTCTGCGAATAAAATTTTCAGCTTTTCTACAACTTCAGATTTTTCTTTGATGAAGAAGACATAACGGAACCTACTGCAATCATCTTTGAACTGGACATAATACAGGTCTTGGATGGACAAAAAGGTCCACATACATCAGCATGTATTCGTTGTGACGGAACATCAACTCTGTCTCTGGTACCAAACTTCATTATATGAGCTTTTCTGTAAACGCATCCTTCACAAAATTCACTGTTCAAATTGACATGTATACCAAGTTCACGTTCGAGTAGTGATTTCACATGTTTCTTATTTTGGTGTCCAAGTCTCTCGTAGTACAACTGTACTACGTTTTCATTGCCAACTGTATTCACATTAACAGCAACTTCGGGTTTGACGAATTTCAAATTAAGTTTGTACAATCCACCACATCTGTTTCTTGTTCCAACTAAAATAGTTTCTCCGGAGAGTTTTATTTGATATTTTTCAGCACGGATAAAACAGAGAAAAGATTTTTGTTTATTTCTGGAACATACCATACGTTTGTCATGATGAAAATCTGTTTTCTTTCGTTTACACAAGCTTTCACTATCAGAGTACCTTGACCTAGTGCTGGGATTGAATCTCCATTAGCTATTGTGACCCTGTGAATTCTATCACAAGGTGTGTATTCTTGAAACATATCACTTTGATTGGTGATATGATTCGTAGCACCATTATCAACATACCAAATGTATTTATCATACGTAGAATACAACACAGAGTTTGTTTCTGCTAGGAGAGTCACATTGGAATCACTAATTTTATGTTTTTCATTTACTGATTTTGGAGGTTTTCCATCTGCTTTCCATTTGAAACACTGTTTTATTTTATGCTCTTTTCGTTAACAATATTTACAAAACAGGTTCATATTGTGATTTCTTTTGAATTTTTCTTTATTTTCCAAGAACATCACTTCCTCTTTGACCAAGGATTGAGATGATAAAGCTTTTTCGTATGCACAAAGTTGGTTAGTTAAACTGTCAATTTTTCTATCGTTCTTCGACATTAACATCCAACTTGACGTGAACGAAAAATACTCTGGAGGAAGAGTCTCCAAAATCTTTCAAATCAGCAACAATTCTGGTTGATCACATTTACAGGTGTTTCCATTTACTACTTTATCCTTGGTGATTTCATTTTGTAGAATATTCCAAAGATATTTGAGTTTAGAAATATGAGATGGAATGTCATCTTCTGGGTGTCGTGTGTAGCTGAAGAATTGCATGCATGTGTCATATGTTTTGTCCTCAACATAACCATCATGCAGCCTGTGTAATTCTTGCCACACTACACGAGAAGTAGTGTACCTCATCACTTTTGCAAGAGTTTTTTGAGTCATATTTACTGTAAGAACCAGTAAAGCATTATTGTCTGCTTGATTGAAGTCTTTCAGCTCCTTCTCATACTTTGTTCTCTGAGTTTGGGTTGCGTTTTCTGGTAAAGGTTTGGGTAAAGTTAATTTTCCTTCAACTACCTCAGTACCGCCTTGAATACTTCATAATAGTAAGTAAGTAAAAAGTAAGCTGCTCTTGTATTTCCATGATAACCAGTTTGACTTGCTCAAGTAATGATCCTATTTGTATTTTAGTTGCATTCATTTTGCTTTTGGTAGAGCTTGGATTCAGCTGAATAAAATGATTGCTTCAGAACACTTGTCAATGTCAAAAATTTTCAGCAAGAAAATTTCAGCAGTTTCTTATAATTTGCAAATATTTCTTATACAACGGAGCCTCAGGCTAACCAACCATGCTCTACTACCATATTGAAGTAGAGGAAATATCTCAAATAAACTCTTGAATGAATGTATTTAATTTAGACAACTCAACTCACACTTTTATGGTTTTTCAACAGAGCATAGTGTACTATCTGTGGATACAATGAAAAAAACTAGAAAAAAATTAAAAACTTTTATTTACAAATTTTCAAATCACGTTAAAAATTTGCTATGCTATTTTCACAACTATTAAATGATTAAATTACAAAAAAAGAACAAATTGTGAAATAGAAATAGTACAATGAAAGTCAAAGCTTGGTTCAGATTTGAAATCACAAAACATGAATATCACTATCACTAGACAAGGCAGTTATTTTATACCAAAACACAGTACTATGTGAAAATTCATAATTTGTTGAATATGAAAGCAAAAAGTGAAAAAAGGAGAATTATTTTTTCGTTATGCTCTATCTCCAGAAACAGTGTTATGCTAGGTCTCCAGAATCAATGAATGATGAATAGATCGCCTCTGAAGATAGTTTAGCAATCCATATAACCCATTTTTGGTTTCTATGTTAGTTACTGCGTTTTGGCATGAATCAACCAAAGGGATTGTTGGAAGAACTGGATCACACATAGAAAACTTTAATGAAACTATAGATCTGAAGATGTCATTCACATGTGTCACAGATCTAACAAAAATCAGAAAACCTAAAAGTGTATTGAAATCTATTTCTTTTTTATTTATTTCTGAAAGTATTTTTTTCTTCAGTGTGTTAACATATTAGGGCAGTTAATAAATAGGAAGTAAAAAAATTATTCATATTAATTCATGTCATCTCTAGTCAATATCATAGGTGATAAATCGCAATGTACTCAGAATCTCTTCGTATGGTGTGCAGAGATAAAAATGTCAGTCGAACTTTCTGAATATCGATAGTTGTACACCAGCCTGTAAATCTCTACCTACTTTCTTCCCATTCACAACCAAAATTACCGGGGTTTCTACACGAATCAGTCTGAATTTATAATCCTGAAACAGAAATAGTACGCATGTTCAGGTTGTTTCGAAAGTTTTGTCCGTTTTAATCTCATATGATTTTGTAGCTCCATATTAAATAAATATTTATTCTATTGTGTCGTGGTATACACTGATCGATAGAGAATTCTGAACTCTATGTATCGATATATTTTTGTCAAATTTTAATTTTTTGCCTTTTTTCAAATGTCGAATCCAAATTGAACCAAAGCGCTGCCGAAACAACCCGAAAAATTAATCAGGCATTTGGCAATGATAGTTTTAATGAACGCACTGTTCGACGTTGGTTTGCGAAATTTCATTCCGGAGATTATAGCCTCGAAGATGAACCCCGAAGTGTTTGATCTACAGTAATCCAGGACGAGGATTTGAGGTCTCTGGTGGAGACGGACCCATTACAAATGGTGCGTGGGATGGCGGAAGAACCATCACAGCAGAGTCCTATTTAGTCTAGTTCACAAGTGCTATTCAAGTCAAATTTTTATCTCCGAAAAATATGAACGAGGTGTCATTCGATTCAGAATAGCATGTAGATGATTTTTGAAAAAACTCAAGTGCCGCTTGCAAAAATTGACAAAATTATAAACAATCAACTGAAAAAAATGGGGTTTGATTTTTTTCAATCGAGGAATACTGGCTTTTTTACGAAGCGTGTAATTTAATTGAATATTTTCGAAGACATTACATATTGAAAATGCAGGGACATAGCGATTGCGTCAGTACCGGCCGGAGGGCGGCGGCGCGTGCCTGTAAATAGAGCGTCGAAGGCCGCGCTTCGCCCTATAGTTATAATTAACAGCGATTGCACGCGTTTATATTTATATTAAGTATCAGCATTGCACCCATGCAGAGTCGGGGCGGTTCGATAGTAGGTACTATAAATAAAAGAAAAATTCGACATTTGATGTTACAAAAACATAATACTGTACAGACTGCGTTTCTACACTCCAATGGCCATGCACATGATTTTCCATTTTATTATTGCTTTGCTTGGTCGTTCCATCGTGGGTTCTTCTTTGTAAGGTTAACACGGATTTCATCGTAGTATTTTTCTGTCGCGGTCGAAAGTGAACTTGTCTTAGTTGTCTTTATTGAACAAGCTGACTCCAACTCTGTCACCGAGTTGGAACCCGTGACTACCTTATTTTTGCAGCTACATAAAGATAAACCTATTTATGGAGTTTTTTCCAACAGTATTGAAGACCTCAACTCATTAAAGTACCCGACCTTTGCTTTGCTCAGGTAGAGTAGATCGAATTCAGAAAATTATGGATTCATCATGCTCTGCTTGGAGGACGTCTTCAACACCTTTGTATACTGTAGTTATATGATTTAGACGTCTCCGATAGTAGCCACAGGGCCTGTTGCAAAGCGTCTGAGACCATTGTGCACTTGCTAAGAGCATGTCAGGTACCTGCGGTTTCAGCCTATATCCTTCTGTATAATACGGCCATATGATGGCTTTATTACCACCTTCGGCACTCCTGCGGTATTGACGAGTGCCATGAAAATCTTGGATTATCAAAGCATCTATTTTTATCAGGTACAGGGGGCCGAATTCGTGAACTGAGGGATTCATTGTCACCTGCCAGGTGTTTTCAAAACCTTAGTTTACCGTATTTGTGAGATGGATATGAAAGTTGCAGACAACAGGTGCAGGATTGGCTGCAAGGTTTCTGAGATCATTATGTATTTGACATCGACATATAAAGCATATGCGGTCTCAAACTATATCAATCGCCATATGTCCTTATGAGAGAGTGCCTTATGCTTCGAAGGATAGTATATCTGTTGTAAGACATGAGAAGTTCGAAATTAATTGAAACTATTCATTCACCACCTGCAGGTTGATACAAGCTAATGAACCTAAAGTACTTCTCGATCGTCAAAGTAAGGCATCGTAGAGTTTTCTCTTCAAATGAAGCGAATATTGTCGAAAAGAGAATGGAAAACAGATGAAATATCATGATCTGAAGACCACCAGGTTGAAATGATTATACTCATTACTGAAGCCCTTGTTGAAATGACTCCATATCATACTGGCAACAAACCATAATAATACCGGTAGCCAGGCGGTTCGACGTGGGTGCTTTGTTCGCTTACTCGAATTGACTGCCGTGTTGGTCGGTGGTTCAAGCCCTAGTCTGAACGAACGATTTTCACTTGCTATCGTCCAACCCGTGTTAGGAATCACACGCAAAAACGTAAAACTTCGTTAATCCTTAGCTCGCACAAGTTTCGACTTCTGACGGTTGTCGTTCGTAGGGGTGCGACAGCTGGTTAACGGAAAAAGAGATTTTAAACAGAAAACAGATACAGTTATACTTAGGTTGCACTCCGAACAAATATGAGTGCTGTATCAGCAGTTTTTCTGTCAACAAAATAAAATCAAAATCAATTGGTTCTTTAGAGGTTTTAAGAAAAATACTTACGATTTCTTTATAACAAAAATCAACATCAGTCACATAAGGTTCTGGAATAGCTACAGAATCACCAATAATAACACCCTTGCCATCAGCCAAATTGAATATTGTCACCACCACACATGTACCGCCTTTATCAACCATACAGAAAGTACTGAAACCAAAAAAAAGTTATTTACCACATTTGTAAATTACACAAAAAGTGCCAAAACAAAACTCTTAGCTTTAGGCGAATCAGAGAACACTATTTTAAAATTTTAGGCAGATGTTACTTTGCTAAATAGTATACTCACAAGGGAACTGTATCTTCATTTCGAACAGAGCAAACAACTTTTCCTAGAACTACTTTTTCTTCATTCATTCCAGGTTTTAAATCTGGTAGTGCTGCTTCAGTGAGGTTCACTTTTTGTCCATTTGATGACGTATAGCTGCCACCGCCATAAGGACCAAGCAGCTTTGAATCTATTGACTGAAAAACAACAAATAAAAATACATTGATTTGATGATCAGGAAAGTATGTAACAATGACTTCCACGTAATGACTTTTTTCGGCTGTGGTAGAACATTACAATCAAAAATAGAGAACATTCATTATTCTCAAGAAATTAGATTATATCTATAGAGTGGTGGTGACCCTGATAGCAGAGCAGCCAGATGCAAGTTTTTTGTTGAGATATTTTATGCGTTCATCAAACTTCAGGGTATTATCAATCCATAAAACCAAGAATTTGGTGCACGTCTTATTTTTGATAACATCATTCTGGAGGCTTAGGTTTCCAGGAACAAATTTAAACGAAATTATGTTAGTTTTATTCACATTGAAACATAAAGAATTGGAATCACACCAAGATTCGACTTTCTCTAAATCATCCTTAATTTTATTTTTCAGAGTCTGTATCATTTCTATGCCATAGTAAGGTTGTATCATCTGCAAACATTGTAAACTTCCCTCGTATATCGATATTAGATAGGTCATTCACATAGATAAGGAACAAAATAGGACCGAGCACTGATCCTTGGGGGACAGCACAGTTTATTTTCGAGAGACTAGAATTTTGGTTCTGTAACTTTATCATTTGAATTCTTTCTGAAAGATAAGATCCTTTGAACCCACAAAGGAACAATTTTTTCAACAGCACTCCGTGATCAACGCAATCAAAAGCCTTAGAAAAGTCACAGAATACTGCCGCAGCCACTTCACCTCTATTGAGCCCCACATATAACTCTTCCAGGAAAACAAAGATAACATCATTTGAACTTTTGGATCGTTGAAAACCAAACTGTGAGCTACCCGGTATATTGTGCTTTTCCAAAAATGTTGGCAACTTTTTTTGCAAGCTTTACTTTTATCACCTTTGACAAAGAAGATATTAGTGAAATAGGACGAAAATTGGATGGCTCGTCTAGTTCACCCCTCTTGTGAATTGGAATCACTAAGCAGTTTTCAGCACATCCGGAAATACACCAATCGAAAATGATACATTAATTCATTCTGCCAGTGCAAAAACGACATGATCTGGCAGTTTTTCTAATAAATTTACTGTAATTTCATCAATTCCATGTGTTTTTTATTTCCCTAAATGTTTCCTTGAGCTCTTCAATATTTGTATGTTCTAATATGAATTCTTCCGAAATTCTTATGTTACTCAGATGGTTAATAGGGGTTCTTTTAAGGTTACGTTGAGTTTAAGTTTTTTTGCTATTGTACAATAATACACATTGAAGTCAATTTGCATTGAAAGCTCGTTTGTTTTGCCTCTCAGATAATTGAAAATAGCCCAGTTCTCTTTAGGTTTATTGGACGCTTTGGAAAGTATCTCATTACAATATTTCTTTGCTCATCTTACAAATCTTCAATAGATTTTTCGGTACTCATTGAAATGGCTGTGGAAGAAATCACTTGTAGTGTATTTCCTAATCATGTGTAGAACCCTCATATTACTTGAAGACGTTCTGATTCCTTTGGTTATCCAAAGATTTTTTAATTTAATTTTAATTTTTTGCACCCGTTAGATTTGTTTTCAGAGCGAAGTTCTACAAGGCTCTGTCTTGGGGCTCATAATATTTTTGTTATATTTGAATGATCTCACCAACTTGAATATTAGTGGTAGGTTCACTTTATTTGCAGATGATGCAACTATAAAATGGCACACTAAAGATAAGAATACTCTCAGCCAATTAATCTCTTTAGATCTAACTGAAATAAAAAGGTGGTGCAATGCCAATCAAATGGTCTTCAACTCTAAGAAAACCAAAGTGTTATCATTTAAATGGGACATCGACAAAATACAACTAAATAATGATACACTCATGAAATCTGGTAATTATAGATTCTTAGGTATTGTATTGGACCATAATTTAAAGTTTGATGAGCATATTATGGCAATGGCAAAGAAATTGTCACTGAGTGTTATGCTATCAGAGTTATTCGAAATGACATCGGTTATCTTATTGCTAGAAAAGCCTACTTTGCTCTCCTAGAATCTCACATCAGATATTGGATAGCATTTTGGGGAGCCTGCTCACAAGCATTGTTCTCAATGATCTTTAATCTACAAAAGATAGCACTGAGATACATATGCCATGTTAATCACCAAACTTCATGTAAACCCTTATTTATATCTCAGAGGATACTCACGTTTACATCAATCTTCATGTTAGAATCAACTAGTTTAGTTCATAAGCATAATAATAATAATAATAATACATTTATTTTCCCAAAGATGATAAAACATATAGGAATAGTCACTTAAAATCTAAAGATCTAAAAAACAAAAAATTTATCCAATGTATAAAAAGCATTGTCGAGTAAATATTTCCTCAAGCGAGTTTCAAAAATAGGGATATTGGCGCAACTAACTATTTCTTTAGGCAGTTTATTAAAAATCCTCAGAATCAAATATTCAGAAGATTTCGAAGATACAACATATTTACAGTATGGAATGTGGAAATCAGCGCAATTCCTCGTATTATAACTATGGACTTGTTGGATTGTAGTGAACTTATTTTTATTTGTGTATACGTATACACACATTTCTAAAATTAAAATACTCGTCATTGTTAAAATTTTTGATGCTTTAAAAATCGGTCTACAGGATGCTTTGCTCGAGGTATCGCAAATAATTTTTAAAATGCGTTTTGTACAATAAATACGTCTGATGCTCGAGTGGACATACCCCAGAAACATATGCCATATCGAAATCGGGAAGCATACATTGTTCATGATATAATACGATTAATTGTTAACGTAACAAAATGTTATTAAGATTTCGGAACATAAAACATAATGAGTTCAATTTTGAGATCAAGTTGGTACAATGTTCTTTCCAGTTGAAACCAGAATCTATAGTAATTCCAAAAAATTTAACTGATAAAGTAGGCTCAATCAAGATTTCATCAGTTTTTATTGTTACAGTATCACATTGTTTTTGGTAGTTGTGGAATCGTATTATATTTGTCTTATTACTATTGAAATGGAGACACTTCTGATCACACCATGAAATGAGGTTACCAACCGCAGTTGTACACTTTTGTTTCAAGGTATTTTCACATTTGTCAGAGACAAATATATATTGGTGTCATCTGCATATCTAATAAAGCTGGCAGAAGATTAGATCTTATCCATGTCACTCGTGTAGAATAAAAATAAAACTGGCCCCAAAACAGAGCCTTGGGGAACGCCCATAGAGATATTTTGATATGCAGATTTAGTGGAAGATATACTAACAAATGGTTTTCTGTGTGTTAAGAAACTCCGTATCCAGTCGAGTGAAACTCCACGAATACCATATTTGTACAATTTAGACAAGAGTATCTCATGCTGAACGCAGTCAAGTGCCCTGCTGAGATCACAGAATATCCGAACAAGGCACTCACCTGATTCGATTGCTTTGGTCAATTTTTCATAAAATGACAACACCGCACTCTGAGTTGACCGTCCTGGCAGGAAACCATGTTGGTTATCTGAGAAGATGCTATGACTCAATGCAAAATTCATGAGTCTTTGGAGATAAGAATATTCAAAAACCTTAGAAAAGCAGGATGTGACAGAAATGGGCCTATAATTTTCAAGATTTGCTGGATTTTGCTTTTTGTATTCTGGGATGACTTTGCCGATTTTCAATAAAGATGGAAAACATCCACAAGTGAAAGAAAGATTAACTAGATAAGATAGAGGCGAAATAATGTGATGTAACACCTTCTTCAAAATAAATGACGGAATCTCATCTGGCCCCGACGAGACTTTATTCTTCAATTTATTCGACATCAACTGTGATAATTCAGTTTCTGAAAAGGGTGCTAGAAACAGGGACTCATTGAACCCAATTATTTCAGGTTCGGGAAGTTGAGCTGTCTTCTGAGGCCTATGTTCACTGAGAAGTTTGATTGGCATATTTATGAAAAATTCATTAAATAAATTACTGATTCTCTCTGGGTCTTCAACAGATTCATTTTCATGCGAGATAGAGATATTATTAAAGGAATGTTTTCTCGTACGATTAGTCAAATCAGATACTACATTCCAAGCCATTTTTGCAGGATTGTTTGCATTAAATATTTCACTTTGGTAGTAGGATCGCTTAGTTTCTGTTAATAACAATTCATGTTGCTTCTTTGCAGATGCATAAGCTTCGTTCAGGACGGGAAAACTACATTTTAATAGAAATAAATCCTTCAGTTTAATGCTCGACTTCCTAACGTTATCATCAATCCACAATTTATTGGATTTATTGGATTGAACCATAATGCCTTCTGAGTGGAAAACAGATGTTGAAGTGATAAACAAAAATGTCGTTGAAAGTATTACATGCGTCTTCGACATTGGAAAAATTGTACTCGTCATTCCAAGACTCTCTCTCTAGTGATTGAATTAATCTATTTACGTTATTAGCACTGAAATTTCTGCGGGGTTGTGGTACCTCCTTCTTTAGTGGTGAGACAGTCTCAACATATTCAAATAACACAGTTCGATGATCAGAAATTGTATTGTCCAGAACACATACAGTAGGGTTCAATATATTAGTATAGATTTGATCTATAATGGTTTCAGAATGGGAGGTTATGCGTGTTGTCCACTCGACCATCTGACGTAAATTAAAACCTGACAAAAGAGTTGTCAAACTACGATAGGCATTAGCATCCCTAGAGTTTTCAGTTGCATCATTATTAAAATCTCCAGTTGAAATAATATTTTTACCAGGCATATAAATAAAATCTAAGACATTCATCAAATTTTCACAAAAAACATTAAAATTTCCTTCCGGAGATCTGTAACAGACTAGTACCACAACAGACATACCCTTGTAGTTTTTACAGTGCAACCCACATATCTCAAAATGTTTTTCAGAGCAAAATTCATTTTATTTAATTTCTGAGCAATTCAACTCATCAAGAGCAAAAAGTGCAACACCACTATTATGATAAAAAGTTCTACAAAAATTACTTTTAAGTATATAACCTCCTATATGTTTGAAATCTGTTTCAGTCGAATTCATGTGAGTTTCAGTCAAACAAATGAAACCAAACTTACAATCTAGAACATGATTTTCAATTTGATTTATAGTAGAACTATTCAAACTGAACATTAGTTTGGTGTATGATTTCTCGTTTGGCGTTTCTGAAAAAACCTACTCGCATACGAACCTTTGGGCCATATACTGGGATTCATAGCCTTACGGAAATTTTGTTCATAAATCGTGACCTTGAATGAACTATAAAGGGTTGGGTGTTTAGGGGTAATTAACTCACAGGAGACCTCAGGAAAAACGGGTGTCAGCAATTCTTTGAGTTCGTCAGTTTTTGTCATCGGATCCACTCTTGTGACTTGAAGTGATTCATGCTTAGGGACACCTTCAATGTTTGTGTCACCACTGTCGCCAACAACAAAACGGTTTTTGTTGCGTTTGTAGGAAACTCTCTTCCAGTCTGAAGAATGGTCATCTAATTTATTTTCTCGTAGAACACTACCGGCCGAAGTCGGAGAGTTCGTGTTAATAGAAGCAGTTTCCGGTGCTAAATGTATCAGTTCATTACATTTTTGCCTTGTTGTACTTTCCAGGGAAGACGTTGATTGTTTTCCATCATTTGCTGGTTTTGGTATTATACTGGCAACGCATAAACTACATTTATTAAAATCTGACACTGCACATAATACTAGAGCAAATGGTCAATATATTCCTTTATCAATCCTCAGAACCACCCAATGCTAAAATTCCATTGTTTACAATGGTACGAAAGTGTTCAACCATCTACCGAAGCAAATTAAAAATATTCATAGCACTCCGAAATTCAGAAGAACTGTAAAAAAAATTTTAATCAAAGACCGTTTTATGCTTTGAGGGAATTTTTTGAACAAAATTTTGAATAGATGTGACAGCAGTACAAAATATGTCATATCCATGTCTCTCACTAAATAGTGTAAAGAGTAGGTGTTAGGAATCACACGTTAAAAGGTAAGACCTGGTTAGTCCTTAGCTCGTACAAGTTTCTCAACTTCTGAGAGTTGTCGTTCGTATGGGGGCGACAGCTGATTAACGGAAAAACAGAAACAGAACAGATGTATGAGTATATATATATATATATATATATATATATATATATATATATATATATATATATATATATATATATAAAAGGTTATTGGACATAGCACTCATAGGAAGGTGGGCAAACCGCAGACACGTGTTTCTGGCTATTTAGCCTTCGTCAGTACGGTACAGCCAAGTGTAAAGGATAGACAACACTTGGTTGCAAGAAAGGGGCCAAACAAAGCAAGCGGATTCATCATCAGGGGCCAACTGCGATTTCGTGTCATCGTTGGAAGACCTTGTGATTACAAGGACTAATGATGATGATGATAATGATGATGATGAATCCGCATGCTTTGTTTGGCCCCTTTCTTGCAACCAAGTGTTGTCTATCCTTTACACTTGGCTTTACCGTACTGACGAAGGCTAAATAGCCAGAAACACGTGTCTGCGGTTTGCCCACCTTCCTATGAGTGCTATGTCCAATAACCTTTTACCATTGATAATACCATCCCACTCAATATCCCTCTATCTTTTTTTATTTATCTTGGACCCGGATGTCACGCAGGTTGCTATAGCTGCTCCCGTGACGAAGTTGGGAGTTAGTCCTTGTAATCACAAGGTCTTCCAACGATGACACGAAATCGCAGTTGGCCCCTGATGATGAATCCGCTTGCTTTGTTTGGCCCCTTTCTTGCAACCAAGTGTTGTCTATCCTTTACACTTGGCTGTACCGTACTGACGAAGGCTAAATAGCCAGAAACACGTGTCTGCGGTTTGCCCACCTTCCTATGAGTGCTATGTCCAATAACCTTTTACCATTGATAATACCATCCCACTCAATATCCCTCTATCTTTTTTATATATATATATATATATATATATATATATATATATATGTGTACTTATTAACAGCGTGTATTAAGAAATCAAAACATTTTATCATCTGACAACTCTGTCCTATTTTGTATTTATAACCAAATGATATATAATAAATTAGGAAAAACTGTTATATCTATTTTACTGTATTATTGTGAAAATATTTGATAGTTGCATGACTGTATATATACATTAAGTTCATCCACTTTCAACATCCGACTATCCATATTGGTTGGCATAATTTTAATTTTATTTAATTATCATGACCTCCTGCTCATTTTAAGCAGTTAGGATTTATGCTATTACATTTAGAAGTTTTGTCAATAAGAATTGTATTCTTCAGATAATAAAGCATGCTTTGTTTGAAGGTGATTGACAATGTTTCATGATGAATTTCACTAGTTCGGACTTCCATTGTCTACTATATAAAATGATTTGAAATCTCTGGAACAACTAAAAAAAGAAGAATTAAAAATGAATTGCTGAAAATAACAATTATATTATATATTATATATTTGGGCGACCCTGGGAAGCTGGCGCCGAAGAAATATCTGGCGATGACCAGGAAAAATCTACGCCTCACAGTAGGATTTCTGACTGGCCACTATCAACTAAGGAAACACCTCCATAATATGGGGCTTAGTGGACACACATCTATGCAGGATGTATGAACAGGAAGATGAGACTGTCAGTTATGTCCTGTGCGAGTGCCCGGAGTTATCTTCAATAAGAGAGTGTGTGTTCGGTGAGTCTTGACCTACATCTGCCGATATAAAGGAGATGTCTCCCAGCGACCTGTCCACCTTCATGGAAAGGACAGGATGGACGATGACCTAGGAGGACAACTCCTCGGGAGGATGTACAATGGGTCACATGTGGCCTAAGTACGTGGGCTTACACTCACCCTCCCTACTCTACAGATACCAGAGAAGTCCTTTATATAAAGTATGAATAACAGTGCCCACAAAACCGAGTCCTATAATAAAAAAAATATTATTTCTCTGAAACTGAACTTGTTATAAATACCTGCTTGAAATCGGTCTTTCAGGTAGGATTTTATATTGTGATATTGAGACTGTCAATAACAGGACTTGAAGAGATTTTTTCCAAGATGCAATAGCATTTTCAATGTCAGATTATATTATCAGGTTAATAATAATTCTTTATTTCCAGTTGCATGAAAGTAGATGTGTTGGAAGCTTAGTTGGTGGTCTGACATACCCAGTAATGATCTTACATTTTCTAACACATCACTGATGATAGGAGATAATATATCGGTTGAAATTATACTTTTTGTGGATTTTTTTTCAAAAATTGTTTACTGCCAATTTGATTTCAACTTATTTTCGGCTTCGAGGAAATATCATAGGCTGCATGTTCAGTTGCCAGAAATTGTTATTTATAGCCTTAATTGAAATCTCTATACACCTTGTAGTGTGGAAGTTTGGATATTTCATTTAACGAAGTTAGAATTAGGAACGTGTTTAAGTAATTGATAATACTGACCAAGTCACCTTGGTTGTGGATACACAAGATTCAATCTTTATGGAATAGCGAGCGAGTAAAACCGTGATTAGAAATTTCTAGAGTATTATTTCATAGTGGTGATCCATCGCAAGTCGGACAGATATGACATTGCAAGAACTTTCCAATTTGACAGATGTTGTGCTTATTCAATTAGTAACTTTGCTCAATGGCTGTATAGAAAATCTGAAAGTAAATAAGACAATTAAAGTTGTCCTCCTTGTTTTTTCGACCTCAGATCACTTGATTTAGCATTTATTATTCATACATTATTTTATTGATATTTGACTCCATTAAAGCGAGTTATCAACATCTTCCTGCAAGAATATAGCACCATGGAGGGAGTTCACATGGTAATCAATTTCAAGGTAATTTGCAAAGGGGAGTTGAGAGTTCTTGATACAAAGTAATAAGTCATTAGTGAAAAGGTTGAACAGAAGAGACCCATAGTTTGATCTTTGTGAAACACCATACGATATTAATCAGATGTGAGGTGCAGTCTGCTACTTTTACAGATTGAGAACGGTCCTTCAAGGATCTAACATACCAACAGATTGAGAATGGTCCTTCAAGAATCTAATATACCAACTTAGAAATGATCCAGGGACATCATTTTAGAAATTAAAAGTTCACAGTTGATTTTATCATAGGCCTTGGAAAAGTCAATAAGAGAATCAATTTGACAATGGTCCTCGAAGTATCGGCCAATTCCATCACATGTCTTGTTGAAGTTTGTTTATCTGAAGCATGTTTATAAGGTTTTGGAATGAAAATTTCTTACTTCAAATATGAATCATGTAAATTTTACTAACAGGCTCCCATTTGAGAAAAATTATGTAGTGATTCATTTGTAGCTGAGTGGATATATAATAATTCAAGTAATAAAAAATATATCATACAGAAGTAACTCAATTTAAAAAAAAAATTAAAATTTTGATAAGAGGCCATGACTTCGAATTTGAATGTAACTTTCACTTCTGAACAACTACTCTTTGAACATCCTTGAACGAATTTAATTTTTTTTCCTCTTGCACACTGTTTGACTTGAACCAATTCTGAGTGCATCTAGTATGGTTATCAAAGAGAGATGTACTAACTTTTGGCAGAATTCAAATTCAGCTTGTGCAGTTCATAAAAAAATCACATTTGCTGCAAACTTACTGGACCATGTTTATTATTAGTGTCAGTTGAAGTATATGCCAAAGATCTATTTATGTAGTGTCTTGAATAAAGGAAGTTAACTAAAAATGAGTCACTTTCTTATAAAAATCAGTAATTTTGAAACATTACCTGAAGGATTTGGTGTAATCTTTTAGCCTTCATCTTTCCAGAAGTGGTCACAAGTTCCTTGATATCATTTAGGTATTTAACTAATTGTTTCTCCTTGATTTTTGGTGGTTCCCAGGTAGGATCGTACAATGAAGCTTCTTTGAATGAGTCTAAAGCTAGTTTAAATTCCTCCTCATATTTTAAAGTCTATGGAAAATGAAAAAGTGATTCAATCAAAAGCGAAATGTCCAATACTTACTATTGCTTTATTATAGTGCAAATCAGGAGTACTCTTAGCCACAAAGTCCTTCTCCTGAAATCAAAAATATTACTAAATTGTTGACTGATCAGAGCCAATCCAAAAATTTTAAAAGTACACAAATGATTTCTTTTGAGTGTTACTAATCATAAATCCCACTTTGAATCCCAAGTTTGTGGAAGCTTCTATATAGAGTGCTTGTTTAAAAAGCACGTGTTTTACAGGGTATCACTAATATTTTTGGTGAAACATGTGTTTCAAGTTATATTGCAAAAAGGTGATTCAGAAACAAATAACCCATAAATTGTTCAGTCAAAAATAGTTCGCATAATAGAAGACATTTCTAAAACTTTTGAGTTATATTAAGTTGAAATGTGGATATACCAGAATATCATAAAGAGTGAAAACATCAGTTCAGTTTTAGAATATACATAAAATATCAAACGGTATAGCCAGGTTTTGTCCTATGTTGATTTTGATATGAATCAGATGTTAGATCAAATATAAATGGAATTATTTTCATGGGGTGATGTAATTAAACTTACTGCCTGACAATAAGCACCTAAACACTTCTTGAGAATACTGGGGTTTTGTTGTATACCAAAAAAAGAGGAGAGGTGCGCATTGCCCAATATTGCCCAAGATAATCCATCTTGAGGATCAAGTTGAACAGCTTCTTTTGCATGATCTAGTCCTTTCTCAATATTTTTTATCCTTTCTTCACGATTTTTTGATTCTTCTTGTCTAGCGAGCATCGAAAGATTTCTTAGTGAGTATTTATTCCGTTTCTGAAAACATAAATAAATATGCCATTTATAAAACTTCAACATATAATATATAATGAGAAAATATGTAATGAAAAAATATATAATGAGAAAATATATAATTATACAGAAGGTAAATTGCATATTTGATGAATGCTTTGTTCTCCTGACTGGTTTTTGTTTATTTGGATATATATAGGTATATAAAACTTATTTCCTAACAATTACTGAAAACTAGTTTTTCCTTTATTTCAATGATATGACACTATCACAGTCAGTATCACAGTACAGTTATCATACAGAGATGCTTTTTTTTTACAAATGATGTCACCTATAGACCATTTGTGATGCACCGTTTGGAACCTTTGGTGTAGTAATGAATATTATTGGAATTTAATCCCAATACCAAACCGTTATTTTTAACACCTGGAAGGAAGATTAATCTGAGTTTAATCTTCCTTTTGATGATTGGTGATTGAAACACGTGTCTTGGTGATTGAAATACGTGTCGAGGTGTTTAAAAAAGGAAGATTAACCTGTGTTTAATCTGCCTCTTGAAGATAATCACTTGGTGATTGAAACACGTGTCAAAGTGTTGAAAATAAGTTTGGTATTGGGATTAAACTCCAGTAATATTCAAATATAGACAAAATGAAACAAAAGTGTATAAGGCTACACACAAAAATAGATGCACTATTCTTGTGGGTGCAAACAAAAACCCTACATTGACTAAACATTCACTTGAAAATTTCAACCACTTTGACTTTCAAAATGTGACAAGTTATAGCTTTTATGTGAATGGAATCTGAACTCCAAACCTGATGTTAAAAAAGAATAACATTGGAAATTCTCTACAATTAAAAAATTATAATATCTCTTTTACCGAGCATGGATTAAAACGACATGGAAGGTGGCCGGATTTGCAGTGAAATACAAGTATTAGATTGTTTGAAAAGTGTTGTTTGTTATAATGTCATGTTTTTGTAGCTCCATATCTCATTGAATATTAATTTTACGTACTTATGATGCAGTGTTTGGAACATTTGGTGTAGTAATTACCAAGTGATCATCTTCAAAAGGAAGTTTAATTTTCCTCTTGAAGATGGTGATTGACACACGTGTTGAGGTGTTAAAAACAGTTTGGTGTTAGGATGGAATTCCAGTATTATTCATTTATTCTAACGTGTCATGGTGTATACTGATCAACAGAGGATTTTAAAATCTGTACATTGATGCCATGGAATTTTTCCAAATTTTGATTTTTTTGCCTCTTTACAGCTTATAACTGTATGATATCGTTGAGAGATTTTCGGACAATTTTTCTCTTCAAATTCAAATTGAACCAAACCGCTGCCAAAATAGCACAAAAAATCAACCAGGCATTTGCAAATGATAGTGTTGATGAATGCAATGTTTGACGTTGGTTTACGAAATTTCGTTCCGGAGATTTTAGCCTATGTGAGCCCCGAAATGGTCAACCTACAGTAATCCAGAACGAGGATTTGAGGACCCTGGCGGAGAGTGACCCATCATTGATAGTTTAAAACGTATTGGAAAGGTCAAAAAGCTTGAAGTGAGCGTCGTTAGATGAGGTTCCACCATGGACCTAATCATTTTCCTCTGCATGAGAAATTATTTATTAATATGAGCTGAATTGCCCCAAAACATCAGACCATATTTTAATAGGAACTGGAAAATAGGCCGGTTTCAATACTTCCACAATACTGTTCTTTGTAGCTGCCTAATTAGAAAACACAGTTCTTAATTTTTGTATGAAAATGTATAATATATAATATATCATGAGGTCTTATATGCAAAATCAAAATAAATAAGAAACAGTTTAACCTAAATAATATAGCATTATTTTGTTTGGTTGAACTTCTGATAAACTAATAACCGATGCTGAAATCCTATTGAAAAATTACTGGTAATGGTTAGTGGACATTTCATCATTTATGCCTAGGTTGGGAGAGGGGGGCAAAAATAATATTTTGCCTGAAATAGAATACTGAAATGAGTGGCACATGTAATTGATGACAATTTTGTCTTAAGTATTTTCTGCCTATATAGGACTATTGATCCTATATACTATTACAATGTCTTTTTCTGTGATTCTAATCCACAAACAATAATTCATTAAATGATTCTGATATACTTAGTTCTAATTCTGTTTATTTTTCAATTATAATGAGTATGCCAAAAGGAAACAAAACAAAAAAACAAACCTCTTTTAAGGCTCCCTCGAAACAATTAACTGCCTTTCTGAGTTCATCATTCTTCCAATAACACTCTCCCAATTCATTCCAAGCCTCAACAAGCTTAGGATCTAGCTTAATTGACTTTGATAGTAAATTTTCAGCATCTTTGTCATATGTAGGAACAACATTTAATAATTTTCCTTTGAGATAATTGTACTTTGCCCTAGTGTCATCAGTTATCAGGTGTTCATGGTCATTGAAAACACTTAGAGTATCTGAAAGGAGTTTTTTTATTTCTTCAGATTTATTTATGGCTTCCTCAATTTGGTGGTTCTCAAAGTATCTGTCTCTGAACGAATAAACGGCATCGACCCTACCCTATGACAGAATCAAGTTATTAAAAATTATAAAACCACTCCTTGTATAGACAAATATATGTATCTTCTGTAGGTGTCCAGCACACCTAATTTCTATTTAAGACAATTCTTTACTCACACAAAGGAATTTGATTAAATCTTCATGATTTTCGTCACATTTACAAGTAGATCTTCCTTCGTTGACAGATTCCATATCGTTTTTGTATATTATTTGCTTTTTATAAGATCAAACATTTCAGTTTTGTTATTCTTTTATTATAGGTTAGGTCACTGTCATAGTCACTGTTATTTTTCAGAGGCAGCTGTCGCTGTCAATTTCAAGGTCAACTGAAGAAAATATAGATTAGCAAAGGAAACGAAATTGTATATGGCAAATAATGGGGTGTCCGGAATTTTTCGGGTTTTCCCCAATAACTAGCGCGAAAAGCTCATAACAATATACGAAAAAGACCATAAAGCATTCAAAGTCGGGAAAGCTAAAGCAAAATCTATGGGCTAGTCAAAAAAAGCGTTTGGCATATATTGCCGGAAAGGCAATCATTACTATGTTTTTATTATGGAATTTTGAAGTAGATTTCAATCGTTTATGGACATTATGATGTTTTAAAGTAAAGTGTGTGATTATTAAAGGAATGTTAAAAATTAAATGTGGATGAAAAAATTAACCGACAGCTGTAATAAACGTAAGAAGTCCAAAATTCTAGAGCCCATATAAGTTGATAGATTGCTAAAATAAGCTACAGATCAGGAGTATCAGCTTATAAAGATACTTTTCCAGAAATGCACCTTATCATTTGCCTGATTTTGTATCGATAATAATTTTGGGTTGTAGCATCAAATATGAGCTCTACAAAATACAAGAAGAGGTAACAAGACGTATATAATGAAAATTCAGTAATAAAACAGTTATTGGCAACGAAAACCAAGAAAGATCCTACATTCTGAATCTCTGAGCAAGATTCTGATGTATTTGGAATTCATTAGAAAATTTGTTGTGCTCTGAAAACATCACACACATAACAAGATTCTCATAAATAATAGTTATAAAAAATGTATTTCTCAACTTACTATGTACAGAATGGGCCAAATTTGACTATTTTAAAGGAAAACTCCTGTTTTCAAACAACAATGACTTGTCTCTAACTTTATATATATTTATTGTTTTGGATTTTATAAGTGACTGACTGTACTATGAAGAGCATTATTTGCTAATAAAGAGTAATAAAATATATACCTAGTTGAAAACTGATGGCTGTGTCTTAGGATTAAAATTTTATGACAAACTTAATGGTGAAAACCGCATATCGATATCTATCATAGTTTCTGAGTTTCAGCATGTTCTTCGAACATGAGCATTTTCGAAAAGTTGCTTAACTTTTTTCCTGACAAATATTTCTTGTTTCTATGAAAATATTTCCAAAGCACTTTTTTACATATAGAATTCAATGGTGTAAAAAACTTATTTTTTTCAAATGAGATATATCAATAGTTATCGATGGAAAACTATTGATGTTTTGCTATAAGGTCAAGTAGGCGTTGGACGACGTTGCGACGCGACGATAAAACAAAAAGAAGATGTTCAGTAGTAGCTATCAAATAATGTTGAGACTTCTCACAGCAGTAATTAAAACGCATAGTTTCAATAACACTGATGACAATTTATATTATATCTACTACTAATAAATGAAACTTCAACAATAATAATAGCGATAAATAACAAACAATGAAATATAGTTCTCCGGAGAAGGTGTTCGAAATGTCTACCAGCTTCTCTTACACACCGGCGACAATTTTTTTGAACGTTTTTTGCCGAATTAATTAGTTCAATAGGAGTGAGAGAAGCAACACTTTTCATCACTGCCGCTTCCAATTCGTATCTATAATTGGTCGGCGCAATAAGATCTTTCAACCTTCCCCAGAGGGGAAAGTCCATAGGCGTTAGGTTCGGTGACCTAGACGGCCAACGGTTTGGGTCCAATTATTACCAAAGTTTGTAGCCAAAATATTAGTGACAATTGCAGAATTGTGAGGCGAAGCCACGTCTTGTTGAAAATATATTTTTCTGAGCTCCATTAGTGGTTCAAAGGGTTCAATGTTTTTCGTGAAAATTTCTAAATACCTCTGAGATGTGAGAGTGTCATTATAAATGAATGGGCCGTAATTTCACCCATGAAGACACCTGCCACACATTAAACCCAAATCTTCTTTGCCTTCTCTGCTGCACAATGGAATGAGGATTTTATTGTTCCCAAGTATAAGAATTGTAACGGTTGAAAATACCGACACAGCTCACATAAGCTTCGTCTGTCCAAATACAATCTAACGAAAAATCATGCACTTGGTTGCAACTTTCTAGGAAACACTGGCAAAAAGCCATGCGGCATTCAAAATCTCCTAGTCTGAGTTGATGAACTCTTCGGGTCCTGTATGGCTTGAACTTGTGTTCCTTCAAAATCCTACTAACGTTAATTCCTGGTAGGACTGTTGATATTTTCAAATTTTGCGTTAACGTTCTGGGATTATTTTCAACAGCTTCTAAAACGAATATTTCTTCCACTCCTTATATTAGATTCATATAATTTTGGCCTTTTTTTTAAATTGACCACCATCAATTAGGTTGTGTCGCAATCTTGTGAACATGTATCTAAAAGGTTGTCTTCTCTCTGGATACCTCTCATGATACAAATTGCTTGCTGCTTCTGCATTTTCCCTGCTGCTTTCCTAGAAACACTTCAGGTATCCTAAAACTTCCATCTTCAATCGCTAGATTCTACATTGAAGACTCAGTCGCTATGAAAATTGAGTACCTACTGCAAAAAACAAAGTGATATTACTACCAACAGTGCATCAAGCTTGGTATCAACTGTAAAATTATTGCCAGAAGCATCCTGTTCACTGACCAAAAAAGGCGTTTCCGGCAATGTCAATTGTTAATTTGAAATTTTTATAACTATTAAAGAACAAGAATAAGAGTGCAACAAGTTTTGATAATGTTGTTTATTTATTGATCGATATGAATTGTAGCAGAAAAAAATTGAGGAACTCAGGAAGTGTTCTTATTGACAAGGCATGGTGGAAAATTTAAATAAAAAATATACATAGCGTATATGTGCACTAGTTGTAGATTTTCAGTAGAAACAAATAAAAAACATTAATGTTTAGGAGCATGCGGGCGCAGGAAAAACTCCTAGGTATGATTCTCACCCGCACTGTTTACAAACTAGCATCTAGGTGCGGACATTTTCCACCCTGTACCGTTTGAAAACGATCTAAGGAGGGAAGTCAATCAATTATTTACTAATTATGAATGCAATTCGAGTGAGCGGACAGTTCTTGTGGTTCGTTCGTTTTTTACATACAGGTTATTTCAAATTCGATCCTCACCATTGGGATCTCGGAAACTATGAGAGATGCGAATATAGTTAAATTGGGGCAAAGTTGCACATTTACCTGACGAACAATATGCCGTTGAGAAAGTTCTCAAATCAAGAGTATAACCGGAAATATACGGAAAAAACATAAATTTCGGAAAATAGATTTTTTTTCTGGCTTTATTTTTCAAAAGATTCGAAAATAAATTGCACTTCCACGTTGTCACTTTTTCCCTGATACAAAATGATGTTTTCAAGTTTGCTATCCGACGTTTCGTCTTCCGGACACCATCATCAACTTTATTTTTTCTTATAGGCGCTACATTGGACTATTTCTGTTTTGAATAGAACCAGATTTTACCTTTTCAATGATGTATCATAAGTTATCATTCTTTTTCGAAAAATTGGAGATATTGAAAAAAATAATTCTTATCATAATCTATTGAATCTATTGGAGCCTTTGGAGACACCCTACATTTTATTTTATGAGAGAGAGGACATTGGCAGATCAAGATCTTCAGACGATGTGGTGCTGCAGGTTTTTCCGGGTTTTCCTGCAGCTGAAAAAGCAAATGCGCCACTGGAATCAATGAAGTCGCCCCGGAGCGCCAATTAATTTTTTTTGTTGTTTTTAGTTTTATCGTTTTTTTACAATAGGCTTTGACTTTGATGTTTCTAAATTTGACTTTCCATTTGTTACACTCGATGACATTTTGTTATTGTACAAGTCATTGAATTTTTGGCGAAAAACGGCTTTCACGAATGAAGAAAAAAGAGAAATGATGCAAATTTATTACACATACGATAGAAAGACCACCCTTAAAAGGTTTTTATTAGAACATAATTTTTATATCATAGATGAGTTTCTCAATCTTCCCTAATTTTATTTCTCTATCACATTAATTTAATAAAGCTGGTGGTGAATGAAGTTGATATGGTTTGTCCATCATTGTATGCATATGACAATCTTTCGTGTATGTTTGGTTTAATTTTACTTCAAGTATTATATTTTATGTATGTTCAAAATGCTATTTGACCTATCCTATAACTTTGTACCTAAGTTCTACAGAATTGATAAAGTGATTTGATTTGATTTGTCCTTTTCAATAAAAATTAATAATTTGCAGATAAACATGAACCCTGGAAAATGTAATTTGGACAGATGAAAGCACTTTTACGAATTGTGGGATATTCAACCGAAATAACGAACACATTTGGAGCATAAACAACCCCGGGCAGTTCCAAGATACTCGACCTCAAGTGCGATTTAGTAATAACGTGTGGGCAGGAATTCACAGAGATAGAATTTTGGGTCCTCATTTATTTGACGAAATTCTGAATGGAGAAACCTATCACCAGTTTTTAATGTCGATTTTTGACGACTATTTGGATGATCTACATTTGGCTATCTATAACATCTGGTTTCAACATGATGGTGCTCCACCGCACACTACCAGACGAGTTTCTAAATACCAGACTGAAAGGTTTGGTGATAAATGGATAGGGAATAATGGGCCGGTGAGGTGGCCAGCAAGGTCTCTAGACTTAAATGTTATGGATATATTCTCATGGGGTACACTGAAAAATAGAGTTTATGGACAGAGGGAATATCAAAATATTGAGGACCTTCAAACCAGCATTGTTAGAGAGTTCGTAAGATTGAGGAGGAGGAAAATTAATCCAATCGTGCAGTGAACAATATTCGAAGAAGGGCCCAGTTGTATCATCATGAACATGGCCAGTATTTTGCTGTGATTCACTTTTGTCATTACATTTCAGTTAATTATTGTTATTTGTTCAAAGTTCTATTTTCATTGAAAAGGACACGATGTCAACTTTGCTTCATACACACCCTATTTATCAAATTTTGATAGAACTTTTCAAATGGACCAAACTCGGTGAGATTTTGATCCAATAACTTGAACATAGTTCGATTTGGTTGTTGTATTTGTAATAAATTTGTAGGTATCATATCTCTTTTTTCTTCACTCGTGAAAGCCATTTTTCGACAAAAATTCAATGACTTGTACAATAACAAAAATGTCATTGAGTGTAACAAATTGAAAGTCAAATTTGAAAACATCAAAGTCAAAGCCTATATCAAAAGAATACATTTTTTTCAATATCTCCAATTTTTCGAAAAAGAATGATGATTCATGATACACCATTGAAAAAGTAAAATCTGCTTCTATTCAAAACATAAAGAATTCAATGTAGCGCGTATAAGAAAAAATATAGTTGATGATGGTGGCCGGAAGGCGAAACATCGGATAGCAGAAAAAATAAAAACCATTAACCAAAATTTATGTTTTTTCTGGATATCTCCAGATATACTAGGATTTTCAGAACTTTCTCAACGGCATATTGTTAGTCAGAGGTAAATGTGCAACTTTGCCCCAATTTAACCATCTTCCTATCTCTCATAGTTTCCGAGATCCCAATGGTGAAGATGGAATTTGAAACATCCTGTATTAATAAAATAGGTCAATTTGAATTATCCCACGCGACGAGGAATTAAGAAATCTTTTGAAGAAGTTAGGTTAGGTTAGGTTAAATATTGAGCAGTAATGTAACCACTACTGCAGGCTAGTCAGAGCTCATTTCTTTTATGTTAAAACGGAAATGGTTGTGAATGTTATAAGCATGACTATTTTTTATATCTCTGAGAACTAAAAATAAAAAATATGTGAATGAAACTTTGAAAATCTTAAAAACACCAGGACTGAAATATTCGGATGAGCCATATAAAAAAGGCAATATAAAAAAATGTGACATTACTTTCTTTAAATAAGAGGTCACCGGAGAACGGTCTACCTTCACCTAAGATTTTTTCTGTAAATTATCCAGACATCTCATTTTCTTTAACAAATAGGACAGCTATCCTTATTGACTATCCAGACATCTCAAGTGGGTATCCTCAATACCTTCCCAACCTATAATACCATAAGAGAATTTCGATTCAACCAAACCATAATATACTGTAGTCATAGAGGGAATTTCGAGCCATTGTTTCAATAGTTTGAAGCAAAACAAAAATATTCGTAATTTTTGTGTTAGAGGTATAATACATGTCAATCCCATTACATGTGTCGATAGATCATTAAGCCAAGGAATTTGATTTGAGGTTCTTTCTGGAATTGATAAGTTTTGATAGATAATCAATAATAAACCTATGTTCGGTAGTTTATTGGCGTGAGAGGTAAATGGTTATTTTGTTTTTCTACGTTTGAGGTCAATTTGTTATATTGAAACCATTTCATGATGTTTTTAAAATCTTCCTGATTTCATCATGTCTCCGCATTATAAAAGGTTGCTGTGTTGTCTGCAAAACTGAGAATGTTTTCTTCGTAATGCATTTTTAATAAAGTATTAGTAGTTGTTTACAGCTGATTCTCGGCCTCCCCCCACCACTATGACGTATTAATTGCTTTTTTTATTGGTTGTTGTTTGGTGAAGTTTTTTTGTTGTGCAGTGAAGTCAAGGCATTGTGACCTTGAAGTGTCTGGTGCATGGATCGTTCAGATTTTTTTTTTCATATGAGATTTTGTGTGTTTATGTGTGTGTGTAGGAGAATGCACGGTACAGGGTTTCATCATGTGCTTGTTTGTCTATGTACAAACATACGTCTGCATACTTCGAAGATCCTCCAAGTAATAAATGCTCCATCGGTGTTAGGGCACCAAGTTAGTAGTGGAGTGACGTCACAGCAATAACCGTTCAACGGCTAGAGAGCGACATGTTCACTCCACGACGTGTGGCAGAGTAATGCGTATTCATCGGTCTGCCCTCACCTCTCCTGAAGCGATGAAGGTTCGCTCTAGCCCCGCTATCGATGGTGACACAACGGCAGCCGAGGACTGTTTGCCTAGCGTCTACCCTCTCCGAGACCGCAACGACCACTGCTTGCTCGTACCGGCAACTGTTATCGCATCAAGTTGGGAGATGGGCTTGGCTGTGACGTCAGGCATCTCTAGTGGATAGCAACTAGCAATGTGAATCTTTCACGGTTTCATGGTGGGGGTGACTCACACTGTTTAATATAAAAGAAATGCCTGGCACACTATGAAATCAGTAGACGAATATATCTGCAGCAGTTAGCAATTGGTAGAGTGTTATTCAGTTCGTAATAGAAGGAAGACGGTGAGTGTATTTGTCTGTTGGAAATTGTTTATATTTTCATATATATTTTCATCATGTCCGTTTCAAAAGTAGACTTGAATAAAATTAATAATTTGATTGTACAGGAGGTTGAAATACTAGAGCAAAAGGCCTTATCATCATTGCCAATTGATGAAGTGTACATAATTAAAAATATGTCAACTTATTCTACACGATTTGGTAAATCAATTTTATTAACTTTGCAAGATGTGAGCAATGATAAATTATTTAAAACATGGCTACCAAAACGTATTTCGTTGCAATTCAGTGATGACGATATATCTTGTATCAACTCATCAGGTGGTAAATATACGATGATGTATTTAGGACAGAGCCAACAAAGTTTTGCTGGCATGAAAACGCGATCTCTAGTCAAATTCAATATGATTGAATAATAGTAATAATTTATAGTGAATTTCTTTAGGTCATAGCTTACAAAGTTTTTTTTTGGTGTGAAAACGATAACTCTAGTCAAATTCAATATGATTGAATAATAATAGTAATTATAATGAATTTCTTATTGTTTTATTAATATTCATATATTAGATGATAATTATATGGAAATATAAACATTACTAACTTAGTTGAATACACTCACTTTGTAACTACAAGTAAAATGGGAATGTGAGTATTATATCACTGAAAAATTGGAGGTTGCTTATTGTTTTTTTTTTGTTCGATTTCAGTTCCACCATTTAAAGATGTGGATGCAGTACGCAAGTCAAGATTGGGTCGATATTGTAGATCTCAAATCATCGGTTCAACATTTGTCGTCTAAATTGAAGGTGTTGGGTGATGGAGCCGAACATGCAAGCGTTTATGATATGAGTGTATGCTATGATGAAAAACAAATCGAATTATGCCTTCGTGATGCTGAGAACTATTGGAGTGGTGCAGAAGTTTGCAACAAATTTTTGGATAATGAATTGGAATTGTGGCAACTTTGTGAGGTTATGATTGAACTGAACCTAAGAAGATTCCTGTATAGCCTCCAACCATACTTGCCAGAATGGATTATTCATCACTTTGAATTGAATGATGAAAATCGAGAGGAAATTGAAGATGGTCGCGAAAATGATGATTATGAGGAAGAAGTTATTTTAGATAGTCTGTATGTTCCTGTGAATCATAAATAATGTCAAATAAAAAACTTTGTATTATTTTCATGTTTTATTTATTTAAATCTGATGAAATACAATAGAAAATGATTACAAAACAATAAATATGATATAAAATACAATACATGATATAAGTCAGTTACAAATAAAAAAAAAAGATCATAAAACAGTACATGATAGAGTGAAAAAAAAAGTGTCAATATCTGCTATGAACTGAACCATCCAATGCATTGTATGTTAAAACTGTATCATGCAAAATTAATGCATATACTTTAGTGTTGTCTGGAAACTTGGTCTTCCTCGTCTCAAACTCAATCTTTATATCAATAGTTGATGATTTTGTTGCATTCGGTTGATGGGAACAATCGATGACGAATAGTGGATTCTCTCTAAATTGTCCAATGTCCATCAGAGGTTCACTCATATCTTTATCATAATAACTTCGCTGGAAACTCTCAAAAGCATAATAAGCAGGAGCATCAAGTTTTTTATCGAAATTCAAATTCCAACGCTCATATGGATAAACTTCAGAATTCAAGTATACTCGAATACTATTGATATCAGCAGTTGTGAATTTTGTAATATCTTGTGTTCTATCTTCAGATGTGGTAGTACTTTGGAATGCGATGATGACAAAACGAGGAGTTTCCAATGCGTTAGTTGTTTTGATGGCCCATATGTCTGAAGAAGTCCCACGTAATGATGGTAGTTCATAGAGGTCCCACATACGATACGCCAACTTGATTTTGGCATTCAGACCGCTTTTGTTTATTCTACTCAAAAGTTTGAGCTTGTGTTTATCAT
This sequence comes from Leptinotarsa decemlineata, assembly GCF_025532065.1. Lineage (NCBI taxonomy): Eukaryota > Metazoa > Arthropoda > Insecta > Coleoptera > Chrysomelidae > Leptinotarsa > Leptinotarsa decemlineata. Next base: position 15,627,700 of record NW_027412533.1, read on the forward strand.
CTGGTACAATATGCCTTATTTTCCATTCGATTTTATTTATTTCCAAATCAGCATCAACCTCACCTATATATGAGTTTTTGAATGATCGAGCGATAATCAAAATCAATTCCTGTTTGGCATTCAAGATACTTTTGTTGTAATCTTCAGCAAAACCCATCAAATATTTCAGTGGTAGTTTTCCACTAAAAACATGACTGTTTGTATCCAAGATATCTTGCTTCAATTGTGAAAGTCCCCAACCAGATGTCAATAATGTGTTAGCATGAGATTGTCCAAATGATATCATGGTTTTCATTGTAGATGTTATCCCAGGTTTTCTAACAACAGCCACTTGTTCACCTCCCATTTCATAACGAATTTCGTCAAAGAGAAATGCAATTGCATTATTCGAGAGATAGCATGTTTTCGCTACATCTTTGGGGGTGAATTTACCTTCTATGTAAATGAAGCTGTCGGCAATATCTAGTATAACATCTTGATTATTGATTGCAATTCTGATTTCATCCGAATTCCTGAATAGCGGTGATCCATAGGGCTTATATGTGTGCTCATGTAAACTTATGAGAGAATGATCGAGCACTGGTTCATTGAATATATTCAACTTTTCATTGTTTGTTTCGAGCACCATTGTTATTTTCTCACTTTCAATCCAATCGATTTCAAAAATTTAAGATCACTCACAGACAGAGCGTTATGTGCTAACTGTTTAGCATACACTTGTGGAATGAGCTTCTTTTTATGCACACCTTTCTTTTTGATAGTGCAACTCGTTTGGGATTGTTCAATGCGATTTTGTCTATTATAAATGAAACCCATAACAACAGTTATTCGATTTTCTTCAATTCCAAAATAATGAAAATCTCTTCTTCACTTCCAAAATCGATAAGGTTATTTTTTTCATCCAAAATACGCACTGTAATGTTGTGAATCAATTGACGACCTTCTGGACTGACAGGCATATATATAATACTGTGTGGTTCTTTAGTGAGATTGTAGCCAGGTTCAACATCAATATCGAATGAGAAAAGAATGTGGGATTCTTCACCATTTATATATGAACCAGATATTATATTGCAATCTAAGCGGATAAGTCTCACAGTTGTAATGTTTATTGGTAATGATGATTCATGTATCTGATTTGGTGGAAATATTTCATGAGCGAACCCCATCATTTCTGCTATTGAATTTGGATGTGTCAGATCAATTTCATATTTGGATCGCATTTCACATTTGAATGTATTATTATTGGCGTGTAGATAGAAAATATCATCTGCAACGACATCATTTGGTTTTTTATCATGAAACAATCTGAACATGATATGTTTCTGTATGACGGCATTGATCTCTTCTATTTCATAAGCACCACATGGAATTTCAATTGTCAACTTTTGGGGTATCGATGAGTTGTCATTACTGATTCTAAAACTAACTAAGTTATTAGCTTCAGTTATATTATTGATTGTATTGCACCCATAGAATCCCAAAAGTCCTAATCCATAACGACTGTTCCTATCCAATTCAATTGGTGGAAAAAAATCCGCACTCAAGACACTTGTCCCGACAGCTTGTAGCTCGAACTTTCGTGACATGACTGATGAATATTTTGAAACACATTTCAATTTATTATTGTACACAGCAACAGCACATTTGAGACAATTTACACTTTTTGGAAGGTGTTGTATTGTAATAAGTATCATTTTTATTGATACCAATATTCACATCCTCTATATTACAAATACAACACATAGATTTCCGAGGTATAGGACCGTCATTAACATCCGATTCTGAATTTTGATCGTGGTGGTGGTGCTCATAACAATATCTATGTTTCATTATATCGATGTCATCTTGCAGATGCTTAGGCAACTTTTCCCAAACATATGCAATCTCATGTGCAACACATGCAAGTATCACTTCCTTAGGCATATTTGCAAGCATCACTTTATCCATTTTTTTCAAGGTACCATATTTTGAAAACATTCTAAGTGAAAACCCCATTCCCTTGATAGCCTCCCGATCCAGTTTTGGTGTTGAATCCATTTTTATTTGGAAAATTATTTAGAGAGAAACTGCAAGCACAAGTGACCACAGAGAACTGTATTAAATTTCTGTTGTCGATCATAGTTATATTTGATTTTTACATTCGAACATTTTCGAAAGAATCGAGTCAATTCCAATGGTGGGGGTAGATCTCCAAAACTATCGAAATATGTGACTTCTTTCCCACATTTTTTATATGCCACCCAATGTGTTCCTGGTCCACTTATTCCATCTAAATTAACAATAGCTGTCTCGTTTTGTTTTGGACCTGAAGATGGTAATCTATCACGCATAAAAACACCACGAAAATGTGGAATTTTCATTTTTTGTGCATAATAACTGAGATCGAGATCAGTAAGAGGCCTCTGAGGTAGGGGTTCAATTAGTTTTTTGTTTTGTTTGTGGCTTTGTATGGTTTTAAATATAGTCCTAAACCTTTACGGTATGGTTTGAGATATATTCCACTTCCGCGTTTGCCTAATGCTACAGCCTCCATGGTTTTATTGTGACGATTGGCTTCCATTAAAGCCGCTCTGCTGGCTTTTGCCGAATTCACGGCCTTGGTAATACCAGCAGCAGCTCCCGCCAAACTTCCTAGTGCGGATAGTCCAGCAAAAATTGGTATCAATGGTAAAAGTCCACCGATCTTGGGAACAGGAATTATGCGTGGTGTGCGGATTTTCTTCTTTCCACCGGCAGCTTTAAGGTATTTACGTGCCGCCTGCAATGCCACAGTGATAGCTTTTTTGCTATTATTCGTCACAAATTGATTCCCACCAGCTTTCTTCAATACATTTCGCACTTTATGGACTATCCCAGCACCAAATGCAACTTTTTTAATTTTATTTTTCTTCGTTTGTTTCCTCTTACATTTTTTCTTATTGGTACTACAACCCATGCCCATATGTCTTTTCGCTTTCATAATGTTGTTGACAAGTAATGCAGCTGCTCTTTCCCCAATACTCGCGTCCTTCGATTTAACCCTATCCCAAGCGCTGTATTCAAGTTCTTTGTCGGCTAAATGTCTTGCTGCAAGATCGGATGGATGCTTAGAATATTGAATATCGTGTTTTTTGCATTCAATATCTAATTTATTGATTCCAGGGTCGTTACGAGCTAAACGTTGTTTCAATTTTGTACCCGGTCCACAGTATTGATAACCTCCGGTAGATGTAATTCGAAAGGAAGTTTGTTTATTAAATCATTAACAAAACCACAACCTCTTTTAATTTTACGATCACTTTCAATACGTCCGTATCGTTTGATGGTACACATTGAAATGAATAAGCTAATAACATTTATATAGTCTCCAACCACGGCACGATGCGCATTGTAAAACAGAAAGAAAAGTTTGCTGTAGATAATCTAGATGAGAAATTTGGTTGTGGATTGAATGGACAAAGGGTATTCAGACATGGTCCACTACTTCCATCATCAGTTCGAGGACTCATTATAGGACCTTCAAATTGTGGAAAGACGAATGCAATGATATCACTATTAACACATCCACAAGGACTGAGATTTAGAAATGTGTATCTCTATTCGAAATCACTCAATCAACCTAAATATCAGTACTTGCGAAGTGTTTTGGAACCTATAAAAGGATTAGGTTTTTATACATTCAGCAATAATGCAGAAATAGTGGAACCCTCCGACGCTAAGCCTAATTCTGTTTTCATTTTCGATGATGTGATATGTGAAAAGCAAGATATTATTAGATCATATTTCTGTATGGGACGTCATAAGGATGTTGATTGTTTTTATCTAGCACAGACATATTCACGGGTACCCAAACAGTTAGTGCGTGACAATACCAATTTCATTATAATGTTCAAACAAGATGAGACGAATTTACATCACATTTATTCAGATCATGTTTCACCCGATGTAACATTCAAACAATTCCAATTGATGTGTGTTAAATGCTGGGAGGACCAATATGGATTTCTAGTCATTGATAAGGATAGAAAAATAGATGAAGGTAGATATCGCAAAGGATTCGATAGTTTTATATACCCATGATCTTGTTTTTGGAACTTATTCGATCACTGAATATTGTAGTGGTCACTTCACCAACGAATTAAGCTTTAATTCAAAAAAAAGGGCATTATGAATACAAAAAAAGATCCTGAAAATAAAAACAATGAAATAAATTTGAAACGTCAACTAGTAGAGACAACAGAAGCTGTCAGGCAGAAATTCAACTCTATCAAGAATGATAATATTGAAAATCGTACGACACTTGAAAGATTGTATGAGCCCATAATGAAACCATTGAATGTTTTATCATCAAACGCTACTTCTAAATCACCAGTGTTATCACCAAATCATGGAACTGTTCAATCTACTTCAAATTATCCCATGAGTACTCCAATAGGAAGAAAACAATCTTTTGGTAGTGTATCATCTGTGAATAGTGACACGAGCACACTTCAAGACGATATGAGAACAACTCTATTCGAAACACCATCATCGTCCCACATCGATTCCTCGGATCCTGACATCTCACCTGTTATGAATGAAAGTGGTGAAGATGTTTTGATGAAACATTTGAATAATATAAAATCTAGAAATCCAGCATATGATGGAACATTTGGCGTACGTATGGATCCAATTACACAAAAGCTGAAAATGGGAAGTCTAGTGGTAAATTTCAAAGATGGAAACATTTCATTTTGGGATGCTAATAAAGTGAAAAAATATGAATGCGCAGGTAGTCCAGAATTGTATGATATGATTTTTTTGAAGAATCCACAAGATGTTGATAATGAAGAAACTCGTCAAGTATATTCCAAAATATTGAAAATAACGAATGCTCCATATAAACAATATCATCTGAAGAATGGTTTTAAAAATACAAATTCTAAAAAATTTCGTGAAGTTATCAAACCTCTATTAGACTCACGACAATATCCAATAAGAAGTAGAAGTAAAATTGGTGGAGCACTCAAACGAGTGAAAATGGAGAAAATATATAATTCTAAACCTGTGAATTATGTGTACTGGAATTCACCGAAAGAGTTAGTTGCTCGCCTACGACTATTGGTAGCTTCAAAGTCAGCCGGACATACCGGACATGATAATGAAATAATTTCAATAATTGAAGAATTACGTGAAGAAGGTATAATATATTAACATATTCACATGTAATGATCACTGTCACATCATCATTCAATGCAGTAACATTATCACCTTTTCTCTTTAATCATATTGAAATAGAATGACTAATGAAATAAGTGATGTCAAACGACAAGTTGTTAATGAATTACATAAACCTGCAAGACGTAATTTTCGTAGAAGAATAACCACCATCAAAGGTTTTGCAGATCTATGGCAAATAGATTTAGCTGAACTGCAACCTTATGCAAAAAGTAATGAAGGATACCGATATATACTTGTAGTGATAGATTGTTACTCCAAATATCTGTGGACTGTAGCAGTTAAAGATAAAACAGGTAGTACAGTAACTAATGCAATGAAACATGTACTGAAAGAAGCCAAATACTCCCCCAAACACATACAAAGCGATCAAGGGAAAGAATTTTTCAATAAAAGCTTCTCATCTCTCATGCGAGAATATAATATCAATCATTATTCAACATTTAGCACAAAGAAGGCAGCTATAGCAGAAAGAGTGATTCGTACAATAAAGGCATGGCTCTACAAGGAATTTTCGATGAGAGGTCACCACAAATGGCTTGATATTCTTCCAATTATAACTAGTAGATATAATAATAAAGTTCATCGTACAATAGGTATGGCACCCATCAATGTTGATTCAACAACAAAATTAAAATTCAAGGGTATCAATGGAATTGGAGGAAGACAAAGTAAACCCAAATTCCAATTAAATGATATTGTACGTATAAGTAAATACAAACATATTTTTGAAAAGTCTTACACTGCGAATTTTACCACGGAGCTATTCAAGATTGTTAAAATTAATAAAACCATCCCAACGACTTATAATCTTGAAGATATGAATGAACAGCCGATTAGAGGATGTTTTTACGAAGAAGAGTTATTACGAACCGAGAATCCTGACGTATATCTGATTGAGAAGGTGTTGAAGAGAAGAAAAAATAAAGTATATGTAAAGTGGTTAGGCCTTCCTAGCGAACAAAATTCTTGGATTGATGAATCAAATATGGTTTAAATGTATATAATAGTGACTTTTATGAATAAAGTAATATTAAAGTTCATTATTGTTTTCATTTCAATTATAAGTATGTGAACTGAAAAATATTGCAGCGGTAAACATTGCCCCAGCCATTCGCAATGTTCTGTGTATACCAAACCAAATTAATTGTATACTCCATTCCCGCTTATATTTTTCAACTCACGATATTGAAAACACATTATCATTCCCAAAACTAATCGCCGTCACTTTGAAATGCAGTATCCAACTCTTTTTGCCAATTATCTCTCACTGATAATGCTGTCTCATAAAGCTTAGTCGACTCCTCAAGCTCAGCCTGAGCTTGCATTCTCGAACGTTGATGGAATTGCTTATCTTTACCAATTTTTGAACGGAGTTCATCAGCATCTTTAGACATTCTAGCCAATTCAACCTTCGCTAATGCAATCTTGGCATCTAATGCTTCAAGAGTTTCATTATTAGCATTAATAGCTCGCTCACTCTTTTCAAGTTCAGCAATAGTCATCTGTGCCTTTACAAGACGGCATTTTGCTTTCCTTTTCATTTCCCCAAACCGATGGAGGGGGCTGAAAGAAGATAGCGGTTCAGCTTTCAAATCACTCTTCATTTCTTTAGGAGTACCTTTTGGCTTCCTCTTCGATCTGTCACTTTTCGTTGCGGGTTTTTTCTGTCGCACAACACTTTTGGATTCTTTCTTTTCTTTAAAGTCAGTGACAATCGATGAAGATGCCTTAGTAACCTTCCTCTTGATTGTTCTAGATTTCTTATCAACACCAAGAGGAAGGGTAGATGAAGAGTGTTTGAGTGATGATAATTGCGAAACGATCGGATTTTCAATAATAATTTGCTCATTTGGTTCTGGCACATCTGCAAAGTTAACGAAGTCGTTAATATCAAAATCATTTATCGAATCTTGACTCGATAAATGTAATACTGGAATATTTTCAAAATCAGTCTGATCGATATCAACAAGTGGTGAACCATCTTCAGCAATCAATAGCGGCATAGAGCTCATGATTATTAAGGTCTGAGGAATGATATGTGATAGCAATAGAATGTGGATAGGAAAGGTGATGATGTTACTGAGACCTCACCATTTATAGAAGAAAATAAACTAGCGCATGCGCTCTTTCATCAACTGGCACATGCGCTCTCTCACTAAACTATTCACGCATGTAACAATCTTTGTCATTTAAGAGGAAAACTTTGTGTTGCATGCATGTATTTTTAAATGTTAGAAAATAATACAAATAAATTCAAAATATATATATTTATTAATAATAGAGGACAATAACGATAATAAAAAATGAAAAATGTTAATATGTCTCTGTGGATGTGGAACGTTCTTTGACTCTATTCCTCAATAGTTGTTGCTCGTGCGTCAAACACCAACATTGAAAAAAATGGATTCTCCTATTGGGGTAGAGTTGACCAACCTTCTCACACAGATCCCAAGTACTTCTACATGCATTGCATACATGATTCCAACAATTCATGGAATATGTATCACAACGCAAACAACGTTGCAGTGGAGTTGGAACGGCAGCACAGGTACCACAAATATTTCTACAGATACCTATATTGTTAAATATTATAGGTTCGGAACACTTCAGACACTGTAACTGTTGTTGACGATAATCCGATTTTGTTCGCTTCGGTGGATGAGAAGGAGGCGATAGTTGAATCCGCAACACGCAATCACTACACATACCAGTACATGGATTGATTGAATCCTTAGGTCTACTTATTTGACAAAAGTAGCACACAATAGCCCCTGCAATCATCATTGGGTAGACACACACTTTTGGTTTTTCATTCCACTCTTTTGGAAACGGCATTTTACTAATTCGATTAGAAATATTAAGAGATGACTTACAGAAACTCTGAATGCTCTCTCCTATACCTACGATCTCTATTTATACGAATCAACATCATGTGGAAGTATAGTGGGATAACTTCTCCTACTATTCCACTCTAAACGAGTCAAGTGGGAGTCGCATCACCTCCTATATAAGTTGACTTGCAAACCTAGAGTTCATTCATTCACTCTCTACAACTGTGAGCAAACAACAACAAGATGAATTCTGCAAAAATAAATGCTGCATTAAATAGAATAGCTGCTGTTGATGAAAACAATTGGATAGACGAATCAGATGATGAGGATGTCAATGTTCCGCTAGAGGAAGTGATAGTTGAAGCAGAAGATGTTGGAGTCGATGAAGATGAGATAGACGAAGTTGAAAACGAGGCCAACCAAAGCGACGAAGATGATGACGTGATGGAGTTTGAGAGGGTCATGGATGAAGAAGGAGATGATGAAGGGATAGAAGCTGACACAACTGAAGGTGATGGTGCTATGAGGATCGGTATGCGAACACTCAATGTCAGTGAGACACTGGAAGATCCCTTGGATTTGTATTGTGCATTGGATGCATACGTATTGATCAGCACAATAGATGGAGAGAACAAAAAACTATGTTGGTGCTGCTTTCGGTTTTATTCGCATAGAAACAATAATGGAGGGTGGTATGCCCATGTCAACACCCACAACACTGTCTCAATTATGGAAATGGGACAGAATTGGTGTGAAGCTTGCGAGAGGCCACTAACAAACTTCACCCGAGTATCTACATGTATTATATGTAATAATGTCCAACCTGTGGCACAATAACCGTGGACCTACTGGTCAAAAAAAAAACAACAGCCCTTTTCAGGGCTACATTATTCACACAAACAGTAGTTAGTTGTATTAGTATTCATAGATTATGTGACAAATGAATACTTTGACTAATAAAAGTCTAAGTTGGAAATTTGTTAGTCTTTGAATATCTATACATTATATGACAAATAAATTACTACTTTGACTGAAAAGTCGAAATTTGGAATTTGATAGTCATTGAATATCTATGCATATGATGAGTACTACTTTAAATGAAAGTTGAAGTTGGCATTTGTCAATCATTCATATGCATATAATGATGAATACTTTCACATACATATATTTCGTTTGAGATTATAATGTTAACATAATGTTAACAATGGTATGAATCTGTTTCTGTTTGAAAGTATAATGGTAGCTCTGAAAAGAGCTATTTTTTTATTGTTTCAGTCTTTAATTGTAGCCCTGAAAAGGGCTGTTATTTTTTTATTAATCCATGCAATGATATGGACTAACGCTCCTCATCATCAGAAACAATAATTATGGTATCGTCATCTGAATCAGATGATATACTAATGATATCATCCTCATAGTAGTCATCTGAATCAGATGATATACTCATGATGTCGTCGTTGTCATAATCAGCTGAATCAGATGATATACTAATCACATCATCCGCATTATTATCGTCAACAGCATCTATGTCGTCCTGAATACCTTGTTCCACTCGTTCTGCGAAATCATCAGGAAGATCATAGATTCGCTGCAGAAATTGAGCGAAGGTTGTACTCAAATGATCAGACGTTGAATCTATTTCATGTACTTGGATGGGTCCTGTACTCGACATTGTGGAAGAATGATATAGAACTGGGATTGTTGCTATATTTATATTGGAAGAAATGAAATGGAGGGGGTGAAATGTAGAACAGTGTTTGAGATTCGAAAACATCAAGAATGAAACTCTGAGCGATTATTAGGAGAAATTCTAGTGATTATTATGGAAAAAAAACTAATAAGAGGGAGAGGAAGGGAGGAAGACACTGCCCCAGCCTCGCAGTGCCTCGTGTACACCAACCAAAAAGTGTGTACTCCGTGGAAGGAAAGGAAAGGAAATGATGGACGAGTAGATGATTATATGTCATCATCGGAATTGAGGACATCATCATCGATTAGGATTGGGGATGGCGGAGGACTATCCTCGATGAGGATAGGGGATGGTGGAGGACGTCTAACGTCAAGCTCGTCATCAGCATCATCACCAGAGTCGTCGTCGTCATCATCATCGTCGTCGCTACTCATTGGGACAATGTCATCATAAGCAGGGTCCCACCATCCGTCAGGATCTGGATATTCCGAGTCATCCAAGTGTCCTTCGTCACTGCCAGTGACATGTTGAACTTGCATCCTGATGTCGTGATCCCGGTATTCGTATGGCGGACTGTGGGGTTCCGTGGTGGAAGAGACTACCTGTACCTGGCTGTTATCCCAGTAATTGAAGTTGTACCCCTGATCCGGGCAGCTATAGGGTTCGGAGGTTGAATCGGGTTCCATCTCGATGCTAGCTGATCAACTGAATGTTTCATCAGATGATTTCTACTTTTATACTTTCGAGAGGGAGTGGGAGAGGAGTGGAACATTGAGTAGGGGTAAATTGTAGTGTGACATAAGACATATTCAATGAGTAGGGGTAAATTGCAAAGTGACATAAGACATATTCAATGAAAGAGATACTTGAATGGATAAAATACAAATGAAATATACTTGTCGATTTCACTATGAAACATGTCTATTTTTTATTTTTTAAATTTTCTTCACATGAAATTATTTACAAGTGATTAGAGGACACAAAAATTGATGTGAGGTATTTGTCTAGAAGAACTTGGAATTGAAATGAAAAAAATAATAATAATAATAAGAGGAAGTGAAGAAAAATGCTCCAACCATCGCATTGTTCAATGTGTACCAAACCAAAAAACAGTGTACACCCTTTATTTCACTTCCTTTTCCTTTATTCAATATAAACTTAACAAATATAAACTTAAAACTACCATAATTAAATACTCCTAACTAACCTAAAACTAATCTTACATTTACACTTCATCTACAAAAAGAGTGTCCATAACTGTCACTATTTTTTTGTACAGCTTTATCGAAGAGGTCTCTGCTTTACACCTTTCCTGCAGAGATGCATAATTCCGATCTATTTCGGCCATTTCCTTTTGGATTTCCCTCCGTCGGTTATCCATTTCAGCCATTTGTCGCTTCATGGTAACCAACGCGGCCTCGCTAGATCGGGCAGCTCGTTCTGCTTTCTTGCATCTCTGCAGAAAAACACTCATCTTTTCACTAACCTCTCCGATAGGCTGTGGCACCAACACCTCAGGATCCGCCGGTGTCGCTGGCAGCGGTGGTAGTCGCGTCACCAACGGCGACAATATCACCAACTCCGGAGAAGGACTCCTCGGAATTTCCACTGCTGCTGGTGCTGCTGCTGGTGTGGAGGCCCTCTTACGAGAGGTCGAAAAACTACCTGCATAAGGATTAGTCCTATTGCAAGTAGCTCGGTACTTTGAAATAGGACCAACCTTTGCTGCAGGTCGTTGGCAAACCTTCTTCACAGCCCTGACTTCCTCCTCCTCCTCGAATAAGTCAGGGCTAGAAGATCTGCACCTAACTCGCGAACGCGAAGTGGTTGGCTGGTCAACCGTCACCGCTCTCGAAGATGCTGCCTCCTCCTGGTCAGCGGACACCGGCAGAATAGACGCCACAGCATTATTCACCTCCTGTGTATTGGTTGCCATTCTGAAAAAGAAGAAATAATACAAAGTTAGTTGATATAAAAAATAACATTCCTAATTTACTTACTCAAATATCAAGTTGGTCGTTGGAACGTACTGCCTTGTTGTGGAGTGGACTGCTCTCGATGAGATGACTTCTCGAACTGAATGTTGTGGAGTGCTCTCCGGAGGGTATCGATTTCGATGCGTGAGCGGTGGGAAAATGGTGGGAGCGCACATGCGCGATGAGGGTAGGGGTGTACATGCGCAAATGTTGGGAGTCGGGGGGCGGGGCTTCGGGGAGGGGAGGGGCGGGGCTTCGGAAAGGGGGCGGGGCTTCGGAAAGGGGCGGGGTATCCGAAAAGTTGGTGGCGACGGGGGGGGGGGGGGGCGTGGCCCTAACGGGCCCCGCCCACTGCCTGGGCTCCGCCCAGGTGGGTGGGGCCTCCGGCCCCAGGTAGGCGGGACATCTGGAGAGACATCTACGCCCTCTTCGCGCGCGCGTTCGTAACATAATATGCAACCGAACACCTAACCTAACGTATTAACGTATTAACGTAACCTAACCTAGTACGCTAACCTACCGCTATGCAACCGAACACCTAACCTATCGTATGTATTAACGTAACCTAACCTGGTACTCTAACCTACCGCTATGCAACCGAACACCTAACCTAACCTAACCTAACCTAACCTAACCTAACCTAACCTACAGTAACTATTAACCTAACCTAACGAGGGAATACTAACCTAACACCTAACCTAACGTAAGTATGCAGCTAACCTAACGTAGCTATTAACCTAACCTAACGAGGGAATACATTCACCATGTTGGTTCCATTAATACATCATCAGTTGGTTTTGGTTTTGGTTGTATTATTCTATGATTTGGATTAATGTTCAGTCCTGGATATCCCAGTCCACCTGATGATGATGGCCTGACTTTATAGTTTCTCTCCAAAACTTCTTTATGGTTTTTCTCCAATACTTCAACTCTCTGTTCCAGTACATCATACTTTTTCATTGTAGTCCCTGTTATGTTTGACATAGCATCAAATTTTTTATTTGTAGACGCTGTTATGTCAGACATTTTTATGTCTACATCACTTGTAAGTTTGTCAAATTTACGAGTGAAAGTTATCCGAGCCTCTGCAATTTTATCGTCAAATGCTTGCCGGGCGTCCCGAGCAATATTGCCTATTGTGGATTGTATTGCAGCTTGTAGGGCTAGAAGTATAACTTCCTTTGCTCCATTAATTTCCCCCTCAAGATATGATACAGTTACACAATCACTCTTGTCAATTGGTTCACTTGTATTTTTCAATATTTTCCTTTGCATGTCATAATGACCATCTTTTGTTAATTTAAAACCATTCCCAGGAGGACCTCGAATGACATTACCACCCCATTTTCTTTTTCTACCAAACTTATCGATTGTTTTAGACATTGTGCACTCTACGATGATTCTCTTCAAACTGATATTTCTATCATTTACATTATACTATTTATTGCAGTAATTGATTAGGGAAATAGAAATAATACAAATAAAATTTTAATCATTTTATATTCATTACAGTAATACATATACATACATACATAATATATTAATATCACATTACTTCTATCATATATTATTAATTATAAATGGCTACATAAATATCAATATTGAATTTTCCGGTTTTGAAGATATTGAATGATATTTCAATCATTGATCTCGGCAGATAATAAATTAATCAATTGATCCAATGGAGTCTCCTGAGATTGTGATTGTTGAATAATATTACTTATCCAACGAATGTTCTCATTTGGATCGTTTTCATAAAATTCAATATCATTATGACCCCAAGGAAGAGTGTGGGTAGTATTCGGAATGATAAATCGTTTATCATCGTGATATGATAATGCAACTTTATTTTTTAATTCAGTATACATATCATGTAACACGCTTCTAAATGAATTCATCTTTCTGAATATCATACCACCTTGTTCGACGATTTTTTGATAATCTTCGCATGTCAATTCATTCTTTATTACAGATCGTTTAACCCCTTTGGCTTTCTTAAATTCACCATCAACAGATTTCACATAATATGCTTTAGCACCTGTACCATAAAAACTCATGATTGGATCATTTGGAAATTCATCTTTGAAGTTACCCAAGACTGAACTTGTTACTGGAATATTGAATTGGTTAACTATACTGTAATTGGATGTATCAAATCTACTTATGTTAGTTTTTATGAATTCATAAAAATTTTCTGTGTTTACTTTAAGAATGAGCGAGTCGGTATCTGTGTAAAGTAAAGAGACATTTTCATCAAAGTGTTGTTTGATGCATCCATAGAAAAAGTCATACATGACTGTTTTAGATAATTCTAATATGGAAAATCCCAAATATAATGGTTTATCGTAATGAACCTTCACTCTACCCAATTGAATGGCAACGAAATTATCAGTGAAAATTGAACAATTTTTGAAATTTGGTTTGGCTATGAGAGTGCTGGCACCTATATTTTTCTTTATATTTTCCCAATGTGTAACGAGTCTAACATCAATTCGATTATCTACATTCTCCATTGTCTTTCCATACACCGCATTATTCATTAGTTTATAGAAATCTTTAACAGATTTGTTGTTAGACCTATTACGCATTTCAGTATTAAGATCTATATAGGGTTTCATCCAGCATGATTGTTTGAATTTCAATACTCTATGTGTATTCATTACAATCAATCCATTTTTGACAGCTTGCTGTAGATTCCTATAATGAACAATATATTTTCTTTTATCATTCAAATTTGGAATTAATTTGGGAATTTTCGATTGTGTACGAGGTGGTATTATTTTTTCGACTAAAAATGGAAGGTCAGAATGTTTATCATGCAACTCTTGTGGATAATGAATGTCCACTTCAAATACATACCCATACGGACTATCAGTACTCACATCCATCACATCGAGATTAAGAATTTCATTTGGTGTCAACCATGTAAATTCACTTGTTGGTAGAGGTTGTGACATACTGTGACCGTATAGATTTGTTGCATCTAAATATGTAATGAATGTGGAAGGTTCGTTGGGATTATAATTGGGTAAAAATCTATTATTTGCTATATGTTTCCTCTCGCTACATTGACTAATTCCACCTCGTATACCTTTTTGAAAAAAGTGAATCATATCAATGTCAGTTAGTAATTCCAATTCAACATTAGTGAACTTCAACATGGCATCCCATGATAATCCAGGTGCAGTGTAATATTGTGCCGGATCTAAGTTATATATCTCTAAACTTGTGGTGCGGAAGTTTTCAAAAATATCACATAGTAGCAATACATCCGACTTCAAATACAAATCAGAGTATTCCCCCAAATTCTGACACTCGAATAAATTCCAAACTTTTCTAGCCCTATCATAATCAGTTTCCGATATATGTTCACAATTGAGTGTGTCATAAAACTGATTTTTTGTCGGAAGTAATGGATAATTCAATTTGTCAATGTCATCAACAAAACTATATGGAAATACACCTTTCTGTCTCATCAAATTGAATTTCTCAATTTGTGGGAAATGTTTGTGCATCTCCAAACATTGATCGGAGGTCAAGTTTGCACCCAACTTCTCCAACGAATTAGTCATAAATTTATAACTATCGATAAATCTCATTTTGAGATAATTCTTCCTAACCACACCATCTTTATCGGTATAGCTGTGTGTAAAGAGATGCTTCGTGAAAGATATATATTTCTCTTTAGTTTGCGGGATAACATCAACTTTCTCTTTATTCCTATACAATTCTTTTATGAATAAATGACAATCATAACCACTTAAATTATGAAAAATGATAGGTATGAAGTTTGGTATTTTGAAATTTAAATTACATTTCGGGTGAGCGGCATGTGATCTTTTCTTTCCTGTGACATGACAATGATCTCTTACTTTGACGTCACCATCAGTAAATGCTTTATTACATATACCACAAGTTCTGGCTGCAACAAACTGTTCTTCTTCTTCGACAGTTTGTGTATCCATTGGTTTAGGGTTTCTGAGATGATTTTCATGTATCTCTTTCAAATCATCTTCAATGCTACTCACAAATTTCTGAGCTGCATCTACACCCCTATATGTAACAAATTTTGTCAAATCATCATTATATGAACACTTTATCAAATAAGCAAATGAATATGGGGCATGTTTGAATGTTTTAATCGTGTATGAACTTCCAGGATTTGGCTCATTCACATGAATCGGTTTAAGCACTGATTCAAAATCAGCATACACTACAAATGGCACCCTCATTTGCCTCTCAAAGTTTTCAAACATTAGTTTATTTTCCGCAACCATTCTACCATATTTATTGATCTTTAAATTAGTAGTTGGTGTTGTGGTACTAATGTGATTACAATCATACATATTATGACGTAAAAGCAATCTCTCATCAGAAAAATATATCAAACATCCGTCACAAAAATATTTTTTCTGTCTATGAGCTGATAGTTGATTAGAAACTAATCTTGAAAGATCTTTGATCCAACAATAGTGACCATTACCGGAGTCATCAGTTATAAACAACAAATTGACATGTCTCCGGAGTCTTCTCTGTGAGTATCGCAATGGACCAATCACTTCATACTTCATTTTACCCTTCTCAAATGTACTCTCTAAACCGTAAACATTAATTGAAATATCATTCCTATCTTCGAATATTTCGATACTCTTATTATTAACTTTAACCGGAAAATCCATACCTGTGACATCTAAAACAGTGGAAAAATGTGGATATGACGTAAGTTCGGACACTCGACTATCTGCAGGATATAATGCTGATGTTATAGCCCAGGCAAAACAATATTGATCTTCATTACGAACATTCACAACAGCTTTCTTCCATTGAATACATTGAGGCAGCTTCACATATGAACGTCCTTCCAGTGGACTGTATTTATTAATGTTGACCTCGAGAAACAATATTTTTTCACAAGTCCAACCTGAATTATAAAAAAAAAAATTACTATTCAATCTTATTGAAATTTTTAAAAAATAAATACCTGAGTCACGATCCTGGAACTCAGTCGTTTGAGCCACAATTACATCACGGAATCCATCAAAAACAGCATTCAAATCTGAAGATTGGTCCACTATTTTATTTTGGGAATTAAATGACTTCGTGTCCCTCGAATCATCAGTCTGAAGAATATAATTCCCAAAAACTTCCATATTCACCTTGATGCTTTTATGGATCCTGATGGCTGATTCCAGTAATTCAATGACCTTCTGCCTAATCTTATTGAAAAATGACATGTAGTCACTGGTTACAATCGAACTCTCCACCCTGTATGTAGCAATGCGGCAATTGAATGCATTCGTTATAATTTGAACACCGTCAGACAATTGAACACATGCATTATTTTTATGACTCATGGTTCTTCGGTGAGAATTCACTTGGCTCATAGGAATTGTCACATTACAACAATTGCACGTATACATAGGTGTTGCATTATCCACTCTCACCCGTTTCACTGCAGGCCCTCCTTGGCAACTCTGGAGCTGATGCCGACGAAGATTATCACTACGAGTGAAAGATTTACCACAGTCACAGGAATACATTTTATATAATAGTTCTCACTAACTCACTTGATGTAAACTGACATAGCCAACACTCGTACGCTTCTTAAATACACTCTGATAGGACCCGTCAAGACGTCATAGCCAACCCCACTTCTCAACTACATGCGCCAAGATTACCTCCCAACTGAATGCGATAACAGATGTCGATATACGAGCAAGCAGTGGTCGTTGCGGTCTCGGAGAGGGTAGACGCTAGGCAAACAGTCCTCGGCTGCCGTTGTGTCACCATCGATAGCGGGGCTAGAGCGAACCTTCATCGCTTCAGGAGAGGTGAGGGCAGACCGATGAATACGCATTACTCTGCCACACGTCGTGGAGTGAACATGTCGCTCTCTAGCCGTTGAACGGTTATTGCTGTGACGTCACTCCACTACTAACTTGGTGCCCTAACACCGATGGAGCATTTATTACTTGGAGGATCTTCGAAGTATGCAGACGTATGTTTGTACATAGACAAACAAGCACATGATGAAACCCTGTACCGTGCATTCTCCTACACACACACATAAACACACAAAATCTCATATGAAAAAAAAAATCTGAACGATCCATGCACCAGACACTTCAAGGTCACAATGCCTTGACTTCACTGCACAACAAAAAAACTTCACCAAACAACAACCAATAAAAAAAGCAATTAATACGTCATAGTGGTGGGGGGAGGCCGAGAATCAGCTGTAAACAACTACTAGTATTCATATAGATTTATATAGATAATATAGATAATTAATTTTTCATTGATGTCAGTTATTTGTCTTACCATTATTCAAATAGGAATTAAGCAGTTCATATGCTCTGCCCCGTGTGTCGATGTTTTCTACTTTCTCGAGGAGTCTTTTAAGGTAAAAAGTACCTATCGAACGCTTTTGATAGGTCAACAGAGATACATAATGCAGGTTTTGATAAATCTAACGATTTGCAAATTTCTGATGAAGTGAATATAGCATCCTCTGTCGACCTCCCCTCTTCGAATCCGTACTGCTGTTCTGACAGAATGTTGAATTTTTTAAAGAATCCAGCTAATCTTATTTTAATATTTTTTTCAAAAATTTCTGCTATATCAGAAATTAATGAAATTGGTCTCTAATTATATAGCAATCTCAAGTCTACCTCCATTTTTGTATTCTGGTTTCATGACACCAATTTTTAAGATATCAAGAAAAATTCAGTTTTCTGAATTCTAAATTTAAGTGCCTCCCCAATAATGTATACTATTCCCGTTGCTTAACTGTCAGATCATGCGATGTAGATGTTCGTTCCTTTGAACTTCTTTGTGTTATTTAATATTGACTTCTTTCTCAAGAACGTTGTGAACTCAACCTTTAATGGTGGGTTATTTACTTTTCCAAGAGGATAGAAATTGTTAATGTCAGTTTCCAGAACATTAACATCAAATAAATTTTTAGTTTTTGTGTTATTTGATCTAGTGTTAAGTCCTCTCTTTGTTCCCAAGCCAAAAATTATAATGTTGTTTTTTAGATTTTATTTCCAATTTCTCATTTGTATTCATTAAATGAAGGCTTTATTTTTCTAACTGGAGAAGTTTTCTGTTCAGATCTTCAATTTTTAATGAGATTTGTACTTCTACCGCTTCGATGATCAATTTTGATTCGTGTTTAGTTCCTCCGAAATTATTTCATTAGTAATGAACATTTTTATCAGTCACAATTACTCCTTATCAGAACGCCACTGGTGCAAAGGGAATAGATAATATATTGTAGAAATATTTGTTCATTTAAACTTTTTTGTCTATAGCATTTCTTTAGACCTCCCTGATCGGTTTTTTCCAGAGGATATTTCACGGATAATATCGGTTTTTGTAAAAACATTGTCTTACGGTTCAATCTTGATTACCTATTACAAAATATATTACACCAATAGATAGTTGAAATGATTCTGGACACATCAGTAGTTTTCCCTTATTATTTCTCACTTTTTAACTGCTTGAAACTCAATTTATTCAGGATCTATATTGTGTGAATCCTTTCACATATGTTTTAGAACACTACGTTGAAAATCAAGACAAAATAAGCAAGATATATGATGATAAAAAATGCAAAAAAAGAAAATGAATATTTCAAATCATACTACTTCATGATGTTTCGATTGTTAGTATCCACTGTCGTGTTTGGTTGATACCTAACTGGTTTAACTTTTTTTATTGTTTACGTATTATTGACTCAAACGTATTATTTGATCAATATAATCATTTCTTTTCTTTTCAAGTCACAATAATTAGTTTTTAATACAAATAAGTGTTTTTTCATTCCATACTCATTTTTCATTTTTTGTTCAATTTTTTCAAATATTATTTCTTTTTTCACTTAATCATATTTTTCATATATTAATAATTGCATTTTTTATTGAATTTTTTTCTTCTCATTTGCCAACTCATAATCATTCGGAGTGAAATATTTCTTGCATCCAATTAATGTCAAAACCTCGCAAAACGAACTTAAAATTTCTAAAACAAGCCAAAATCTAACATCCATCATTTAGGCACTTAATAGCTGTTAAAAGTTAAACTCTCTCGCCCTCCAGCGCTCTCTGACGGACTCACCGATGATGGCCTTCATTCAAGTTGGCCTCCTTCCTAACCATTATGGATCAAACAGTTTCCACTTGTAGCTGCGACTACCGAATAAGTCGATCTCTCTTCTTCCTCACAGATGGCGAAGCGTAACTGCGGCTTTTATAAAATGGAACAACGAATCCAGTGAAGGCAAAATGAACACAAATAAGCAATAGGCAGTCGCTGGCGGAAAGTGTAGGCGCAAGCTCGCTAGGGGAGCTTAAGTCTGCTCTGCATTGTTATATTTTGCCATTACCTGTTCTGGTCAAGTGTGCACCTTGTGTTTTCAGTGCAGTGTTTGATCCATTGTTCATGTTAATCGTGCAGTTACTGTTGATGTAAATACGGAGAAATAGATAATGTATAGCTAATATTCCTGGTTTCTTCAGTGTTGGTGAAGTAAAGTGTAACTTTCTGTCATGGAGTTTGTGTTGTGACATTATCCGATTTCAGCTCCAGCCACTTGATAATCCCAGGATTTTGGATTATTTGACTGCAACGACATGTCTAGCAGGCACATACCCGCAGATAAGGTATTTATTTTGCGTTTTTTAATGACAACCGCACCCTTCGCTCTGTTATGGTTGTTGCAAGACTTCAGAAGGCGACCTAGTTTTTCCATGTTTCTTCGGATAGCATCTTTGCAATACGAACAGCTTTCTTTCGAGATTCTAGCCCGAATAGGTTCAATTTTCATTTAACCACAAATAAGAAGAGTAAGCAATAGTGGGACAAGAATTTTACTTTATTTATTGGAAAAACCTGTTTGTTATTATATTTTTTCATAATTGAAGATACAGAAAATATCAATTCTATTTTGAATAGAGACTTTCCTTATAATTATTATGTATTAGTTCTACGGGAAATTAAAATAAGTGCCATTTCTTCAGGTTATCTGATTTCATTGGGATTGTAGTGTATGTTGTTCACATGAATAATCAGGTATACAAAAATTACAAATAAATTATTTAGCTTATGCTATATCTTTAAGTTCACAGACAATCATGTATTCCAACGCATGAAAATAGATTATATAAACTCCAAGAAAAACAGTGTTAGGTGAATAGAACTTTAGATATTGAAACAGTACTAAACGGTAATACCCCACCTAGAAGTCAAGTTCAATAACATGAAACTTTATATAAAAAAAGACATCCGAACATAATAATATTCAGGTATCACAATAAATAGTATATTATATACCTAGGGTGAGAAATGAGCATTTTTATATCCTGAGGCGCCTATTCTGTAATTTTTTTCTTCAAGAAACGGAGACATTGTGGGATTTACCAGATTATTGTTAGGTAGAAATCGATTATTTTTTAATGGGACTTAATTTCAGTTTCACTTTGATCTCTCTTTGTCTCCTCTTCCCGCCTGTCACCAATTTTCTGCCAGTAAATTTTTCACTCAACTCAACTCAAAATTGCTTTAATTTAACAATTTTTTTTCTATAGGTAGGTACTTGAACCTCGAGAATAGAATATATTACTGTCATGTAGATTTATTAAGTTCAAATTGTTTACTTTCTTTTTATATAATTATTTTCAATGAGTTCATTTGGATTCTATATACTTAAGTACGAGTATAAGTATTTATTCGGATAGCCTATACCAATAGATACTATATATTGACGTGATTTCTTGGTGGAATTATTTGTATTTTTACATATATTACATATATGACATTGTTAATACTTAAATATATTGAAATCATGAAAATTAACGAGAGATTTCACATATACCTACGATAGATTTTAGAATATTGGTGCCTGTATAGGGCTAGGGGCTCATCTCAATGCGACACCAGTCAATTGCCTTTTATGAGCAGATTTTTGGTACTTCTGCTTAAATTATTGCAATTTTTGTGGACATCTCTAAGTTTTAAGAAATTGAAATACAGATCATTGTACTCACCTACATTCTGTAGGTGAAATGATTTTTCAATATAATATAATACTTATAGTCGTAGTAAAATATCAAGTCGGAATTTGTTTTTATTTGAATATAGGCAACATGAAGGATTATGAAAATAGTTTAGATGCAAAGTTGAGAATGAATAAATCCAGCTCATTTCCTTTTCACCTTGAAATGGATTCGATACTGGAGAATATTGTTAGCGAATGAAATGAGTTGTTATAACTTCCTAATATGGAAACAAAACCATTTGCACATCACCATAAAATTATTTGAAAACTTGATGGAAAACCATATTTGAACGAAAACATTTAATTGAACCTGGTGATTCTAAAACTATAAAATACGTCAATGATTATTGTTTCAACTATATACTACTTAATTTTTTTTAATGAAAACACGCTGGCAGAACCCACTGATTAATGAAATAACAGGTAGAAAATTCGTCACAACTCACTGGGATAATCTCCCAGAGGTAGACGCAATGATGGTGCCTCAAAAACACAATTAAATGTTTTATTTCATTACTCGTCAAGGATTTAACCGCATTTCGGAAATGCGGAGAAAGTTAATTTTCAAAATGATTAAGACTAAATCCAAAAATGTTTAAGTTGGCATCACGATTACAAAAATAGATTATTTTTAAAGTTTAAAATTCACAAAAGTTTTCCAATATTTCCGGTTTTTGTTTCTTTTATTAATTATTAACTGCAGAATATATTATTCAGAATATATTAAAATCCAAACTTTGATAACTAAAAGATATCATCAATGATCACCCCTGTTAAGCTAGCAGAACCACTTTGATATACTTTTTCGAAAATACTTTTTCATAAATATTCTTCAAATATATTGACCATTTTAGACTCATTTCAAGTTTTTATGACACCCCATCGCCCATTTTCGATGTGTTATTTTTTAATAGTGGGTTTTGCTAGCTTTACCGTTAAGCTGGCAAAAAAAAAATCAAAATCCTATACTTAAGTAAAGGAAAAATTTTAACTTGTAACAATTTGAGGCTCATTTTAGGAGCAAAAAATTCTGAAACAAAGTACAAAATTAGCCTAAAAATGAATATAAAAATTCAAAATGGTTCTGCTAGCTTAAACACGGGTTCAATCATCAATATATAAACTTAGGAATTTATCTCAAAACCTAAAAACTCATAAAAGATACCGCACACACTTACCGATTCCTGCACAACTTGAAATGTCAGGGCACTTGTTGATGTATATCAAGTTGACGAGACACTTTACGAAATTTGCAAAACAAATGATTTCACAATTTGCCGCTATTTATTCGCTAATTATTTGCGGAAGAAAATATTTTTTCGCCACTTTGTTTAAAAAAATACATGTTGTCTCGCTAACTTGTTATCAAGTTAGTGAGACAACATTAGTTGCGGAGAAAAATATATTTTCGCTCTTTTTTTTTAAAATACATGTTGTCTCGCTAACTTGATATCAAGTTAGGATACCACTTTTTTATTATGAAGTTTTCCAGAACTTTTACTAGACCATTGGCTTACTATATTTATTAGCTAATTACTTAGTTGCGGAGAAAAATATTTGTTCGCCCCTTGTAAAAAAAAAATACATGTTGTCTCGCTAACTTGATATCTAGTTAGCGATACCACTTTTTTTATTATAAAGTTTTCCGGAACTTTGACTAGACCATTGATTTAGTATATTTATTCGCTAATCAGTTGCGGAGAAAAATATTTTTTCGCCCCTTTTTTTTTAAATACATGTTGTCTCGCTAACATGATATCAAGTTAGCGATACCACTTTTTTATTATAGAGTTTTCCAGAACTTCAACTAGACCATTGGCTTATTATATTTAGTCGCTAATCAGTTGCGGAGAAAAATATTTTTTCGAATACATGGTGTCTCGCTAACTTGACGTCAAGTAGGCGATACGACTTTTTTATTAAGTTTTCCAGAACTTTGACTATAACATTGGTTTGATATATTTATAATCAGCGATAATAAAAAAGATGTGCCTAAAATGAGCCTGAAATTATGATGGAATCCGATTTGACAAAATGTTTTTCTATAAGGGTGGGTTTTGCTAGCTTAACGTTAAGCTAGCAGGCGGATGATATCTTCGTTAAACGAAGAGCAAAACATTCACCAGAAGAATACAAAGCTAGCCTAAAATTAGCCTTAAATTATGGCATGAAAATAAATGTAAAATTCAAAAGTGGTTCTGCTAGCTTAACAGAGATGACAAATTAGCAAGACACTATGTATTTGTTTAAACGACGGGAAATTATAATATTTTCGTACGCAAGTCATTCGCTAATATCTATAACATGCTAATGGTGTAGTCAAAGATCTGGAAAACTCAATAATAAAAAATCAGTGAGAAAACAGCCACGATTCAATTTCAATAAAATTTTCGCCGATGAAAACTTTATCTGGAGAACTCCCTGTTTTCGTTCATTTCCAAAAAACATTTGTGAATTTATTTTTTTATTCTATCCATGAATGTTTGGAAGGAATTATCAAAATTTTTCTTGAAAATGAATGAAAACAGGGATGATTTAATGCCTGACAAAATAAATTTGATATGTATAACTTGTTTATAATATGTAATATAATGTATGTTAATGAAAAACAATTTACATCCACGAATGTTTTGAGGGAGTAATGGATTAATAAAAACATGGGTGAAGGTTGATTTTCTGCCCTACAAAATGTCTGACATATAAAGTCCAACATCTGACGAAAAATGTCAATGTTATCGGAGTAAATTTTAGGTAATTGAGTTAATTCATGGGAGATCTCTCGCGTCGCGTCAGTTCGACAAATCCATGACTGGAACTCGTGGCTGTTTTCACATTGATTAATAAAAAAAGTCGTATCGATATTATTAAGTCAGCGAGACACCATGTAGCTTTTCAAACAAAGAGTAAATCAAATATTTCTTTCCGCAACTAATTAGCGAATAAATATACCAAAGTTAGCGAGGCACCATGTATTTTTTAAATAAAAGGGACGAAAAAATATTTTTGTCCGCAACTACTCAATTAGCGAATAAATATACTAAACCAATGGTCTAGTCAAAGTTCTGGAAAACTTAATAATAAAAAAGTCGTATCGCTAACTTGATATCAAGTTAGCGAGACAACATGTATTTTTTTAAAAAAAGGGATGAAAAAATATTTTCTTCCGCAAATAATTAGCGAATAAATAGCGGCAAATTATGAAATCATTCGTCTTGCAAATTTCGAAAAGTGTCTCGTCAACTTGATATACATCACTTCTTGGGTAAACAAAGGAACATGTTCAACGTTCCTTTCCACACGGGATAGAGAGAGTTGAACAATATTTGTGAACATATGGTTGTAGAACCGCAAAGTGAATGTATCTTTTCATGTGTGAAAGCCACTCGCATTGTAATGGTAGGATAGTCTGCATCGAACGAGTTGAAATGGAAGTATTTTTTCCATTTCAAAATGGGCGAGATGAGGGTATTGTGAAACATAAGTGTGACTTGGATATCAACTGAGTATTGTTTGTTTGAAGTATTAGGAAAATCTATTATTCATTCTCAAGTAAACCCACTTATTTTGGAATATTAGGCTATTTTGTAATATATTCATTAATGTTCTCTCGAATTCCCTTCTCTTCACTTCAGAAAGTTTTAGGCTTTCTACTACTACATTTTGATACAAAAAAAATTTAGGAATCTTCCAAAGAAAGGAAGGAAGCAATCAATTTCAAAATAAGTATCTCTATACATTGTGTTAGGAATCACATGTTAAAAGGTAAGACCTCGTTAATCCTTAGCTCGCACAAGTTTTGTCTTCTGAGGGTTGTTGTTCGTAGGGGTACGACAGTTGGTTAACGGAAAAACAGATTTGTAGATCACGCAATGAAGTGTCTTACGGCGAAACATTGGATGTCTACCAGTGAGGATTATGTATAATTCGGTGAAAATATTATTTTCCGTAACGTCGACCACTAAAAATAGCTAAGTATAGAAGTTTTCAGTTTGCTATTTATTACACTTCAGCAGATTAACTTTGTTTATTTTTCAGATGGGAGAAGGTTATATATCTAAAAATCAGTAAAAATCGTTGAAATATAATAATTCAAAAATATTTTTCTCTCAGTGTATTTGTGGATGTGGAAAACTTTACACCTGTTATTACACAAGGCATGTGGGTGTTTCAGATTTTCAGAAGGGGTTGTTTTCTCAAACTTTTTCCAATGCGGGGTTCCGATATCCCTTCAGATATTTCAATATTTGTTACTGATATAAACTTATTGTAAATGTTATTTACAAGCTTGAAAATTTCGCTTCCTGGGAATACCGTGAATGACACGGTGAATGATCAGAATTGATTTCGGAAACACGTTTTGTCGCATGATTCTTTTACCTGAAAATCTGAAACTTCAGTATTAATAGAAATTCCATTTCTTCCAATTTGTAAATAAGCTAGCAACAATCCTAATACAACCATGCACATTCAAGAATTTTTTCTCCAGCAGTAACCAGACGAATATGAAAAAATAAAATAAAAAAATGTTGAGTTAACTTTAGTCATATGCTCGCTCACATATATATTTAGATAGTTAGCATAAACTTTTAGAGAGACGAAAAAAGTAGAAAATCTAGATATTTTATTTAACTGCGATTAAATATTGTTTTCTCGATTGCCTAATGCTTAGCTTCTGCTAGTAGAATTCTGTAGAATAGCCTCAAATTGTGTCCTAAAAATAAATATTGGGTTCAAAAAGCAATTCAACGATTACGTTTAATTTTTTTGGTTCGGGTTATATTTCTGAAAGCATAGTTAATTTTCTGTGCGCTCCCAAGAAAAGAAATATACCGTAATTTTTGTCACCATAAATGAGGTGTTCTCTTTCTGAAGAATTATGCGACTGTCGCTATTTGAGCTCATTTATTAAAATATCAACCGACCATCTTATACGGTATACGTAAACACGGTTAATTCCAATGATGTCAGCGTAATAGTTGCCGATGTCGCTTCCGGGTTGAAGAGAGAAATTAATGAAACCCTGTTGGAACAGAACAAAGAAAATGAAATAAGTTTTCCATACTAGTACATCGATCAATACACATAGAAATTTGTTGCCACTGAAGTTATTCGAGTAAAAAAAGCTTTCGTATATATCTTAAATGTTGTAAATGTGTGAAATACTTGCAATTATAATGAGAAAATGAATATTGAAACGCATTAATACAGTTTATTGTATGATTTTCACTGTAAAGGGTTTTCCAAAAATGCGACACGTGTTTCGCTAGACAATAGCTTTCTCAAGTGTAAAATAGTAAGACACACCATAGAGGTTTAAACTGAATTATTCAATCTCACCAGCCAACAGCCAATCATATTTCATTTGCCAGACTCCTCTAAAGCAAAGCCTATTTCCATTAATTCTATGAACTATAACAGCCAAGCAAAATGATTTAAAAATATTTTACAGTATTTTTTGTATTTGACATTATTATGTTATTCAAAACTCTTCAAATTTATTTATTTACTCACAAAGTGAATATCAATTATGTTTAGTACATATTAGTATCAGACAACACATCGGTAATCGCCAGAGTGGCTCAGCGGTAACGCATATATTTTTTCTATAACCCGAGGTTAAATTCCACTGCTGGATGTTTTTTTACATGAATGATATAATTATATATTAGTTATATTTCTCGGAGGGTAGTGGTAAAATGAAATGATATAACAATTTAAATTTATTTCTAGGTTGCAATGATTATTGCTATGAATTTCACTAGTTCGGACTTCCATTGTCTATTATATAAAATGATTTGAAATCCCTGAAACAAGTAAAAAAGAATAATTAAAAAGAATAGTTGAAAATAACAATTATATTAAGCAACAATAAACCTGAAATGAAATGATAGTGAAATAACCTACAAGTAAAAAATATAATAATTGAATAAATAAAAATTAAAGGAATGCAAAAAGAAAATAATAAAATAAAAATAAAAAAGTGTAGAGATTCCAAGTCACGTTAGTTCACGACGTTTCCATTGTTGGTATCTACAATCGTCTTCTGGTGATGACGACTGATTCCTCCGAGAGATGACTATTTTATAGGTCGTTGAAATACTTTCACTTCCTCTACTTTCCATTTTCCGCTTCACTGATTCCGTGAGAGATGACCGATTTGGCGGGAGTTGGTCATTTTTCGTTTGATGATGGGTTTCCATATGTTTCGTATATCTACGCTGGCCTGGCTGAATACGTTGTTGGACAACATGTATGCGGCTTCCTTAAATTTTCTCCTGAACCAATGTTTCTCTCTGTGCAAGATCTCAGCTTGGGACCACTCGATGTTGTGTTGATGGGTCCAAACATGGTCTGCTATTCCTGATTTGCTGACCAAAAAAAATGTTAACAGCTTCTAATTTTTTTTTGAATTATCAAAATGGAAAATGCACTCGTCAGGTTGTTGGACTTGATAAGTTGGGTGATCAACCAAAAATTATTGCCAAATTTTCACATTTGGAAAATCCAGAAATATATACTAGACGCTGCTTCAGAAGATCATCTGCAACCATCCTAGTTGATGGAGGGGGTGACCTAATTTCATTAAAGCGCCATGGTAGCTGGAAAAGTCAGACCGTGGCCGAAAGTTATGTAAATAATTCTATGACATCCATGAGAAACACATCAAATGTACTCATAAATAGCATTGAAAACATTTATATTCCCATTGTTTCAAATTCTCAACTAAACGGAATAAGACCGTCTTCCTTCCACATCGACGGCGGAATATCATTAAATGATTCTAATAATGTAACTATAAATGAACATAATTAGGTATATCAAAAATGAACCCTAATAAAGTAATTTGTAGGAAATATTGTCAGCAATTTTTAAGTTGTTTCATTGTGTTCTGACTGACTGAAAGCGTTTAGTATCCAAAGCCATAACCTCAAAACAATATATTGTACCGTTTCTTTCTACGGTCAGTCGTAAAAAAAGTATAGTACGCACTTCGAGGATAAGGCCAATTACGTCCACTCGCGAATTATCGCACTCGGCTAGCGCCTCGTGCTTACAACTTTTCGCTTGTGGGTGATAGGCTTCTTATCCTACTTGGTACGTAATTAATGTGAATTTTCGTCCAGTTATTTTCAATTAGTAAATATTTATTTCGCGTTTGAAAAAAAAACAGTTGTAACCGAGCGATAAACATTTCCCACGAAATTTTCCAGCACACACGAAAAACGTTAATAGTGTTCTTCGGGCACTTAGAAATGGTGATTAAGATTTGAAAGGTTCCAGGGCGGTAGAATTGAATTTCTGCTGTTTATTTCAGAACAATGAAAAATATTTCTAAATACTACTTGAGGGATATTTTAGTCAATTGTGATAGATGAGTACTACACGAGGTACTTTACTGCTAGCAACTTACAGATAAAAAGAGTACAGGTAGCGTTCTAGCAGAAAGGAAGATAACATTGAATATGGGCGGTGCCGGTCACATATGGTCGTGAAACCGTCGAAATTCATTTTGTAAAGACATTTTGTGAAGACCTGTCAAGGTATGTGTCTCTGGTAAGGTGAGGATGGTTCCAAGGAGTTTAGAATGTGAGAGGTGACATCAGACTATGATTTGTATGACACCAATAATTAGTTTTTCTTTCCAAAACTCTGCATATACATCAGGTATTTGTATATTTTCAACATTTTATTTATTAATGATCCCATTTATTGATTCATTTCACAATTAATTATCTGTTTTTTTTTTGAAAATTAACGTTATTATCTTCTCACATTTCTTCCCAGATTAAAAAGGCGTTAACAGTCGTAAGAACTGTTTAACGAAATACTAACACATTTCTGCCGAATAAATTTGGATATGTAGCTTATCGACTAACGATCCAGAATTATCGGGAGAATTATGGTATGCTATAAATGATAACGTCGCCAATTCACAACTTGATATTACTTCATTGCAGTACTGTCCGTTCTCACAATAACAACGAAATATTTACGAAACAGATGTACGATATTTTTTTCGTAAGCAAGTTTTTTCAAATCCTAAAAGTCGTCAATATAATGGCGCCAAGCAGTCTGCTATGAAATATATGAGAATTGTTCAAAGAGGATTTTTAAAATGTTTTCAGTGTTTTTAATTTTTCATAACCTGAAAAATCTCATTATTGAAATGAAACGAAATTATTTCTTCGCCCTATTCTTCTCTAGTAATTAGTAAGGTACTCAAGGTCATTGAAGAATTCAATTCCCTGATGTCAGATTTATGTCGAGTTCCACGCAAAGAATACAAGCTGTAACTTATATATTTCTTTTCAATCAATCCAGCTGAAGTATTTAATATTCTAGAAAATCGCAATATCAATTCGAACTCTGGTCGATGATCACTGAAAATTCTATTTTTTACCAAAGGAGAAAAATTATGATCAATATGGTGATGTCGACTTTTTGTTCATACAAAAAAATAATTGGGAACTTGTCACATGTGTGAGGGTGTGAAAAAATATGTCAGCAACTAGCAACTTTTCAATGATACTACCATACAACATCTTAACAACTGCTACACCGAATATTAGATTGTTTTAGAAGTGTTGTCTATTTCAATGTCGTGTGTTTTTGTAGATCCATATATCAATAAATATTTATTCCACTGTGTCATGGTATATACTGATCGATAAAGAATGTTGTACTCATACATTGATGGTGTTCATTTTTCCCAAATCTTTTCACCTTATTCCTACATGATGTTGTTAAACGATTTTTTGCCAATTTTTCTCTACGAATTCAAATTGAACCAAAGCCCTGTCGAAACTGTATTTGACAATGATAGTGTTAATGATCGCACTGTTCAACGTTGGTTTGCGAAATTTCATTCGGAGATTTTAGCTTCGAGGATGAGCGCCAAAGTGGTCGATCTAAAGTAATCCAGGACGAGGATTTGAGGACCCTGCTGGAGACTGACCCATCACAAATGGTGCGTTATATGGCGGAAGAACTGGGCGTCAGCTTCCATGCGGTTCAAACCGTATTGGAAAGGTAAAAAATCTCGAAAAGTGGGTGCCCTACGATTTGAACAATTGAGAAATTGTCACGTTTCGAGGTCCGTTCTTTGCTTTTGCGTAACCTATAATCTGTTCAAAAATGAGAGAGACTACAGCAGTATATATATATATATATATATATATATATATATATATATATATATATATATATATATATATATATACATCTTAGTGCCATATGCGTACTGCATTCAAATTATTTACTCTCAACGAATTGAATAAATTAATTTATACGACGAAAATACAATATTTATTCTTGAAAAATATCATTCATAACAAACAAATTAACAAATCTACTATGACAAATGTTAAAATATGTCCAGTAGTAACCAAGACATTCTCCAACAAATAGGTATTTAGTTGAAGGGGATTGAAAAAACGTTGTTTTTTTTTTGAAGACGGTATAAATAGATATTCCTTGGAATTATACTGTCAACAGACATATCACACCCATCAATAAGACCGACTTGGCTTTTTAGCGGGGTTATTCGTGATATTCTTCAGTTTACTTCGAGAGTGCCTTGAATAAACAGCTATACAACATGGAAAGCTAGTTGTTCGGGAATCGTGAAGCGTCCGAAATTGTCACCATTAAATAT
Organism: Leptinotarsa decemlineata; assembly: GCF_025532065.1. Classification (NCBI taxonomy): domain Eukaryota; kingdom Metazoa; phylum Arthropoda; class Insecta; order Coleoptera; family Chrysomelidae; genus Leptinotarsa; species Leptinotarsa decemlineata. The sequence continues at coordinate 15,659,114 of NW_027412533.1, forward strand.
AAATAAAAAAACATTATTATGAATGTATATAATTCTTGAAGAATTTGTATTCAGATATTGTTATCCGCTCGAAATAAAAAGTAAAGAGGAAGTAGTGCAAAAATGCTCGAGTATGACCGGTGTCCATAGATCGACAATTTTCTCAAGGAACTCAAGAAATCAACTTTTTCGAGCCGAAAGTATCCACTGGTAGAAAGTGTTTGGTTATCGATGAAAAAGTGAAGAATTCTATTAGGAGAACAGGAGAACATAAAAAACGAAATACCTACATTAAATAAAGTTTTGTCAGTTATTCGTGAATACAGTTTTTTCCTGATATAAGAACTCGATTATGGAAGATATTACATGAGCTGAATTTCACTTTTGAAAAGCAAGATAGAAAGAGCATGTTAATAGAAAAATTAGAGATTGTAGAATGGAGAAGAAACTATTTAAGAGAAATAAAGAAAGCCAGAGCACTAGGTTAGTCAATTTTTTATTTGGATGAAACATGGGTCAATGAGGGTCAGTCATACCGTCTCGAAGGTTTGGCAAGATCAGAACATCAAAAGTGGAAGACAAGCCTTTATGGAAGGTTGATCCACTGGTTTGAAAATTCCAGTTGGAAAAGGTCGTCGTCTTATCATCACTCACATAGGCAGCAGTGAAGGATTCGTATTTATTTGTAAATTTAATATTCTGATTATTTTATAGATATGTAGAAGGTAACAATTCTAAATAATAAAAAACTATTTCAAATATAAATTGTCCTTCCCAAAATAAAATATTTAAACTAAATTAGTTCTCACCATATTTTAATTATCTTCTTATCATACAGAATATATCAATGGAAAATTTATATTAATACCCCCAGTCCGACGCCTATTAATATTATCTTAAACGTAATATCCGAAAAAACATCGAGCGGTTATTTTGGCGGTATTTTCGCATTCTTTGTCGGTGTTTTCGCATTCTTTGTCGCATATCCCTATTTTAATGGCTCGTTAGCGGCGTCCTCATGGGATATAGAGGGTAGACATATCTCAGTGATTTTGTGGGTGAATTGCAATGCTATTTGCTTGAGACGACTATGTTGCTTTCTTTGATGTAGCTACATGTGTTTGCATTCTTAAAATTCTTTTACTCTCAGACAATACTGAACGAACTATAAACTATAAAAAAAATGTATTTATTATAATATAATGTTTTTTGAATTGAAGGGGTTATATTTTTCGTAGTGAATAATTTTTGGGAAAGAAAGTTTTTGGCTTTCTACTACTACATCTTGATACAAAAAAAGGGATGAGAGAATCGTCTGTGTTTTGACGCTATAAAGCGAATTCATCGTTTCCCAATAATTTATCATTTTAGTATCATTCGAGAGCCAAGAATTTGGTTAAGTTTGGAACGATCTTGCCTGACTCAATAAATAAGTAGGAAGACTACTTCTCTGAACGATACAACGTTGCGTCACTGCTATACCAGTCTCACTTTACCCTCCTAAACTTTCTTCCTTTCTTTGGAAGATTCTCTCATCACTTTTTTTATATCAAGATAGAGTAGTAGAAAGCTATTTCTATAATTTTTTTCTGCTCCAGAAAAAAAATATAACGTTGGTAAATACTTGTTTATAATAAATTGTTAAACTAATAAACAATTAAATAATAAATAATTTTTTTTCCGCCAAACTATTTTAAAGTGTAAATTATGATTTTTAAAAGCAAAATTATTTCTCAACTAATTATTTAAACAATCGAAACATAAAAAAATCGGTTTAAAAATCAAAATTAAGAAAAAAAAATTTAATCATAATTATCTATAGGTAACAAAATAGCAAAAAAATTTTTTTTCAAAAATATTGAATTTCTCTATTTGTTTAAAACAATTGAATAAACAAATTACGTAAAAAAATCATATCCTATGTTAATAACTGCCATTGTTTAATGTGAAAACAGAGATAGCTAAATAACCATTGAAAAACAAATTTTCATCAACAAGCCGCGCGGAACCCTATTTTCAACATCAAATTAAAATTATAAATAATGGAGATTGAGTTTCGGGAGTCGGGACTTTTTTATCGGAAATTTCCTCCTCTTTAACGAGCTTTTATCAAAATTGCTTAAATATTGATATTTTTTGAGTTATTAACCAAGAAGTAAATACCATTTTTTTAAAAATCTTATTTTGTTAATAACAATTGCAATTTTTTATCTGCACCAAAATCCTTCAAAAACATTTTTCTAGAGGTGATTTCGAATCGAATGAACTATCGCTCATATTTTTAGGACCTTCATCACTATTTTTCATGTTTTTGAACTTGTTGATTAGACTATACTGCTTCTGCCGAAACTACCGATCTGTAAATGGTTGAAGTTCTATAAAAGGTTAATATTTAAGCTCTCTTTCGTAGACTATTCCTCAACTGCGTCTCAATTAGTAAGTCTCAATTGGTAACAATTCATTTTATTCACTTATTTTTGAAGAACATATGGAAAAATCCAGTTCATCAAGTTGGCCTTAATATTCTCACCACATATTTCGTCTGTGTTTTGACGCTATAAAGCGAATTCATCGTTTCACAATAATTTATTATTTTAGTATCATTCGAGAGCCAAGAATTTGGTTAAGTTTGGAACGACCTTGCGTGACTCAATAAATAAGTAGGAAGACTACTTCTCTGAATGATACAACGTTGCGTCACTGCTATACCAGTCTCACTTTACCCTCCTAAACTTACAAAGATAACACGTATACCTACACCGTTTATTTTCATCTTTCGAGACCTTCGACGCAATACAAATATTTCTTGGCACACAGTGAACTGTTTTTTGTTTTCTTTGCGCGCAGATTAAAGGATTTTCGTTACTGCGACCGTCGCTATTCTTGAGGCATCGGTTGTGTTCTTGCTCGCTGTTACAAAGCTGAGTTTTTCTGTATTGATCCGGATATATTCTACACGCTGGATATGAGATGAAAATAAAAGAATGGCGGACGCAGTCCAACGCTATCTGTATAAATATGGTTCGTAGCTGAGGGCAGGCTTGCTTTCCTTCCGCAAGTTATCTGGGCATTCGGAGGTTGAAGACCTTAGAAAGGTCGTAAATTACGATCGTTGCGTTGGCTGAAATCACGACTGAATACGAGTGGTTCGTTATTCGTCGAGAATTGTGATTGATTAAATTGTAGAAGGTTTCAACTATATAATGGAATTGGCCTATACATGATGAAAATCCGTAACTAACGTATTCAAAATACCCTTTTTGTACAACTGTCATAAAAAGTGACATTTTTAATGGTTGTCAAGAGTTTTAAAAGATTATGTTTACAAAGTAGCGTGTTAAAAATATTTTTAACACTAGTGTTAGTATTTTTAACATGAACATCAATATGAAAAGTATAATTAGAACAACTGCTGATATTAATACCTTGCGATGTTAAAGAGCCTTGTAATATATTAGAACTATCTGACTTGACAATTTCATGGGCATTAGCATTTAATTCTTGAAGTGAAGAGGACGATGTAGTAACGCTGGAGATAGCTGTTGGGATTATTCTTTCAGCAATAGCATTTTTATAAGAAATAGATTGATCGATGTAAACCTCAGCTACTGTTGTAGACTTCCATCCTCCGTGCTTCTTAACATCCGTTATATTGGCTCCTGATTCTGCTGGCAAAGAAGCAGAAGACCTCCTGAAACAGTGACCTGTATATTCCTTTGGTTCCGGGAGGTTCAGAAACTCAGCAATGGTAGAGGGCATTTTCCCAAACGTGTTTATATCAACTGGCAATGCATTTATAATTTGAGTATTTCAGAAAAAAACCTTGATGATTGATAACAGAAAGGCGTAATGCAACGTATTAATTAAAAAAGTCAATGTTTTTTCCAACAATACAAAAAGAAAGACCTATTTTCGTTTTTGTATTTGGAATTAGAATAATCAATGATTTATCCATTAATTTAATGTCTTCTTTTAATAAATGGCACAGCTCTTCACGCCTGCAGGCTCCATATATTCCGAAAATAGTAGCAACTTTCATCATCAAATATTTTTCATCTGGCGCCTCATTTATAAACCTTGGGACTTGTTCAAACGTAAGAGTTTTTAATTTTTTGGGCCTATAACTTTAATTTTCCCGCTTTAAGAATGCTATTAACTTGAAATATTTGCTTGTATTAACACCATTTTTAACGAGCACACTTGACTTTGTCATTGAAAACTTGCTCCACAAAGATGACGAGTTCCATATTTTTGATTTCTCTTCTAGATAAGCTAAGAAGACGGTTTCTCAGATTTCCTTCGACGTTTTAAAGTCTACACCACCTAAGAAAATTAGAATATGCGATGTTGTACTGCTCAGCTGATTTTTTTGATAACAATTCAATTGAAGCTCTTTTTGCAGCCTCTTCGATGTCGTCAGGAACACACAGTTCCTCACTATTGTTCTTCATTATGCAGGCCATTAAACACCAGCAAAAACTTTAAATGTGACTTTAAACAAAACGCGTGAGCTGTAAACAACACTGTTTGTTGATAACCAGGTGATTCGGCGTCACCTGACACGGCCACTTCACGGAAAATGCAATAACATGAAAATAGTTAACTGACAAGAGATTTTTTTAAATGTGTTTTTATATGAATATTAAATTTATGCATTTTATTATGAAAACAGGACAGTTATACAAAATAAATTTATATGATATTTGTGTTTAAAGTAAATTTTATTTTGTTCGTAAAATTTTCACTTTTCTTCTTCACTTTTTCACTCACAAAATAAAACCTTACTCATATCATAAATAGCGATTATTGTGAGATTTTCACTAAACATTTTTACAAAAACGAAACACGTATTTCGCTATACAATGGCTTCTCCGAGCATGTCTTTACTAACTTTATTCTACATATTCAATGCGTTATATATCTAAATTTACAATTTGAAGTACCTACATTTCAAGTACCCGAGTTTCAAAGTTTGTAACAAATTAAGTTACCTGAGCTTATGTCCCAGTTTCCACATTTGAAAAAGTATTTAGTAACAGGGAGTTATTCAATTCTACTTGATCATTCAGTGTAAATTACCCAAATTCTTGAATCTATTAATTTCTTAACATTCTAAAAGATTAAGTTTCAAACTTTTCTCTTCTAAATTTAACACGTCGTATTCATGATTGAACTCATGTCCTTCTGCTAAAAGGTGGTTTGCAAATGTGGAATTGGTATTTCAAATTACAAAACTAATTATATGACCTTTAATTCTTTGGGAAAGTGTTCTACTCGTTTGGCCAATATACAGTTTTGGGCAAGAGCTACTAGTCAGCTTACCTATATACTCCTGATCTATCCGACACCGAAGTTTTGTCTTTATTGTTTTTATTGTTTTTAATAAATTTACTTAGACTATTATTCGTTCTGTATAAGCTACGTTTACGCATTCTTTCTTCAAACGGGCAATGATATTGCCGGTTTTTTGCCGAGTAGATTTGGAGCTAACACGTCAAGAACCAACTGAAGAGCAATACACCAGAAATCGTCTGAGAGGTGGCTTATAATTGGATGCAATTTTCAAAAAATCAAATTATGTTCCTAAAATCATTTGACCTACTTGATAACCGGAAAAATCGAATTTCAAACGAAGTTTTGCGTAATTTGAAAATTATTTTAAAAATAGCGACAAGCAGTTTATATGTCACTGTTTATTGCAAAATAAATAATTCACAGAAATATAGGATTACATTTCTAACTGAGAAAAATTCGTTATTCTTTTCTAGTACCGATTTTATCAACCGAGGTACCCTAAAATAAATTTCTCGTTTCTTTCATTCACAATTTTTTAATAAGCAAATCTAGTATACGTATAGCGATATTACGCAAAATATTTTTACATTTTATTTCATTTTCATTTCATTTCATTTTCGACAATAAAAAAGGTTCATCATTCGCCATTCATCGTTATTTTTTGTTTTGTATGTTATTATTAATAAGGCCGATTATAATAATAATAATAATGATAGTGATAATGTTTATTCACCATATTGATCACATTTATATAACAGAGGTTGGCTAAACAAACGTAGGCATCACAATATATACAGGATGTTCCTTAAACACATGCTAATATTTAAGGAGGTAATTCTTAGACCCATTTTAAGGAAAAAACGTCCTATGGACGTATGTCCTAAACGCCTTAATTTTTGAGATACAGGGTGGCAAAGTTTTCAAAAATAATCAGTTTTTTAATAATAACTGAGATAATTTTGTAGACATCTTTGGCATATTTGGTACATATGTTCCAAGCCTCAAGGCGCATTTTCTGATTTGGTTATCCTGGAATAAATGACGTGCAGTAGAATTTATTTACTGCACCTCTTGGAAATATGGAGTTTGTTGATATGTGATTTCTTTTAAAGATTAAAAGCAGAAAAAGCAGCGTACCCACCATAGCAATAAAAAACGAATTCTCTGTATGTACAAACGTCAGTAGCTAATATTGATGTTGGTTTAAAGTGAGGTGTTGGTGTTAAAAACTGTCACAGCGCGTTTTGATTGATTTTGAAGTGTTATTGAAGTTATTTTGGTAGTCCGCTGTTTTTCTGAATATCAGTAAATATGGTAAATTATACGAATGCGGAAATGGCGCAAATGCATTACGTATATGGCCTTGCCGATGGTAATGCAACAGAAGCCAGGCGCATTTATCAGGAAAGATATCCTAATTGTGCCTTACCAGATAGTCGAACCTTTTCAAATATTCATCGTCGACTTGGGGAAACTGGTAGTTTCAAGAAATGGACTCCGGAAGGTAGACCTCGTGTAGTAAGAACTCCTGAAATTGAGTAAGCGGTGCTGCAAGAAATTGAGGAACATCCTGAGACGAGTACGAGGAAGATCCCTAGAACTCTGGATATTTGTCATCAAATTGTTTGGCGTATTTTGGTTGATTTTTTGTTATACCCATACCATATTTCAAGAGTGCAGGCATTACTCCCCAGAGATTTTCCACAGCGTGTGAACTTCAGTCAGTGGTATCTACAAAGTATTGCACTAAATCCGCAGTTTGAGACACAAATTTTGTTCAAAGACGAAGCAAATTTTTCTCGGAATGCCATTCAAAATTTCCATAACGATCATGTGTGGGCTGAAGAAAATCCCCATGCAATAACCGAAACCCATTTCCAACACCAATTTTCGGTTAATGTATGGGCAGGAATTATAGGTGATCATCTAATAGGCCCATTTTTCTACCAGGACGCCTTGATGGTCGTTCTTATTTACACTTTCTCGAAGAAGACTTACCTGAGTTATTGGAAGATGTGCCACTTGCGTTAAGGAATCGAATATGGTACATGCACGATGGCGCCCATGCTCATTTCAGTGTAATTGTCCGAAACCATTTAAATACAGTTTATCCTAATCGTTGGATAGGTCGCGGAGGACCTCAGCAATGGCCAGCAAGATCCCTCGATCTCAACAGTTTAGATTTTTTTATGGGGTCACCTTAAAACTCTTGTGTATAAAACTCCCGTTAATACTTTAGAAGATTTAAGAGAGCGAATAGTTGCCTCGTGTGAAACTATACGAAATACGCCGGGAATGTTTGAACGGGTGCGTAATTACATGCGTAGAAGGGCGGAAGCATGCATACTAAGTGCAGGTGGCCACTTCCAACAATTTTTATAATCAGTTTTGGTATTATTACTAATTAACAAATTTGTGCTATTCGTTTAGACTTACTGTCACAAAATAAAATAAAACTCGTTTTTGTGAAAAATGTATTTTTTTGCAGATTATGTTTTCAAATATTATTAGGGAATTGGTAATGTGTTATGAAGCAATTTTCAGATTCTCATTCATTTTAGAATTGATCTAATTTCTTAATTTGCTTTCTGTCGATTTTTATTTTTTTGAGTGAAAATCATGCGTCGGACAAAGAAATACCAGGAAATCAAATTTTCTCAAAAATAAATGAGGATTTTAAAAATAATATATTCAATGCGAAACCCGTAGGGATGCCACTGTTTGAAAAAATACAAATTTGTGTACATCAGAAAATGCGCCTTGAGGCATGGAACATATGTACCAAATATGCCAAAGATATCTACAAAATTATCTCAGTTATTATTAAAAAACTGATTATTTTTGAAAACTTTGCCACCCTGTATCTCAAAAGTTAAGGCGTTTAGTACATACGTCCATAGGAAGTTTTTTTCTTAAAATGGGTCTAAGAATTACCTCCTTAAATATTAGCATGTGTTTAAGGAACACCCTGTATATGAAGGGTTGGTTCAGCAATAATGATGAATATCCAAAAATTTCAAAATTCAAACTACTAACGGCGTTCGGTCACTTGATATATGTAGTTAATAATCTCGTTTATAAACTTATCAATATCGCCTACAGTTCCGAGATAATTTAGTTTTTAATGTTTGACTACAAGGCTAGAACACTCAACGTTACAAGTATCATACGAAACATATCGAAACTTTTTCAATAGAAACTTCAACATATCATTCGATTATCCCAGGACGGATACATTTTCGTCTCGCGAAGAATTCCTAGCAGAGAAAAAGCATTTTAAAGTTGAAGTTGCTTTCCTTCCTGATGTTTATGAAAAACCTCAGATTTTCTCTCAACTTCGAAAATTAGGAATCGGAAACTCAGCTCAAAATGAGAGATGGGGTTTTTTATGATAACAAAGAGCATTCGAGAGCAAGGAAGGATGCAAAAACAGCTGGGATAGCAATGCATTTCTCAAAAAATCTTTCCATACCGAACATAACCAGAGACGATGTATATTATAAAAGACAAATAACTCATTTTATGTGCAATATACATGTGCTTGTTGATTTCTCATTATATTTTTTCGTATATGATGAACAGTGCCAGGCTCTTGAAAATTTTTCGTGATTCATGTGGAGGTCAAAACAAAAGAGACTCTATCTTTAGAATGTTACACCACATAGGTCACTATTATTATCGCAATTAGAGATTCAAATGTTAATTAAAACTATTTTAACTTCATTTTCTTTAACAGGTAGGACAACTATCCTTATTGACTGTGAGCATAGTGTGGAAATCGTCCTTAATTTTTAAGATTTACCTCATATTATTCAATTTTTAATAAGTTAAAGTTACCTATGAATGATTATTTGCCAAAGAACGAATTCTATATTATATGTCTTTCAACTCCAATGAACATTATTTTCTTATCTCTGAGTCTGAGTTTTTTCACCGTTTATAAAGTCAAAATCCATTTACCTCAAATAATAATCAAAGGGCATTCATCATCATTGCAGTGGACCCTTCATATCATTTGAACTATAGGCGCTTACTCTCTTCCTTCACACACGATGCCTCGCCGAGTGCCGAAAGAGCCGTAATGCCATTAAAAGACACTTTTGTCTCTATTTAAAACTCCACTCGGCGAAGCGACGCCAAAGGGATGTCACCAACATTAAAGTTCGTCCATAAATGGATTGGATTTACAACGCCTGTCATATGGTTATTTCAAACAAGTTATTTTCGTGATATTTAAAAGGATTGTTCATCCTCGTTATGGACCAAGCAAAATTATATTACGTTTTTTGTTGATTATTTATTTACATTATGTGATACGGTTCACTTGGAAAGATATTTATAGAATGAAATTGAGGTAGTGAAAGTAATTACAGAGTCTGGACGAATGTCCTGGATGGACATGACCTCTGAAATATATACAAGAAATTGATTTCTTGTGTACGGATCCAAAATTCTTGAAATTTTGTATACTCTTCTTGATATTATTTGGTGATGGATTCTTTTTTTTTTTCAGAAATCGGGTCGCAAATGTATCACATGTCCTTGAAATAACTTTAACACATTCTCCGTAAATGATGAATAAATTTAAATAATCTTCGTTTGTGTAATTTAATCGTCTCGGCATGATTTATTATTGTATATGTGCAAATAAAAAGTAGTGGTGACAATATCGTATTAATTGATTGTTTTCTAACGCCGCGCCGTCATGGCCAACTGACAGATTTTAGAAACCGTATAGTAAGTATTCTGTCGATAGAAAAATAATAAATTGCAAATATTTCCAAAACTACTTATTTTCGGAATAGGTATCCTAATACAAAGTTACCCTTATTCTTAATGCTTTATACGATTAAATCATAAAAATGGGGTGTATCATTTGAAAAAAGTCACTTTAGACTGTTTTTATTTATATTATTCTTTTTTAACCACCCTGTGTTAATGATTATCGAAATTTCATGTCTATTTAATTTGGTTGCCATCTGCAAGGAACCCGACGAAAACATAATGATTAAGGTTTCCTTATAGGAAAAATTGATAATTATTGTAGGACGACAAACATCATTTTCGACATAAAATATGTCAAAAACGGTTAGACTTTGATATAGAACCTTATACACAAAAACTATTTAAATTCTGATGTAGAATCCAAAAATGTAATAATATATAGGGTGTTTCTTTTAAAATAACGAGGTTGATAGCTACTTCCGGTATAACCGAAACTGCCGGCATTTTGAAAATATTTTTAGTAACTTGATAAATTTTCAGATTCTTTCTAATTATAGTTTTTCCACAATCGATCGATGTAGTTCCTGGAGATTCATTCTGTATCAATGCTGAGAAAAATATAAGCGCACATTTTCTGAAATTTTGTTGATTTAGTTTTTTTAATGAGTTAATTATTATCGTTATTAGAAACATTGTTTACGGTTGATTACAGTAGCAAATGTATATTTATCAGTTGAATACTTGAAAAAATTTATTTTGTGAATTTTATAATTATAATGATAATTAATTTCCAATAACTTTTTCAGGAAAATTTCTATAACCGACTTTACTACTTTTTCATAACTACTTCATGTACATGAAATACGTTGAAATTCTAACATGAATACATCCAAGGCCGTAGCCAGGGGGGATCAAGGGGGATTGATCCCTCCCGAAAGTTCTACAAGCAACGGTCATCCAAAAATTATATCAAATACAACGATTGGCTTGTTTAAACATCACAGGAGTCATGAGAATAACAACAACCGTGGCAATGGAATTAATTACTGGTCTGTCCCCTCTGGACCTGTACGTTAAGAATGTTGTGTTGATGGCCATGTTACGATTGCACACGGTTGGTGTAAACCTCGAAGAAGAAATGGGTCAATTGAAGCTGAGCCTATGGCAAAAAGCGCACACTGCGCAACCTCTGCTGCAGGCAACCAGTGATGCAATTGTATCCAAGTTTGTGTTTAATAAACCCTACGAAACACAAATAAAACAGAACACAAATACAAATGCAATACGCATAAACAGATGGCTCAAAAACAAAAGGAGGCTCAGTATATGAAATGTACTCCAGATCACTAAGCCTAAGGATTGAGTGGAGAATGGGAAACAATATCAGCGTGGTTCAAACAGAACTGGCTGGTATCTCAATCTCCACAAAAGAAATGACCAGGAAAGGAATTTCTGGCAAAAAAATAACAATCTGCACTGATAGCAGACAAGCCCTATTAGCCTAGAACAGACAACGTGTTACCTCAGGGCTAGTACTAGAGTTCCACCAAGATTTAGCCAAAGCCTCGGTAGATAATAACATTATCCTCAGGTGAATTAAAGGGAACGACAGGAGTAAAGGTAATCGCATTGCCGACTCTTCAGCCAAGGAAGCGGCAGGACTAAGAATGTTAGGACTCAGTGACACCTACGGCCTGATGATTTCGACAATTGCGGAACTTGCCAAACGTTACACCAATGCTCAATCCCTAAAGAGATGGGATGAAATCAAAGGATGCACTCTTGCCAGGATCACCCTGGGCATCCCTGGGAAGCTGGCGCCGAAGAATTATCTAGCGATGACCAGGAACAATCTACGCTCAACAGTAGAGAGTGTGTGTTCGGCAAGTCTTGGCCTACCCCTGCCGATATAAGGGAGATGTCTACTAGTGATCTGTCCACCTTCCTGGAAAGGACAGGTTCGACGATGACTTAGGAGGACAACTCCTTGAGAGGATGTACAATGGGTCACATGTGGCCTAAGTGCTGTGGGCCTACACTCACCCTCCCTACTCTACAGATACTATTGGTATTATGAAATCCGTTAGAAATTTTATCAAGTCCTTGGCAAAACGAACCAAGTGCTTGAAAGAGAATATTGAAAAAAACTTCCCCGAAACACAATGAAAAAACCTTACGGCAATGTGTGTACAAACTTTCAAAGATCTTGGCGACACTACCTGTTTCCATATGTACCCCTGAAATAACTTTCTCCTCTCTGAAACGCCTCAAAACTTATTTAAGAAACTCCACAAGCCAGGAACGGATAAACGGTTTGGCATTAATGTCAATCCACTGTAGAATTGACATCGACACCGAGGAGGTAATTGATTTGTTTGCTACAAAGGAAACTAAAAAACCAAATTTGATTTTGTAAAAAGATGTTAATATGTCTGTAATGGAAATCTGTTAAATATATGTGATCACGTAACACAACTTTCTTCCTTTCGTTATTTTTATATTTCTTGTTTTTCCACTGTTCCACCAAATCAACCCCCCCCCGAAATTGTTTTCTGGATACGGCCTTGAATACATTATATGCCTAACGAACATGCATTATTACTATAGCTTAATTGTCACAGCCAATTAAAAGTTCATCTAAGCTGTTATATAAAGTGCTTACAATATTTTCTAAAAAATAGAAATTAAACCGCAGTTATAATTATACTTCAATTAATTTTTTTTTCGCAGCACCGAAAATAAGAATAACCAGTACATTCTGAATATTTTGTAAGTATGTTGTACGAGTACTACATGAATAAAACAATGTATATTCTTTCTCTCTCTATATATTAAATATTAGAATAACTTGTAGCGAATGAGAAAATTAGATTTAATAGCCAGGTATATTTAGATATTTTTATTGCATTGAATCAACAGGAGAGAACGGTTTAAGCATTTTCCAGTACTGTTTTCATTCAATAAAGTAAAACAATACTCGAGTGGAATACACTGAGTGGAAGTTAGAAAATCAATTTATATAGTGACTTTTGTGACTGTAGAAGAATCATCATAAATCTCCGAAAAGGTACGTTACCATTTTGATTTCATCCGCATTCGAAATACAGACAAGTAAGACCATAAGAGGCGGGAACGCCATCTCGAGTTATCCTTTGTGAACGCCGCGGACATCAAAGATGCGACAACACTGGCGGCACATTTTTTGTCGGTTCGAAACCTGAGTTGTATCAAGAAGCCCGAACGATTGTATCGGTGACCCCATCCCGATCGGATACGGGTTCAACTTTCTAAGGTTCCGAAGAATGCCCCGGTACAGTCTGACAATAAATTTCTAACTATCCGCGAACTACTTATAGTATAGAGGCCAGCCAACATTGTTGGCAGGTTATTTAAAATTCAAAAAAATCTGTTGAAAAAATTGTAACACCAATTTCCTTGGAAGAATACACAGAAAAGAAGGTCATGTATATCCAAGACGGTTACCTTTTAGTCAATGATTTACTGTATTTTATATCCGCTAAACTGCCTATTATTGATTCTGAACCATACTTGGTTCGGTTATTATATTTTTCATGAATTCTTCATAAATTTCAATTCTTGATTACCCTTCAACAATATGGGAATCCAGAAATGGTGCGTTATTGAAGAAATATCGTACAATGTTTGTAATACGAATAGCTATTCTTGAACTCAATAAAATTTAAACTTATTTGGAATTCGTCTTTCTTATATCAATATTAGTTACATTTCCGATCATTGATAACTATTTCTTAGTTTTTTTACATTTTTTGAAAATTGCTCTGTATCCACTTTTTTTTTTGCACATTCTCCTATGAATTGCTCCCATATTGCTTCCTTCTTTCTTTCCCATATTTTATTTATATTCATTTATTTTGAAATACTTGAACTGTAAACTTGAACACTTAATCACTAGTTGACTATCAGAATTACATAGACGTAAATCATACAACTACTGCAATGTATCCAATTCTTTTGCAGCACTTTCTATAATGCTTCCATATTGCATTCTCCTTTCTTCCCGTTATTAACATTATTTATATAATTAATAGAACTGGCCGTTGCTTGATGAAAATCCATATTAAAACTCATTAACAGTTTATTGTATGATTTTCACTATAAAAGGTTTTACAAAAACTGCGACACGTGTTTCGTTATACAATAGCTTCCAAGCGTAAAATGATTTTACGCCTTTACGCGCATTTTACGCTTGAGAAAGTTACTGTATAGCGAAACACGTGTCGCGGTTTCCGCAAAACCTTTTATAGTGAAAATTATACAATAAACTGTATTCATATATTTTTTTATTAAAAAACACTCAACTGTAAACTAAAACACTAGATCACTATCAGCATTAGAAAGACGCAAATCATACAACTACTGCTTTGTATCCACTTCTTCCTTTTACAGCTTTTGCTATAAATGATGATCCATTCTTCCCAATAGTAACATTATTTATATTTCCTTATTTTGAAACACTTGAACTATAAACCGAAGCATTTATCACTAAATCACTTTTAGAATTTTGACACGAGCCATACAACTTCAGCCATTCAGAGATAATATTCATTATTTTGCATATTAGTTCATTCCATTTATTAAAAAATGCTAATACTGATTCGTATCTTATCAAGAGGTTTTAGGAAGAGTTATACACTTTGCTCGTGATAAAAGTCATTTTATGGCATTCAATTGCTTGCCTTATTTGAACAGTTTTTTTAGATGCCACAGTAAAAATAAAAATATATTAATGAAGAAATATTTTTATAAACTGAGAAATATATTCTCTCAAGTTGAATTTGAATAATTAATTCAAATGGACTGAATAAACGCTTCTTTCAAGTAAAAAAATATATTCCTCCAAAATTGTGCATACATTTCAATAGAAATCATCACATTAGCTCAAAAGAAGTAAGTATGCATTCGTTAGTGTGAGCAAAATTAATAAGCAAAACTTTTTTGGGTTTTGAAAGAATGATATGTTAACTTGGAACACTATTTAAATATCTCCGTAGGAGAAATTAATTAATTTGAAGAGAAGCATTTTTCATTCCAACGCTTTTATTTGTATAAATAAAACAAACTCATTTACTTCATCAAAGATGAATTTATGCTTCTGTTTATAAACTGTCCCTCTCGTAAGGATGTCTTTAGATACTTGAATCCAAAGTATCTCAGCTATAAGTGGTAAGGGAAGAAATTAAATAATACATTATTTATTATGATTGGTTTATTTGAAGCAATTGCAAATCATAAATATTATCCTGAAAAAGTATATGATGAAAAACAAACTGTAATAGAGAACTAAATTTTCGTTGCTAATGTTTGCTTAAATGTCATATTCCAACCGCACACTATTGAGATATCATATACAGTTATACAAATAACAGAAATAAATATTCATTCCGAAAACATATATAAAAAAGTGACATAATCTTGACAAATTGCAAATTAACAAAACAAAATTAAATCGAAGCCTATAAACAACATTACGACTGAGACAAGAAAATGATTTAATTTATTAGTAATTTTACACAAATAATGTTTTTAAAACTAGAAGCCATCCTGGTAAATAACATAAAAAAAATCACTATCGTCTATCAAGTTCTGCATTCTGCTTTTGTTTATTCACAATTGCCGGAACATGACTTGGATTCTGAAACGAAAGAAGAAATCAACACATTACCCACTATTTCAAATACCTAGAAAGGTAAAAATATGAAATCAGCTGCCACTTAATCAAAACAAATCTTTTTTTTAATAAAAAACTGTTTGAGTGGGTTTATTCCGTTAACCAACCAATTGTTGTCCTCATACGAACGACAACCCTCAAAATTTTAAACTTGCCTGAGGTCTTATTGTTCAACATACGATTCCTAACAAGTTAAAAGGTGCTTAAAAACATTCCTTGATCAGAAATGAATAATCAATTCAAAAGACGTACTTCAAATACCTTTGAAGTAGGCAGAAGTCTTTATAGAAAAATTTCCTTTCAAAATAATCTCTTTGGAACCGTTATAGGAATTCAAAGTTTTATTAGAGGATCAATGGAAAATATAAAATGTTTTTTTTTAAATTCAACTCATGATCATATAAACATACTTAAAGGCATGTGATTCGCTTTTTAAATATAAACATTTACAATTTTCACGTTTTTGGAAATTCTGATATCTCCTCTAGTGAGTTTGGTAATATTTCTACCTATTTTTTACATTCCTAAAGGAAATATATTAAATAATTTCAAGCTGAGTAGGGTATTTTCAATTTGTTCCCAATAAATAACATAAAAATATTTCTGAAGTAATTACAGAAAGTAAAGACACTTCGGAATTCAACAAACATTTGCATGTTGAAATCAGAAAGTGGCTGTCATATGTAGGTGCTTTTTACACCTACTGATGCCTATTTTGGTATTTTTTGTATTATAATTTATTGTCGAAACTATAAGTACCTCTCTCGTTCAATAAAAAATAAATTCGGTCTAAGAGAAAATCGAATTTCATTTAGAGAAAATGCAGTTATTTAAAACAAGATAAAAGATATGTTCAAAACAAGAGATTGGCGAATTTGAATCAACGTGGAGGTTTTTTCAGTTCAAATTAATATACACTTGCAGAGCTCGGCAAATGTAATGATGCATGTGTGAAAAATTACGAAGATATAATTTTCGCAAAATGAAGGCAAAATTAAGAGTTGCTGTGAAAGTTTACCACTTTCTCTTCGGTACTAGGTATACAACGCAGTACTTACTGATTTAGCGGAGTTTCTTTCTCAAGTAACCCAAACACCTCCATTTTATCCAATTATAATACTTACCCATGAAAATATCTTCCAACTTTGTAAGACCCCAGTCTTGTAAAATTTGTTCCATAATTAAAACTTTTATTGAAACAACGATAAAAATCAAATGAAAACAACAATAAAAATTAATTGGCGCTCCGGGGGGACTTCATTGATTCCAGTGGTGCATTTGCTTTTTCAGCTGCAGGAAAACTCGGAAAAACCTGCAGCACCACATCATCTGAAGATCTTGATCTAACAATGTCCTCTCTCTTATAAAACAAAATGTAGGGTGTCTCCAGAGGCTCCAATAAATTCAATGCATCGCCAGAACACTTCGTGACACGACTATCGTCAAACTTAAACTAGTCCGTTTCGTCTTTGACCAAGGCGTAATAATGACCAAATTCAACGCCAGAACCACAGTGAACAATGACTGCATGGATATTATAATAGTGGTCTGCTAGGTTGAAATGTTAATCTATTTCGATCCTTCCAAAGAGTTTCTTGCTTCCGTTAGAGGTTGAGTCTTGTTTTCTTGTTCCATAATGGTAGATACAAAATAATCGGAAAAGAATTGCACTACCTACAGATACTTCCTCCTTAAAATCACAACACACCAACGACACTTTCCCACACATACTGGCGCGTACGCGAACACTGTTCTACATTGTTAGTTTGTCATATACTAAATTTAAATTCTTTTCAATAATATCTAAGTTCAAATAAAACTTCTTTAAAAACAATCATGTTCATTCTATACAAAATTCCTGTTATCTTCAGTCGATCATAATATAGTTTTGTACTTATATAGATTCACAAAACTCTTGATATAAACAAATTGAGTTATTTGAAGGGATACAGTTTTGAATTCAAACAAACAAAACAAACAAAATAGTTCATCTTCGCAATAATATAATCAAACGAATGATGTGGTTGAAAGGCCAAGAAATTTGATTTCTTCGTTAAAAAAAGTTTGATTATCTTGTGGAACATGGCTTTGTTGGCATGAAGAAATAGTTTCTCCAATAGAGATAAATTTCAAAGCAACCTATGATCTTCTTTAAAAGAAATACTTTTTACTGTGATGTTTGATAATTTGTTATATAGTGGTTAGGAAAATGAATATCAGGTTCAGAAAAATTTTGACCCATTGATAAAATGAACAAAACATCTGCTATTTTTTAGATTCATAGAAAGAATTTCAATTGATAATAAAAATATATTTTTTACTATCAGAAAAATTTCATATGAAACCTATAAAAATATCTCGTAAAAATTTGTTAGAACCCTTTCGATTATTTTTCAATGTCGTGGAGACAAGGATTACTGGTTCTTGAGCGGACTCTCGATACAGTATTCTTGGCCAGGTTATAAATCGCATGTCAAAAGGTAAGACCTCATTAATCCTCAGTTTCACGCAAGTTTCTACTTTTGAGGGTTGCAATTTACGAGGGCGACAATTCGTTAACGGGAAATCTCATTTTGAACCATCTCTAGAATTAAACTTCAAAAATGAGCGCTTCGAGTTGGATACCACGAGGTAACGTGAAAGTAATTGGACAATTTTCAAGTCAAATGGGCCTTAATTAGTTGGAGACGATCCTATCCATTAATAGACTGTTATTTTGTAATATGTCCACGCATGTAGGCACGAAGGGAAGACAAGGACGCGCGCGCAGGCCGCCAGGGGTCCAGAGTCCAGACTCGCAAGAGGGATGCAGCACAGCGTCACTCGTAGAATAAGACCAAATTGTTGATCAATAATTCATTAAAAGTATAATACAGTCCACTCACATCATTTCACAGTTTGTGTATGTTCATTCAAAGTTTGTTCAGTAATTATAGATATCAAGTAAATTTTCCAAATTCTGCGTCTTTTTTCAGTTCAGTTCTGATTTCTAAATATCACATTGTTTCTAATGGATGAACCTGATATCAAATCCAGTCTCAAATATAAAAAAATAGTTACTTACTTGAAATAAATAATAGCTAGATTTGTCTTGAATTTCTGCGGCTTGCCGTTCTTTCAACTGAAACTCGCGACACTGAAGGCTACGAAATATTTCTACGTTTTTTTATAGTTTTATGAATTTTGTTAAGAAACTCATCAGTACTTGAATATATCCCATTCACAATTAAACAAAACAAAACGTTGCATTGGAAATCAGATGAAGTTTGACCAGCCAAACAGATTAAATATTTAAAATTTTGCAAAATCGAAAGTAATTTGGTTAACATTGAGCTCATGTCGATAAAAGATGCATATTAATGAAATTTAAACAAACTCTTAACAATTTGTTACTCTAGATAATCCTATGTCTGGGGAGATAACTTGGAGCGGTTGTTATTCTTGAATACCAACAAACTTTTCACATTCGTGAAAAGTTTGTTGGTATTCATTGGCACTTTTCACGAAATAACATATATGTATAGTATTATCACCGGACATATTTCAATTGGTTGAGTTTTTATATGATTCAGGTTGAAAAAATATGAAAAATTACTCTTCAATAAGCTAACTACTAATACTACAGTATGGATTAATTTCCACTTAGTTCAAAATTTATTGAATCTTACCGTTGTTCACTATGTTTACTGAAAACACCTCCGATCTGGTCTGCTTATTTTCAATACATAGTATTCACATTTTCGATTCGAGTGGTAGGGGTCGAATCTAGTTTGTGTCAAATTGCGAGTCACGATATACAGTGCATTCCATTTCAAACGAGCCACCCTGAATAACTTTTGGTACAATGATTTTCAGGAAAAACAAAAAACACGTCAACCATAGTATACAGGGGGACACATTTTGACATATCACATTTGATGTTACTTCTCCTATCGCACGCCCAGACCATGTCACCAATGTGTTTTAAATGGATCACCCTATATTGTTTCGCATCATCACATGATCCATGATGAACAGATTTCAACAAAGTATAAGGCCGGCCGCAAGTTGAGACGCAGGTCCTTGAGGTGACGCAGGGTGAGTCACGTTGAATTTCTGCGAACCATACAAATGATAGGAACCCCGTAAGTTCCGACGCAGGGTGACGTGACGCAGTTTTCGCGTTCCGTGACCCTGCGTTACGCAGTCCTTCCGCAGATTTCTTCAGTGAGTCACGGCGTGTCAAGTGAAATGGAGGAAAAATTAATAGAGGCAGTTAGAAATTGTCGCGTTTTGTACGACACTAGCCATGAGGACTATTTGCGAACAAAATTAATAAGTTCAATATGGGAGGAAGTGGCAAAGGAAAGCGATATGAAGCTAGCAGAAATAATCGATTCAACCTCCTCATCATTTTCTGACTCAGATTCGGAGCTGATATCAATTGAAAGTTCATAAACCAAATCCATTTGAAAATCTAAAGGCAAGAGACACGTCACCTAAGAACTGTAGGCTCAAACTGCGTTTCAACTTGCGGGGGGTTCACCCACCCGCAGTTTTTTCTCACCGTGACTCACCATGCGTCACCTCACGACCTGCGTCTCATCTTGCGGCCGGCTTAAAACATATGGTCTGAAGCTTATGGTTCAGTCAAATTATCATCGATAAAAAAGATCCTATTATGTGGTCACCTAAAACTCCTGCCCAAACATTCCATTTTTGGAGTCGTCGTATATGAACTTGACGGTATAAATGAGGATTCGTATCACTCCAATATCAACAATTTTGCCGATTCACCTCTCCCATCAAACTAAACGTACATTCATCGGAAAAACAAATTTTATACAAGAAATTCTGATGCAAGTTGATCCGTTCAGTAAAACTTCCACAAAACTCAATACGTCTATCGAAATCATCTTCGTTCAATCCATGCATTTGTCTAATAATTCTGGAACATATTTGTGTCAAACATTTCTTCCTGGATGATTATCATTAAACATACGGGCAGCGGCTCTAGCACTATTTCCATTCTGGTAGTGCAAACTCACTATTTCAATCCGTTCTCGAATCGTATAAACCATTGCTTTTCAAGAATTCACAAAAACAGAAACACCAATTGTAACTTTACCTGGTAGGTAATCGTTATTGAAGAATGAGACAACCACAAAATGAAGAGGCAAATTAAGAGGTTTTTGAAGTATACTTCACAAAAACACCTATGAAACCTAGGTAACAGATTCATTCAGGGTGTGTCGTTTTCAACTCCAATAATTTTTAGGTTCCAAACTTTGAGCTTCAGACCATAATGTATTCTACTTTGTTGAAATCTTTTCAATATGGAACATCCGATAATACAAAACAATTGATACGCTTAAAAAAACGTTGACGTGCTCTGGGGGTGCGATAGTGAAAGTTAGATCAGATGTGAATATGTCAAAATGTGTTTTGTGGGTTGTTTTTTTATTTTTCCTGAAAATCATTGTTCCAAAAGTTATTCACGGTGGCTCGTTTTCAACTCGAATAATTTGTAGCTTCCAAACCATAAGCTTCAGACCATATGTTTTATACTTTTTTGAAATCTGCTCATCATGGAGTATCTGATAATGCGAAACAATATAGGGTGATCCATTTAAAAAAAATTGGTGACATGCTCTGGGGGTGCGATAGGGGAAGTAACATCAAATGTGAATATGTCAAAATGTGTCCACCTGTATACTATGGTTGACGTGTTTTTTATTTTTCCTGCAAATCATTGTACGAAAAGGTATTCAGGGTGGCTTCTTTTAAATGGAATGCACTGTATACTATATAAATAAGATAGTGATTTAATTGATACTTGTGTCACTAATATCAGACTGTAATGAAATTTACAGAAAATAAATTTCTGTAAAAAACCCCTTAATTTATTTTCCTTGCGTTTCTCATCATATTCATCACAATAACGTTATTATCGATAGGTATTTACAAATAGAATGATGAATATGAAGTGAACCCCCCAAAGCACTTGAAGGAAAACTGTTTGTTGTCTCGAATCCGATATAAGAACAACGATAAATCCATTTTTTCGACTTATTTTAATGAAACTTTTTTATTGTAATTAAACGCCACGATTTCTGCATTATGAAATTTTTCGAAAATTTTCATACTCAGTATGAAAACCCCTGAGGAACCTATTGTATAGCGAAACACGATTTTTGATTTTGTAAACTTTTAATGTAAATTTAACAAAGTGTTACTCGATAGGAAAAATGTAAATACAACCAATATCAAAGAGTGGTCCATAATCAGAAGAATAATAAAAAATATATATTTTAATTTATCCTCGGCTTTCCCAAAAAAATAACTTCTGCGTTTAAAAAAATCCAAAGAGAAAAGCAAGAGATGTAGAGTCGAAAAAGTAGGTACTTTTCAAAAAATAAAAATGCTGGAAGCGGACTTCAAAAAACATAGTCGAACATTTTATGTTTAATGAAAAAAAGGGTCAATGAAACGTCCTCCATTCAATTCTAGGAAGATGGTCACTAACATAAAGAGATTACTATTTACTAACAGTAATCTCTTTTGAAGAACCAGTGCAACTGATAATTATTCTAGGAAAGAAACTATTCAGATCTCTAGAACCAGTCAAGATAAATATCTGACTGGAATACGATCAATGAATCTTCCAAGGTGCCAGTATTGTATTTTTGATGATAGCGCCTGTAATAATACATGTTCCAAGACATGAAAAATATGAAGCGAATTTTTTTATGATGAAGGGTCTACATAAAGCATGAACGAGCAGGACCTACTAAAAAAACCTCATCTTTAACGATCTTGCACCACTTGTACAAACTGTTGTGCCAAACTCGGACAAATAGTTTATTTTCAGATGAATTATGTTAAGAAAAATACCTAAGTACATTTCTAAAAGTAGAGTAGCAGTTCTAGAGGAGAGTAGCATATCATTTCAAAGGACTTTATTATTAATCCTTTCAAAGGACTTTATTATTAATCCTTTCAATGGTACTCCGATTTAATAATTTTACTGTTCCGTGGTGTATTCAGCGGTACATTTTACACAAGGGGTCCTCAAGATGAAGGTTACCGATATATGTATACAAACGTGGCACAAACCATTCAATTATGGTATTAGCTTTGCGACAAAAAAAATATCCGGCAATGAGGCAATGAATATAACATTTTCTGAGCACCCTTCGTGCAAAGAGCATTATCGATTTCTCAATAGAGAATGGAATCGTGTATTCAAATATCAACTTGTACAATTAAAATTCCGCTTTCATTAGGCCCCATCCCCATTAATAAATCAGTTGATTTCCGAGCGCGAAACAAATGTGTTCAGCGTCCCTTGATCGCCAAAAACCTTTTGAATTTAGCTTTTATTCTGATAACGAAAGTTAACGAGAAACGCCTATTTTTGCTTTCATTCAATACATACACCCCTTCCATGATTATAGCGTTCTTCCTTTGTCCATGTGTAAAATCAATGGAGAGAGAGAGAGGGAGAAAACCACTTTTCGTGACCATAAGACAGGTGTGTTATGTTAAAATGTCGCTAATATATAAATTCAAAGGGTATGTACGAAAGGCTAAATGAAGATAATAACAGTGAATAAACTTCCCATTTCAAGCAGTTTTCAGATTCTGGAATTATTTCTTAATTTACCACTTATTTGACGAAGATTAATTTGGAGGCCGGTTTTACCATATATTTTAATCCTGATTAACCACCTTAGCAACCATCCATCGCTTTCTTATCCCGATTGAGCCTATCTAAGGCTGGTATTACACTATGCGTTTGACTGAAGAGTACCGTTGAAAATGCCCCGGTTTCAAGGAATAGTGACAATGTATATATGATGGATATATGGTTGCTGTAACTCTGTGCGTTGTTACTGCATCTACCGCCTGAATTGCCTACTTGCCTGAATTAGATATGACAATATATCATCGCCGACACAAGCATTCTTATACGAGTATGAATACAGTTACATCGTTCGATTGAAATGAAGCGATTGCTACCATAAGTAGCATTCCAGAAAAACTTGCACTCCGTACAAGTGACACAAGTTGGCGATTCTAATATCTGAAAAAAATTATTACTGTACTGCTTTCAAAAATCCGCCATATTTTGTTCGAATCGTCTCAATCAGAGTGACCTTCATGTAGACGAAGGTCTTTCTTTTTGACGATGATGTGGACAATTCAAACAATAAGTCGGCATGTTGACATTATTTTCGCACTAGGATTTGAATTGACCTTGCATGCCATGATACTCAGCTTTCTTGTTCATGTGTATTGCGATAAGGCATGGAACCCAGGCCAGTTAAATTTCATTTTCCTCTTGGTAGAGTTTGAACAAATCGGTTTTCATTTGTTGTAGAAGTGTATGTTTAGGAAACGGGTACCTAATTTCTTTTACTGCACTTTACGAATCTGTGAATATAAATGTATGTCCAGTAATTTGCTTTTGCATGTAATGAAGCTTGTACTATCGCATACACATCTTCTGTGCAGGCACTACTTGTTTTGACTATTTTATAATATTGGTGCCTGCAGCATCAATCATTAATTTTTTTTCGTACCACCAGTATGAATGTCATTTTAGATTAAGTAATTGGTACAAATTGTTTGAATGGTACTTTTAATGAATGGAGGAAGAACTAAAATTCCATATTTTATATAGGGAGGGATGCCTATCATCTACCGTGGAGGAGTATTTGGGAAGTATGGTAAGTGTTGCCAACGTTCCCTACTCACCTTTGGTGGGGGTGAGCAGCGGAAAATTAGGGGTTTTCAGGCAATTGGAAGTCTCTGACCGTCATCACGTTTGTTCTGGCAGAAATGTCGCTTTTCGATTTCGATGGGCTCGCGAATTATCCGAGCTTGTAGTGTTTTCGCTGCGGTGACGGTCTTAGTGTTCGCAAAGGCTATGTTGTGTCCTGTCTCTTGATGATGTTTGGACAGGGCTGAGGATGGGTCTGACTTTTGGACAGCAAGTTGATGTTCGTATACTCTACTTGTCATACTTGTTCTATCATATTGAATCATATGGAAGATTTAGTTTCAATGGTATTTGTAATTTCCTTTCAGTATTTTTTTGCTCATTAATGGAATTGGTATTTTTAACTATACATTTTAATTTTATTGTTACTTTCAGGGATTTCAAATCATTTTATATCATATCAGATTGAAGTCTGAACTAATGAAACTATTGTATTAGTTATACAAATAAAATGTAATTCGAATAGTTTCCCTTTTTTATCCATACATTTGTACTGCCGCTCTCATCTATAAGTTTCACCTTCATTTTAAAATTTTACTCGTAAATGTGTTCTACAACACATTATCCCGAAAATATTGAATCTTTCTATGCATGTTCCTCTGGATTTTTCGAGAAGGATTCAACTCAGTTTTGTTTTTTTGTCACACTAGCATAAACCCAATTATCATATAATATTACTCAGATTTTTCGGTTCTTAAAATGTATTAGTATCAAAAAATCATACACCAATATATTCAAAAGTTTTATTTCGGATACCTTTCTCATTGTGTAACACTATGTTGAATGCTAATTCAAATATGTTAGTAAACAACATATCGATTTGGGTAAATATATAAAAGGTAATTTTGTAAGCTATTAAGTAAACTCATCGCTATGATCAGTGTAGTTTTTCGGAATTGATGTCAATGACACACATTATGTAATCATTTGCTAATTTTTTTTACCAACAACATGCAGCATCGAGCTCAAAACTATTCGATTTACGACAGTAATTGCTACGTCTATAATATAATATGCAAAAGTCATGGAAGATGGTTGAATGGACTAGTACATTATCATAACAGAGAGTGATTCCTCTAAAAATTGTCAACCGGTTATTCATACTTGAGATTTCAGAAGTTCAAATTACACCGTTGAAATTTTCAGACAAGAGAATATGGAGATGGTTATCTTTGAAGCCGTCTAAAAAAATATACCGAAAATCGAATTTTTCAAATATTTCTGAGATGAGTTTTTTACGATTTGGACAAATATTCACCACGCAATCATTTTTTTGTCTATCAGCAACACAATTTGGAGATTATTTGTTGAATTTATGAAGAAATTGAAAATGATTCAGAAAACACAATTCACACTATTTCAGAAAAAGGACAATTTTTTAAGTAATGGAGTGACACTTCGGAGATAGTTTCAAATCTATACTGTCTGGAATTTGAGTAACAATTTCTCCTGTTGAATGTGAGAGGTGCGTGTTTTCATTTTCTAAATGAAATAGGATTGAAATAGCCTGATGAATTGGTGAAAAAAATGAATGCATGAAGACGTGAAAAGCCGTGAAAAAACTAAAAGTTAAACTGCAAACACCCATTTTCTTATTTTTTGAATTTCAATATTGGTTCATATATGAGTACATGAAAATTAATATAAAAAACTAAGTTATATCGAGTCCAATGAGTTAGTGTTCTTGATGAAACCGCGTCTACCCGGCAAACATTCCATACCTCAACCCTGACAAAACTCATGACTGAAAAGTTGTTCTTCTGTTGAAATATTCTTGGGATTCCTGAAAATATAACATATAGAATTTAATGTATTCCTTTGTTGTGGTATTGTGGACTCTCATTGGCATATAACTGACATTCTACCAGAAGATGTATGACAGATATAATTTGTCACATATAAAGAACGTAGGGGGTTCATCTTTTTGAAAAGTTAGGCGTGAGTAAAACGGGTGTATCCGATTCTGACGCGTGTGGGACTGGTTATTTTATTTTTAGCATCAGTTCTTCAGGGTATCACTGAGCCTTTCACCTTATTGAGCTTGGAATTATACGTTTATCATTTATTTTTTCCATCGAATATTAATAAGGGGCCGTCCACGTGAGGATTGAAAGGGGGAAGAGGGTTAAGCAAAAATCACGAAATATCACAAAAGGGGGGGAGGACCTAAAAAATACACGTGATTTTGGGAGTGGGAGGGTTAGTCTTGAACCAAAGGGGAAAGGGGTTATAACTGCTAAAAAACATCACGTGATTAATAGACGGCCCCTAAGAATCGGTTTTAGTTCCGAGTATACAGTACTAAAGTGGGCGGTTGTTGGTTGGTTGGGACGTCCATCCCCAGTATGTGATGGTGCCCAGATGAATTGAATGGATCATCTTCGAGTGGCTTCAAAATCGAATGGATACAGTGTAACCATGAAACTAAAGACTTCCACAAGTGAAAATAGGGAGGAAACTCAAACGGTTGCACGTGCATTTCTACCGTACATCCCCAGGGTTACAAACAGAATCGGAAAAAATTTAGGGAAGTGTAAAGTAAAAACAGTGTTCAAGTCCACCAGGAAAATATATCAAAACCTGAGATCTGCGAAAGACAAAAGAGATCCCCTATCACTTGCGGGGGTATATCCTATACTATGTACCTGCGGAAAAAATTTATATCGGTACCACCAAAATATCCATGAGTACAAGGCTGAATGAACATCGGAGAAACTGTAGATTAGGTCAAATAGAGAAATCGGCAGTAGCGGAACACGTACTTAGTGAAGGAGGTCACACGATACTGTTTGAAGATGTGAAATTACTTGCCCCCGATCAGTCGGCTTCTACGGGAAGCCATAGATATCCATAACCATACGGAAAACTACAACAGCGCAATGCAATTGTCAATGTCATTAACAGGTAATTAACACTTCGGCCAATAGCAACGCTTCAATAAGAGAGGCGAACTACCTGAGTCAACATAAATACAACGTACGAACTAAAAATCACCAGTCATCGTTGAATCATCAAGATTAATAAACCTCTGAAAAGTCAGCCTCTCGTGTTGACGAAACGTTGGGATGCAGTTCCAAACTGCGACGGCCTTCAAACCCGAATGGAGATAGTAACACTGAAAATCTCGGCCGCGAAAGCCTTAACGAATTTACCAGTAAGTTAGGCCAATACATCCAACAGGTTCGAGAGAAGAATAATTGTGTTGGTAAACAAAAAAATACTTTTGGGATATAAATTCGACTATATCTGAAACACGTGGTACCACCTACCAAAATCGAGTAAATTCAGTTGTGTTGAATTATTCGTACACAATACAAATCCTAAAGTGTTACATATCACAATAATTAATATAAAACTATCATTCTCTGAGGATTATTCCGACCATAAATATTGCAAATATATTCTAAATAATAGTACTGAATTTTTATCGAATCAGGTCATGGAAAACGAAACGTTTGCTAATTAATTTAATGCGCACATAGGTGCAATGTTCCGCTATTGTGAGTATCCTAGAGATGATTCATTTGATACATCTACGGTTTCGGTTCCAACTAGGTCAGCTTCCACGATTATGAAGTGTGTCATACTCGTAACGTTTTATGTTACTTCGGAAGAAAAACCGGTCAGAAGGAAGTTGGTCGTCGTTTGATAATTTATTCTATTCTACGTTGAATTTGTCGAATACAATCAATATTGCTGGATTGGGAAATTTATTGATATGACGATTTTAAATGAGTCACTTTGAGAGATACAGTAAAGCCGCAAAGCTTGATTTTTTTAAGGAATATGTTATGAATTTTGTACAGCCAAATGCAGTAAATAATTTATTTCAATAACTAGAAAAACTAATAAGTTCTAAAACATGTCTATTTCAGATTTTCAAGCTATATCTTCAGGAAATTAGGTGTATAAAGGATTCAATAAGGTTTAATGTATTAGTGTCAGTATTTTTTATTAAATATCTCAGTGGATTACAGCATTGAATGGAAAATTGTTCTCATGACAATTTGTCTTCATCTTTTTTCAAAAATTGTTTGTGAAATGACAGTGACACAAGTGGTTGATTTTCATTTTCAATTATTATAATAATTATATTACTGCAAAAAATATATTTTATAGCAAGAAGTTTGGCTTGTAACCTTATAGCAAAGCTTACATATCTAATGACATCATCTGATTTCCAACACAGTTTATATTGGATAATCAAATAGAATGTGGGTAATGCTCTTGTAAGTTACATATCTTGATATCTTGATACATATCTTATATTTAAAAAAAAAGTGCGAAGAAATATTTTTCTCCGCAACTAATTAGCGAATAAATATACTAAACCAATGGTCTAGTCAAAGTTCTGGAAAACTTTATAATAAAAAAGTGGCACGCTAACTTAATATCAAGTTAGCGAAACAAGTACTTTTTTAAAAAAAGGGCGAAGAAATATTTTTCTCTGCAACTAATTAGCGAATAAATATACTAAACCAATGGTCTAGTCAAAGTTATGGAAAACTTTATAATAAAAATGTTGTATCGCTAACTTGATATCAAGTTAGCGAGACAACATGTATTTTTTTAAAAAAAGGGGCGAAAAAATATTTTCTTCCGCAACTAATTAGCGAATAAATAACGGCAAATTGTTAAATCATTCGTTTTGCAAATTTCGAAAGGTGTCTCGTCAACTTGATATACATTGATCTTGATGCGCCACTTAAATTAATATTTCCCGATACTTCACTAATGTTCGTTTTGTCGGGTTCCAGGTAAGAATCTCGAAGCTCAAAACATATGTATGATTTTTTTGAACAGGTTTGGTAAACACCTTGTCGATCCATAGGCGACTGGTTGTCCATGTCGCTTCAAAATATTGTCCACCTCTTCGTTTCAGTGTTCTGGGTAACTAACTCGTCTGTCTGACGAAATCTTTTGGTAAGATCATTATCATTGTGGAAACTCAGATTTTGTAAGTAATCGACCAATGATTTACTTCTTGGAGTCGGTGGAGAGTCGAATAGACCCACTCACTTTGGACCTAACCAAAGATACGACAGACCAAATCCTTTATTTTCTTGGTCACACTAGAACAAGTATTGTCTTTCGACGTGTGTTTCGTTAACCAAGTGCACCATCAAGATCACCTGATGATGCTAGCTTGGTTAGCATATCCATTCATTGCGGAGGTGTGCCTTTCAAATTGCCATATAGAGTATTTTTGTTTCTTCTCAAGTTGAAATTCTAGGAGAAAATCAAAAACTGAAGCCAGCACGAACGAAGTCGGGAGGACTTTTGTTATATAAAACGTAGGTACGGAAAACATACTCGTACAAAGAAAAAATACAAAAACTCCTTTAATAACTGAGATTTTCAACTTAGGTTCACATCTAAAAATAATTGACATAATTTGTAGTACCCATGGAAAGTCTTCGTAAACAAGTCAACATCGGATAACACGTTCTACTATTCTGCTGTTCATCAAGACGTGTTGAATTTATTCTCAATATTGATTATTTATGTGCGATTTTTTTATCGCACACTCCAAGTAATGAATGTAATTATTAAAATGCATGTTATATTATATGTGAAAATTATTCAGTCAATATAAAACATACTTAGTTTTTTGCATTTACTACCATTACTTTACATAATCAATTTTTTGTTGATGGTATAATGCGAGTCTGTAAGATCTTCGCAAACGCAACATCTTATTTATTTTCTAGGTCGCGCTATAACTGGTCCATCATGAAATCTGTGCCAATTCAGTCAGTTGGTCTCTAATGCACTATGCGGCGACAAAATCAACACATACAAAAACATACGGACACAGATCTAAAAATACCACGCTCGCAGAAACGACTGAAATTCTTGGCATTATGTCAAGAATTGGCACTGAACTTATTACGATTGATTGCATATTGATTTATTCATACTCGTATCTTAAATATATTTTATGAATATAGTAACTAAAGTTCAGTGAATAAGAATTGCATTTAACTCATAGTGTAAGTCATGGGTTATTTCTATTAAACAGAAATGTTTATATGGATTACAATATAGTAAAAAATTTTTTTCTGAACTTGTAACTCGTTTTTCACAATCTTAATGCACTCGTGAATCAGTAGGATAAAATTTCCAACTAAGCAAATACGCTTCCTAGAGATAATTATGTCTAAAATTATAGCAAATTTGTTTTGATCAACCAATTTAACGGATCAACTCTCGGATCGACTAGCAGAACTAATAGATTTGAAGAAAAAATAACACCACATAGAAAATCGGTAATATAGGAGGCAGGAATTCATGTTGGATACTGTCAACCTAACTTTGAGCTATTACGATATTGCTGTTGAATAAACAGCAAAAAATTGGGTATAGAATTCAAACGTAGTCTTACGAAAGTAATGGGCTGAACACAAGTGGTAAATGTCGAAGTGATCCTGTTGGCGCTATCTTCACACCTTTTCAATTTTTTTCTTGTTTACAGGTTATCGGTCAGGGTTGTTAAGGAAAACTCTTGTTTGTTATTCCAATCTTTCGATATTGTTCAATATATTCACCAGGGATACAATTAAATATTAGATGAGAAATGATTTGAACATATGTTTACTTACAAATTTTAAATTTTAATTTTATAGCTCTTGAACGGAAAATAAAACCACATTCATACATTTGTACATATGTATACCAATAAACATGAATGTATTTGATGTGAAATATGCAACGAAATTGCAACGAAATTTCCAGTTGCAATTTCGAATTTTTTGAATTTCAAAATGTCATAACAAAGTTTTTTTTTGTTAAACATCATATGTCAAATTTCAATTGGTTATGACATATATACTGTATGTTATGAAAAAAAAGGTTATTTTGAAAAACTTGATACTGTCGAAATATATTCATGGATTTGATTGGGAATTTGACTATCTATTTTGAAATCCATCTTGTTTGGTTCTTAAATTTTTTTTTATAATACTCTAAAACGTGTAGGATTTTTGTATTTTGAAAATATACACTTTGAATATGATAGGTAAGTGCACAACGTTCCCTGGTGAGTCGACAATCACTTTTATGTAAAGCAGCCACTGAGAAGTTTGGCCAATATATTTTCCTTCACATATCAAAGAAGGAATACTTAAATTTAATTTGATTTCATTAAAATAACTTCTGTATCTATGACTTTAGTATAAAAGCTGCTAATAGGTTTCACTGTTTTTGTTTTTTATTTTGAGAAGTCATTCAAGCATTCCACTTGATTCGTAAGATACATTTGATATACCAGGTATGTAATTTTGGGTAATTCGTTTCAGTTATGTTATAGTTATGATAAAAATAGATATTCAACAAATTCAAGCCTGGTGTAACGCGAACTCCTTGTGCTTCAACCTAAACAAAACAAAACTAGTTACTTTCAAATGTATACCAGACGATTTAGATTTGAATAACCACTACATAAAAAACAAACACCACACTAAATTCCTAGGCATTCACATAGACAATAAATAAAATTTTAAAGAGCATGTATCCCATCTGAGTAAAAAAGTATCTAAAAGTGATATCAAATGAACTAGGGTACACTACAGCTAGAATGGCTTAGGTACTTTGCACTAATCGAATCTCATATTGGCTATGGAATAGCTTTCTGGGGCCATTGTAATTTACAGTTACATAATACGATATTTGTGCTACAGAAGAGGTCTTTGAGATACCAAAGTCTAAGCCTAGAGATCACTGCAAGCCTTTATTCATCAGCCACAAAATATTAACCGCCACCTGTTTATATAATATTATGGAAACAGTATGCTTAATTCATAAAAATAAAACTAGCATGTACACTCCTGGAACAAATTTTCACAACACCAGACAGAACCCATATGTTTTACTTACCTATTCCAAAATTCACCTTGACTCAGCATTCTCTGATTTATGTATATACCATTCTAAAAATAGCTATCTCTGCCAGAGCTCGTTCAATATTCTGAGTCGTGATTTGCTATCTACTAAAATGAAACTTGAGTTGTGCGAATCGCTGGTGATATCTAAATTATCATATTGCGACAGTATTTATGGTCCAGCACTTCTACAGGCTGATGCAGCTAGACTACAAAAAATTCAAAATTCCTGTTTACGTTTTTCTCATGGAATACGTAAATTTGAACATATTAGTATGAAATTCAAAGAAACAGAATGGCTCAAATTAGATAACTTTCGAAAACTCCATTTACTTACCTTGACACACAAAGTTATAACGTCTGGCAAACCTACGTATCTCCTCAATAAACTTACTATGTTCAAAAACCTCAATAGGGTGAACACAAGGAAAAATAATATGCTAGTTATTCCCAAACACTCAACTGCACTGTACCAACGTTCTTTTTCATATTCTGCACCTAAATTCTAAATTCCAGTTACACTCTTCCCAAGGAGTTTTGGAACTTCTCTTTATACAATTTCAAGAAGAAATTGAAAATCTTACTTCAGTCACTATAGAGTTGCTTTTAAGACGCACCTGTATATGATTATTGTTTACGCTAGGGTTATAAATGAATGTTAATAAGGTGAAAATATTTTACAAAAATTTAGGCACATATTTATATTTAGAATTAAATTATTACTTTTTTTTATTATTACTTTTTTATATTTAAATTATTATTTAAAAATTTAATTTTTATTTGATTTGTACTTTTATATTTTATACTCACACGAATATAAATTGTTCTGGAAATAAGTATTTTTGATTTTATACACGCTAATACTCAAATTTTACTTTTATATTTTTTTATGATTCACTTATATTTTTATAGTCTTCTATGATTCACCTATATATATATATATATATATATATATATATATATATATATATACATATATATATATATATATATATATATATATATATATACATATATATATATATATATATATATATATATATATATATATATACATATATATATATATATATATATATATATATATATATATATATATACATATATATATATCTATATATATATATATATATATATATATATATATATATATATATATATATATATATATATAAGATTAGAGGAAGGGTAGTCGTTGCTGACTAGTTAAGAATAAAAACTATTGGATAGTGGGGTATTGCAGCAAGTAAATGAGTACTCTTTTAAGTTAGTCCAAGCTTTCGGAAAATTTTATTTCCATCATCAGGGAAACTACAATAATATAAGTTTTAAGGTAAAATCAAAAATATTAATTGTTCATGACTTACATCTTATGTGAGGATGGTTACATTGATGTTGAAGAAAAAATGTTGATACATTGGAGAAGATGAAACTTGATACACAATTCTAAATGCTTGAGATTATTTTTTATAAAATTTTGTTATTCGTCAGACCGTTATTCATACCATGCGTGCAGGATTCAAATGAACGAGTCTGAGAATAGAACGTTAAAATGCCGGA
Source organism: Leptinotarsa decemlineata (assembly GCF_025532065.1). NCBI lineage: Eukaryota > Metazoa > Arthropoda > Insecta > Coleoptera > Chrysomelidae > Leptinotarsa > Leptinotarsa decemlineata. Next base: position 15,693,027 of record NW_027412533.1, read on the forward strand.
GTAACATCTGTCAATTGATAAAACTTATATGCTCTCACTCTCTCTCTCTCGCTCTAGTGTATAATGTAAAATTTATGTTTGGTAAAATTATTATGAAAGATTAAATTTAAGATATATTATACAATGGAATTGTTTAAATTGATATTGTTTGGTACTCCGTTTGTTTGGTACACCTGACTTTGTAGCAAAACAACTGACTCCTGCATGAAAGCTCATCGAAGGAATTCATTTGTTTAGTCAATTACCAAAATTTGGATGATTTTGAATATTCACTTGAAAAGTTATCAAAGAAAAACATTTTTCATTTTGTAACTTCGAGGGCTCGTTACTTGGTAACGAAGGATTTTAGGAAAAAAAGTTATATGAAGTACTGGTGATATTTTGACCCCATCTATACATTCCCGAGAGGAAAAGAGGAAGTCCAGGGACACCCTGTATATATATATATATATATTTTCCGCTAGATTAAGTTGAAAAGCAGCCTAGGCTGATACTTCACCTTTTCATTGACCCTTAATTAATGTTCTAAATTTTTGTATTTCATTTTTTATATTATGTCGATGAATAAAGACTATTATTATTATTATTATTATTATTATTATTATTATTATTATATCAAAAAGTTTCGAAGTACAGTTGAAGATCTTTTAATCAAAAAAGCTTATTATTCGATCCATGAATTCTACCATGATAACCTACTTGATTTTTCAATGTTCACCTAAACTCATTTGTCTTCTTAATGTTTTATTTGTGAAATTGCTATGTTTGTATTTTTTATATTTTATGACATTCATTTAATTTTTTTACAAGACTTTTTCAATAAGATACTAATCTTCCGACAATAAAGCATATATTGATTGATTGATTGAAATGTAACCAGAATCTCATTTTGACCAGCTTTCTAGTTGAATAAAACGCATATCAGGGTAGGAGTAACTTTTACTTGTCTTGAGTTCTAGTAGTCAGTCTGAAAACATAATGTAATTTGAGTGAGCAATATAAAAAACTGATTCTTTATAAATCTTGAAAGATGTTGCGATGTCTACAACTTTTTAGTTCAACAGTGTTTCCATAATTACTGGCCAATAATGAATTCAGAAATAAGATGTGAAATTAAAATCACTTCTATTCAGTCTATAATCGGTTAAAATATTTATATATGTCAAAAATCAGTTGTTTCAAGACTTGAAGCTTTTTAATGTTTTGGAGACAATTTTGGAAGAAACAATCTTTATAAATGAGCCCATTGTACCGAATCTAACAATACCAAACAAAGATATTTGAATTGGGAATAAATCAAGAAAAATCAAAGTTTGTAATAATGGGAGAAACAGTGTTGATAACTACCAATAGGGAAAGGATATTTTCGAAAGAGTTGAAGAATAACTAGGTGTAAAAGTGAGAGAATGGCCAAGAAATCAAGAGATCAAAAGTGATTCATGAAAGGAAACGAATAACGTGAAATTTGTATCAAGAAAAACTAAAGAAAGTATATATTATAGTTAGTTAAGGGGGCAACAGCGATATACGTGCGAGGTGGCGGATGCTGGAGATGGGTTATGAGAGAAGTCGAGAAATAACTGTAAATGATTCAGTCGACAAGGTAATGTACAATTGCTTCCGGACTTCAAACCCTGATGAGCAAATGTTTCTCAATTTCTACAAAATCACTAACTGCTACTATGAGATTTCTACACAAACTCTTAATTTATAACGAAGATATTTTCAGTAACATTTCCCTCTGGTCCCATGACGAGACAATAATTTAGTTTAATCTATATGACTCCGCTCTCCGAATAACAGGCAAACTGCTGAATCGTTTTAACAATTGAACAAATCTATATTAAGATAACGTTATGATGTAAATTCACGAGCGATCGTCGATGTATTTTATTGAAATTGATGGTGTAGTCTAAAGTTAGCCGATATTGATCGATCTTTTGTTTTCGTAGGGTGATGCAGACGATCGTGACTCGCGAAAGACTTTCTCGAGCTATCTAGCGTCATGATGGAAAACGCTGGTTGTTTGAGATAAGGGCTTTTCCGAGAGATTGTTTTTTTTTCGTTTTCCTAATTTTTTGCGGTCCCTTGCTCAATTATCTAATTGAACGACATTGTGGAAAACTTCAGATAGGTTGGATTGGTAGAAATCCTTTTTTGTTATTGGGTTGCGAGTCTTTTTCGTGCGTGGGGATCCGTAAGTAATTAGTTGAAATTGGATGTACTGAAGAGTCCCAAATGCAAAGTGAGGATAATCATCCGTAGTTGAATTGAGAATTTCTGCAATATATTTACCGCCTGTCATGAGAAGGAATTGACAGGACAACTATAGTTGGTACAACTCAACAAGATCGATTGGAAACAATTCGCTCGGATCCATTGAGTTTCATTTAGCGGTAGAGAAGAGAAATCTTTTGAACATATTTTCAACCTCGTAACTTTCACCTACACGGTGAGGTGAGATCCAACCTTTAAATTTGAAGGGTTGTTTTAAATATTTTCAATGCTCCCTACTCGTGTATATTTGAAAAAACGAGAAAAACGCGAAAAGTTTTGTACACTTTCGACTGAAATTTTTGTATAAAAAAATATAATTAATTCGGAAAATGCCTGCCGGAAAACAACTACTTCCCCGGCTAATACCACGCTGGGCATTGAATTATGTCCGACAGATATTTATGCAAGATACCTAATGTTGAAGCTGTTACTAGTTAACAGATCTTTCTCTTAGACCCAGGTTTTATGCTTACAGTTGAGCCGCGTCGAACCCCAGTTACACTGTTGTTTGCCATGGATCTTTCCTGCATGGACAATAGGTAATACCTCGAAACCGGTCTGTAGGTTATCCACATTAATGCATAAATGTCTGTTGAATATAATTCATTGTCCAGTGAATTATTAGCCGGGGAATTAGTTGTTTTTCGGCGGGCAATTACCAAAACTTACTGTGGAGGTGCGTTTGGATTTATGAATGTTTTGAGATTTCACTTCGAAATATTTATTTTCTTATGCGTATGTAGCATTCCTCGATACAGTTTTCGGACTTTGATATCTGAAATTTTTTGTAATCCTTTTGTTATGGCAGAAATAGTCAACCTTTCTGATCGCAGTTTTGATGTTTGTCGACCTCAAAAAATTATGATCCAACATAATCGATAACCTTTTAGTAGTTCGATAAATGGACTGTATCAGGATAAATTTCGATTGAATTGGTGATCACAAGAATTTACCGATTATGTAAGCTGATGTTTAGTCCTGTGGTGTGGTTCAGCCTTCTAATGGTACTCTTCGTGCCTGCTTGGAGCTGGATGAAGGGGACCCTTGATGTTGATGAAAATCAGCAGCAACACAAAAGAATGTCTGTTGCGATGCGGTTAACAAGATTTTGCATAAACGAATGCAGTGCATTCGCGAAATATTTATTAGAAAAGAGATGGGAGACCAATCGTTCGTGTCTGTTTTTTAACTTTCTTTCGTGTATCAATTCTAATGAAAAAAGAAAAGTCTTTTGTGGTCGGTGGCACCGACAAGAGGATTTCCACGGGAATTAATGAACCCTCAACGGATATCCGTAACATTCTCCCCGCCAAAATGAATACTCATTCGTTCAGTGAGAAAATTCTCAAAGAATTGTTATAAACGGTCTTATATAATAATAATAATCGTCTTCATTGTTTCCCAGCTGTAGTTACATACAAATATTTAGATAAATTATAGAGCTAGTTGCTGATATAACAATAGGCCAAGTTCAATTCAGTTAGCACAAGTGCTACTGAGTTGTTCTTCTATATTGAAATTCATTTCAGTGAGGGACAAGCATTGTTATTAATTTGCTAAAATATAAAGAAACAATCGATCAGTTACTTCAAAAAGTCAAATATCAACCCCAGAAAAATGGCTGAAGAAGTTGCGGAAACAATTTCTTTGAACGTGTAGCAATTTAGTTAACTCTCTAATCATGCTTTTTTTTGTAACCATTCATATTAATGAAAAAAATATAAAATATTCATATCTCGGAATCGAAAAAATTAAAACATTTCATAGTGACACATTCAGAATAGATGTTAGGTACTTCTCGTCTTTCGAAAATATTTTTCATCACACAATCCCTTCCGCGCCTCCGAGCCATTGATACTCATGACCTGATTCTGATTTCCAAGTGGAAGGGTACACAGACCCACAGAGTAAAAGGAAACAAAGAGGTTATTCTTTATTTGTCAATCCAGCTTTCATTATTTCGTACATAATTGCCTTGAGTATGCCGAAATGATTTCGCATGAAGTCTTTTCCCATCTATTGTTTAACCATCGAAGAACAATATTTGTGTATAGTATAGTGAGTAATGACTTATAGTATCAGAATTCATTTTCTATTTATTTACCATACTGAATGAATCTTTTTTTTCAACTACGAGGACCCAATCAATTAGTCGCTAGTCAGATAATTAGTCCTACTCACGAAGCTATTGTAAAGTACAATTTCGAACACTTCTGAAGCCCGAAGATTTTAAGAACGTCGTTTCTCTTACACCACGTTAGAAAAGTTTTGACTTTTGAGGCCGTTCATAGAAAGACGACGATTATCTAATGGCAAACACTTTCCAACCCATTTATTTATATAATGCTTATTTGATACGCCCGTAAGTCACTTTATTGACGGCTCAGATGCCAAAACATAGAGTCCAGTAAATATGAGTACTAATTGACTTTCCATGGGATCATACTTTGAAAGGTAAAACATCCACAATATACTTATCACGCACAAGGAAAAATGTATGTATATAGTATAGTGAGTAATGACTGATAGTATCAGAATTTCTTTTCTATTTATTTAACATACTAAACGGGCATTTTTTCAACCACGGGGTCCTAATCAATTGGTGGCTAGTCAGATAATGAGTCCCACTCACGAAGCAAGCTATTGTTAGGTGCAGTTTCGAACACTTCTTGAGCCCGAATATTTTCAAAATGTCGCGTCGGTTCTATTACTCCACGTTAGAAAAGTTTTGAATTTTGAGGCCTTTTAATTTTTTTTTTTTCATAAAGATAATTTATGATGAATAATGAATAATTTATGATAAAACGAACTAAGCTAAATCGAGAAAATAACTTCACAAATTGAGTGGGCATACTTGGAGACTGGCTGTAAATCAAATGACGCTGAACGAATTGTTCTTTCAGATGATTTGTTTCGAATCGAAAATACAACTTGACTATACTATAACTTGAATCCGTATAGACGTGCGCTAGGTCGATCTTCCACCGAACACTACTACAATCAAGTGCGATGTTTTCTAAACGCCTAATAGAGGAGTGTTGAGGCGTAAATTCGTCATCTGCGGCAAGATTTCAACATCACCTGTATGAGTCATAGTCAGTAAAAAATCAACAAACTCCAACTTATAGAGTTAGTGCAAACCTACACTGTATTTATCACGGTTGAAAAATTCCTTTTTTTCTGTTCTCCTTCAGTTGAAGACCCGCATTTTGAAGTTGGCCCGTGTTCTATTGAATTGAAACTCGAAATCGATAGTTTCATGGCCGTAAGCCTTGAAATATTCCTGGCCTACGGCCAGCAAATAAAAACCAAAGAAAATAAAACCTCTTTGGTGTATAATGCACAAAGAGATTCCCTTCGATCTACTGGATTTTATCGATAGTGGTTTGCACGATTTTCGCACACGATATGTTTCGGCAAATATTATTTTGTTTCGACACTTCGAAGCTGAAAATGATTTTTTATGTTGAGCATGTGGAAAATCTTTTTTGAGAATGAAATCAGAAATTGAATTGAGGTTATAATCCCTAAACTCAAGCATTGTGAATCGCTATTTTCAATGGGGGTGGTTTAAACTTTCAAGTTTGAAGTATAAGTTTGAAAATGTCCTTATAGGACGAAACTGCAGTAACGTTAATTATCAATAAAAGTGGTGAAAAACATAGAAAGTTTCAATTCTCTTTTCTTCATTGATTTGTTTGTTATATAATAGGACATTTTTTCAATGAAATTTTGGAAAAACCTTACAGAATGGAAAGCCACCAAGGGAAAGAAAAAACTTTGAAATTTTGATACAATATAAACAGGGTCCTGCAACAGTGGCGCGGTGTTCCATATCTCTATATAGGAAGCAGATAGGAATCTAATTTTCTATAATATTACCTTATTGCTCGAGCTCGACAAAATAAAAATATTGGCGGTCACACAGGGTGTTCGATTTTTTCTGGGCGGATCCCAACTGTGTCTTTTTAAATGGCAACCTATATTTTTTATCGCTTTTTCGGTTTCTTCATAGAAAATAAAATAAACTTTATGTATATCTGCACTTCGAAAATATTGATGGTTTTCGAGATATCTAGCATGACAGGTTTTTTTTCCAATATTCGTCACTCAGAATATTTGAAATTATAAAGTGGTGCCAAGTCCAGTTGAAATTTTTTTTTGGTCGAATATTCTACATTGGTAACTCTCTCAAACGATATATCTGAAATCGACCTGTGATATACAGGGTATGAAAAACCGCTTGCCAAATATTGTAAATGAAAATTTGCAAAATCTTCCTTATATTAAATGGAACACCCTGTATATTATTGATCCATAAGAAGCGCCAACGAAACCTCTACAAATTTCATTAAGTATTCCCTATGGCTAAGTTCAATAGTTTTTCTTAAATGAGCATTTCTTTCGAAAAATGGTCATTTTTTCAAAGCGAAATCCATTTGACGACTGATAAGAATATACAAAAAATACCCTTTCCTTAAAATATCGTCCATTCCTAGAATTACCTGTTGCTAGATAAACAAGTTGCGAATTACATCACAAAATGGACGTTCTTGAATAGTTAATAATTTCAAAAATCTCGGAATTTGTGCCATATTCTTTCGGTCTAAAACAACCTTTCAGCGAATGAAATATTTATTGGAAATCAAGTAGTCTGGCAAATGACAGAACAAAATATTTGGCTGCAAATGAATATTGAAATTTTTAGTCAATCGTGAAGTTGAACTGTCGGTATAATTTCATCAGAATGTTGTTATCAAAAAGTGATTTGATTGATATGATTTTCATATTAGGTGAATCAGACAGGAATTGTTTATTGGCAAGTAGAATTTATTCTCAACGGTATCCAGATAGAAGGCATCCAGATGAAAGATCTTGTTACGTTCCAATTTAGCACTAGATCAAACTGCTCTTATGTGACCTTTCAAAACACTACCTTACCTTTTAAGATCTTTATTCAAAGGATATTAACAATGTAATTAAGTTACAAGTAGATTTTATTCATTTAACATCATAGTAATGGGAATCTTCCGTTCCATAGAAAACCATACCTGAAATGTATAAGAATAAATGTATGCTCCCTGACTAACTGCTTTGACCAGTACTTACGCATTCTCCTATTGCCAATCGACGTTGGAGATCCGAAATTCCTCGCTAGGTTGGAATAGTTGTTATTGTTTGTTTCTCAGTTTTCTTCACCTATCATTTTTTTTGCCGTTGTCTGCCTTATTCCCTATATCTTTCCAAGAATATTTCTTGCATAGATCGTTATTCATTACTTCCAGAAGGATTACTGACATATTAGAGCCATATCGCCTGAAAAACAATATTAGTTAGCTCTGGTTTCTGAATACTGTTTGATATTTTCGGTAAATATTCTGCATAATATGAATGCTCTAATATTTGTACTGAAAGGGAAGGTTATGGCGACTTACCTTATATGTTTCTATTCCATCGCATGAATAAGGATTGGTAAATAGTTGAAAATAGGTTGGAACAATATATTTTGTAAATATTCGTAAACAAGGTTAAGAGACAGCTGTTGGTTGACATCTGCCGAACTTTCGTAGTATCGTTCCGTCGACTTACACCGAACTAGTTCTACAGTTGTTCACGGGTGGAGGATTTATCGGTTACTCAAGTTGTCAAGGGTTGTTTTAGGGTTGCATTGCTTTGAGAAGGAGTTTTGATGGGTCATGGACTTGTTGATGATGTATCAAGTGGCTGTGGAGGAATTGTTAGATTTATGATGTTGTGCACAGCGCCCCCTTGGTGCTTGTAGTGTAGATTGGATGCACTGTGGCAACAACTGGTTAGCTGTCAGATGTGGCAGTCGCTTAGTATTTGGAAGTTAACCTTCGGTGAGCTTGGTTCGGAGTTCAAAGGGTACCATCAGACTGATTGTAGGATATATTTGGTTGTATTTGTGCCATCCTTCACGGGGATTATTTCTACAAGTCAGGATTGTATAGTGGAAGACTGATTGGTCATTTTGGTGTGGATATTTGCAGTCTGAAACTTAAGCTCTTTTGAGGATTTGTGGTGGTTACCGAACTCGTGCCAGGTGGGAGGATTTCCGAAATTAGATTCATAAGAAACAGAAGGCCCTCAGTCACTCATCAAGTCCCAGTAGGACTTCCGTGCAGAGCACCGCACACGAAGAAACGTATAGAAAACCCCTTGGCCAGGGGTTTTTCTTCCTGATTTTCTTTTCCTGTTTTTTTCCCCTATTTTCTTTCTGGATCTTATTTGGTGATCCATTACTGGTCCAGCTTGTCGTGCCCTACAGGGTGATCTATCTTGGTGGTGCTACAGGGTGATCCATCTCCGCCGTACTACAGGGTGATCCATCTCAGCAGTACTACAGGGTGATCCACTTCCGCCATACTACAGGGTAGCCTAACACCATATACCGGGTGGCCCAAAAGGAGCACGCAAGTTATAATTGATTTATTTGAAAATTTGTGCAATACTGAGATATTTAAATAATTGTTTGCCCTTATGTTTATTGATACCTGTTGATATAGTGTTGTTTATCGTTTATTGATTAAGAGTTGTTTATTGATACCTGATTGATATAGATATTTGTGAAACGGAAATTGAGGTATATTCTTCCTTTCACGATTGCTGATTGACACCGATGCGCCTACGCCTGAGCTCACGCGACGCAAACGAGTTTGTCTTACCATCCGATACTAGTATTTACGATTTCACCTACTCAATTTTCGTGGTAGTTTTACTCGACGTATTGTAGTTTTTTTGAGCGTCGTTACTACCGTAATTTATGGCTGATTGAATTCGTGGTTAGATACACCGCGCTCTTGTATGGACATTTGAACATCGCGTAGTAGTGTGAATATTGCATTGTTGTCTTAGAAGCGTTGTTGGTTAATCCATGTAAGTTAGGATTACTGAATAAATCATATTGGGGATTTTTATCTTTTATTTCCAATATTAATTGGTAAGTTATTGATATTGTGAGTTACTTAGGGTATCTGGAGGATTAAATTTACCTGGCGCCCATTAAGATCTATTTGAAATTTGCTAAGTTGTTTAACCCACTCCCGTCTCCACTGTTTAGCTTAGCCGCGGATACCCATCTGTCTTATTTGTTACCGACAGATGATTTAGTCCCCTCTTGTGGTTTGTGAGGTGACAATCTTTCCGAAAGGTCTTGGGACGATTCGTTGAAACTGGATCTATTAATTATTCCAAACATGAGCGCATCAAGCCAGCTACTAATGAAGATAATGAATTGCAAGTTCTTCTTGCTGTTGAAGAAGATCCTAGTAGGAGTCAACGACAAATTGGGGAAATAGTGGATATAAGTGAGAGATCAGTGCAACGAGTATTGAAGAAACATCGCTTGCATTCATACCACGTTCAGTTACATCAAGAACTACTGTATGCTGATTTCGAGAAAAGAGTGAGATTTTGTAATTGGGCCATGAACAAAATTCGTCGAAACGAATATTTTTTCAATAATATTTTATGGTCGGATGAATCGACATTCCATAAAAATGGATTTGTAAATCGACATAATTACCATTATTATGCGACAGAAAATCCTCACTTATTGAGACAGGTGGATTATCAACATAGGTGGTCGATAAATGTCTGGGGAGGCATCATTGGAGAATATGTAATTGGTCCATACTTTTTTGAGGGGCATATGAATGGTGCAATGTATCTCAATTTCTTACGAAATGATTTACCAGGTTTGTTAGATGATATTCCTCTTGACCTCCGCCATAGAATGTGGTTACAACATGATGGTGCACCTGCTCACTATTCGGCAGAAGTGAGAGATCATCTAAATGAAGTATTTCCCAATAAATGGATAGGACGGAATGGGCCTGTACGGTGGCCCGCTAGATCACCAGATTTGACGAAACTAGATTTTTTCTTATGGGGATACATAAAAAATATGGTTTACGTTGAGCCACCAACTTCTCCCGAAAATATGCGACTTAGAATAACGAATGCTTTTCGCAGCATTACACCAGCTGTCTTGCGCAGGGTAGAACAGTCTTTCAAACATAGACTTCAGCTCTGCATTCAAGAAAATGGAAGACATGTTGAACATATTTTATAAAAGTTTCATTATCAACCTTAATTAAACTCTCCCTTTTGTAGTTTTGTAATTTGCCAGTTGACAAATTTGAATATCTAGAACTCAAGCTCTGAATGAATATAATAACATGAAAAAAATAGTTATTTATAATGTTTCTTTCTTTTAACTTGTTTGGTTTGATATTGCACGTTTTATGAGTGAAATTCTGCATCCAATGAAAAAATAATTTTCCATTTAGCAAAAAGTGATAGGTACATACATTTATTTCGTTAAAAAATATTTGTTTGGACACCTTCTAATGTACAAAATTGAAACAAGATATCTTTCGTATATTTTTATCAGTCGTCAAATGGATTTCGCTTTGAAAAAATGACCATTTTTCGAAAGAAATGCTCTTTTAAGAAAAACTATTGAACTTAGCCATAGAGAATACTTAATGAAATTTGTAGAGGTTTCGTTGGCGCTTCTTATGGATCAATAATATACAGGGTGTTCCATTTAATCTAAGGAAGATTTTGCAAATTTTCATTTACAATATTTGGCAAGCGGTTTTTCATACCCTGTATATCACAGGTCGATTTCAGATATATCGTTTGAGAGAGTTACCAATGTAGAATATTCGACCAAAAAAAAATTTCAACTGGACTTGGCACCACTTTATAATTTCAAATATTCTGAGTGACGAATATTGGGAAAAAAAACCTGTCATGCTAGATATCTCGAAAACCGTCAATATTTTCGAAGTGCAGATATACATAAAGTTTATTTTATTTTCTATGAAGAAACCGAAAAAGCGATAAAAAATATAGGTTGCCATTTAAAAAGACACAGTTGGGATCCGCCCAGAAAAAATCGAACACCCTGTGTGACCGCCAATATTTTTATTTTGTCGAGCTAATAGAAAATTAGATTCCTATCTGCTTCCTATATAGAGATATGGAACACCGCGCCACTGTTGCAGGACCCTGTGTATATATATATATATATATATATATATATATATATATATATATATATATATATATATATATATATATATATATAAGTACTTGATAAAAATAGCTGCGTAAACGCAAGCGAAACATAAGTGGAACCACCTATTGGTAAAAGGTGCAGCTTGACTGCACTAACCTTTCTAGATTTTATATATATAAGTATACAGCAAAGTTGATACAGTTTTTAAAAACAGATAAATATTTCACTTTATTTCTACTTTCTGCGAAATAGCTTGATACATAAGCATAATTAAAAAACAATATCAATGAAAAGTCAATAATTTATTCTTTACTGCACTTTTCAAACAGTTAAACTTTGATTTACTAATTACGAAAAATTACAACGCAATTAAACTATGGGATTGCGACTGATTACTTTGCCCCTAAATATTTCCAAAAGACGCTCTTTAACCACCCTTGTAGTATGAATAGGTGCACCATCACACTGATACCACACAACATTTCTTATTTGAAGGGGCATATTATCCAAAACTTCAGATAGTTCGGTATTCACAAAGTGTAGGTAGTCCGCAGAATTTAAATTATGTCTAAAAAAGTATGGTCCTATAATTTGATCGTTGAATATGCCACACCATACATTCGTCTTAAACGAATATTGATCTCGACATTCGATTACGAAATGTGGGTTTTCTTTTGCCCACCACCTGCAGTTTTGCGAGCTCACAGCGCCATTTGAAGAGAAGGTCGCTTCATCTGTCCATAAAATTTGATAAAGAAAATGATAATTTTCTTCTTTTTCCCCTTGAAACCAAAAAGAAAAATACAAGCGCATATCGAAGTCCCTTTCTTTTAATGTATTGATAAATTTCGATTTATAAGGCGTAAATTTATTTTTGTGTAAAATACGTCGTACACTCTCTCGGTTAACATCTGTTCTATCTGCAATATCTTGAATACTTGTTTTCTTATGTTCTACGACATCCAAACATATTTCAAATTTCACTTCTTCGGTATGTCTAGAAGGCTAATGTGCTTTTCTAAAATTACTCTCAACCGAGCCAGTAGATTTAAACTTAGCTATTATCCTACTAACTGTTGACTGATGAATATTTCTTGCAGGATGTCTGGCATTGAAAATATCAGCTACTTGTCGGTGACCGGTATTCTCGCCGCATATTAAAACGATTTCAATTTTCTCTTGAAGATTCAGCATTTTTAACAACACACTAGACAACGAATAAACTATTTTAAATCTAAAACTGATAAACACTATTTTGAGTTATTCAACAAATGTCATATGACAATAAAATATTTTGCTTATTCAGTTCAGTTCAATTGTTTCCACAGTACCCTTAGTTTAATTTCGTTGTAATTTTTCGTAATTAGTAAATCAAAGTTTAACTGTTTGAAAGGTGCAGTAAAGAATAAATTATTGACTTTTCATTGATATTGTTTTTTAATTATGCTTATGTATCAAGCTATTTCGCAAAAAGTAGAAATAAAGTGAAATATTTATCTGTTTTTAAAAACTGAATCAACTTTGCATTATTTTTGGCATAATTTTTTCTGGTGTTTTAAATTTTTGCGAAATAAGTTGTATTTAGAATTGCAATTGGTAATCAAAATGCGTTGGAAAGATAAGTTAGGCATAAAACACTAACTTTGTTGAGGTTTGGCTGAATTTGAGAAATGGGCAAATGTCAAATTTTCGAAAAACTGTAAAAAAACTAAATTTGTACTAGAGAGCTAAAAATTGGTATATGGGTAAAAAATGAAAAAACAATCATCTTTTCTCTTTACCGATTTTCGAAATTTCCAGCAATAACTGCTTTTATGAACATTTTTTGGAAAAAATGTCAAATTGGACAGGGAAGAAAAATCACTTGATCGGTCATATGCATGTCATTTGGCATCATTTTTAAAGTACAACCTAATGGAGATATCAAAAGTTGCTTGAAGAGATGAACAAAAAAAAATCCCATTTGATGCGGACTTTATGTGTGACACTGTATATATATATATAAAAGTTGAAGAACAGTCTTTGCTGACTAGTTAAGAACAAAACTTGCGAATTTTCTTTGGGTGATCAGCAGAACGGAAGTGTACTTGAATTGAAGGGGTTATATTTTTAGGAGTGATTAATTTTTTGGGAAAGAAAGTTTTTGGCTTTCTACTACTCCATCTGATACAAAAAAAGGGATGAGAGAATCTTCCAAAGAAAGGAAGGAAGTAATCAATTTGAAACTCTATACATGAATGTGTAGATCATGCAAAGAAGTAACTTTCAGACACAAACTGAAAGAACGTCCTCCTGAAGTGAAGTATAACACAAGTTATAAGAGTACATCTTCAGGGAAAAGCTACAAATTTTGTATTATGGTAATACACTATAAAAAATTATTAATATGAAAGATCAACTTACTGTTAGTGAGGTTGGCCGTGTCGAAAAGAATGTTATATTTAAAAAATTGAAATATGTCAATACAATAAACAAGTCACTAATTGAAAGATGTTGACTCCTCACAAGATACAAAGAAAAATATTACATTTAAATTTTACTAAAAAACGTTGTTTCAAAATTATGGACTACCGCGGTAAAAGCCATGAGGTTGAAGAAATAAAGATAGAAACACAAAACAATTGACACTGTGAGCTGTAATGTAATTCAGTTTGAAAAAGGTGTGTTTGTTTGTAGACGATAATCCATGGAAAAAAAGAGAACTAAATTTGGTGCAAGTGTGATCAGAGACATCTGCTGTTCTGTAATTACACGGAAAAAAAAGATTTGTTGAATGAAAGAAAATTTACTTCATTCAAAGAAATGAAAGTGTCATATATGCACGACAAAATATTTTGTTAATGCAAGTAAAAAGAATTCGTGACTCCCAACTATTTCTTCAAGCATATGTTCATTGAATCAAAGAAATATTTGATTGAAACAATCACATAAATCAGTTATTTTAATTTAAAGAAGAATTGAATTCAAGTAATATTTTGTCTAATTGATAGCGAGAATGATTTAGAGTAATTCGAATATTCTATTGAACAAACAAAATTTAAAGATGGGTGAAATAGTGGATCTGATTGAAATAATCAAATGTATTTTCTATTTTAGTAAAAGTTATGTTGAAGAAACATAACATATCTGCAGAATGATAAAGAACTTTGCTTGTTTTGATAATGGGAAAATTTCCACTGAAGTAATGATTTTGTTGAACAAATAATGAATAGTAGTTACATGAACAATGTTTATACCTCATTGTGAGTATCTTGCTGATAGAGTAAAGCATTTCGAAAGTTCAAAATAAGTATGAATAATGATGAACCAAATGAAATAAGGTTACAAATCAAAATCCTTCCCTCTTGTTTGAATTTGGTTATTGGATTCAATTAACCAAATATTATACTAATTTGAGTACCAGCATCTCGTTGGTAGTAATGGAGTTTCAGATCAGTTCTACTGAAAATTACTTTTTATTCTCTAAAACTTCCATATGTTTTTTAAGTTTGTAGATAAAAAGCAATACGTATAGTTTTAGTATATTGAGAAAAGTACTTTTCGGCAGAATCAGGAATACAGAGTCAGTGATTGAATTTACATGAATCTTCAAACAAAATAGATCAAGTTATTGAATAATTATGAGAATATATTATAGTTTGTTCAACAACCCGATTTCTTAATACATGAAATACACTTTGTATCATTTTCTCAACTGGATTATTGATCTACTTACGTATCACGATTTTTTAATCAGCTGCTGATGGGAGTCTTACAGATAATATTTCATATTCAATACTGATTATGTAAATGCCATGGAAAATTGTTCAACGTGAGAATGAGCAAAATATAAATAAAAATCGAGAAATATCAGTAACAAATTTATTCAAACAATAATTGAATTATAATAGACTTCTACAAATATTTAAATAGAAATATAAATTTTTCACAAATGGTTAATCCTGATCTAAAACAATAACATATTTTATTATTTATTATTATTATTGGTGATATCTACTAAAAAACGATTTCGAAACCTTTCACTGAAGTAATGTTCTAAAATGAAAGAGAACAGAGATTAGTGATTGTCTACATTTTCGCAATAATACTATTGGATAAATTTCTACTAACTAGCTTGGATATTACCTCATAGAAATATAAAAATATAATTATTTTTTTTGTACAAATCCAATGTAACAAACGGAGATACCCTTATTTTTTGATAATAGGTAAAAAACAATGACGTACTTCATCACAGAAAATTTTGATTAGAAATTTGACTATGATGTCAAAATTCACCTAGTTCTCCAATCCTTTTAGGCCTTCAAATCTACTAAATTTGAGAATTCTAGCATTCAATTACTTAGGTACAGACCTGAATAAAAATAAGAATCTACAGCAAATCGCAAAAATATATAGTTATTTGAGAAAACTGAATATGTTTTTAATTGTAATGGTATATTACAAGTACATATTTATTATTGAAGTTATGAATGAAAGACATACCTCTGTTATATATGATTCTTAATTTATTCCATCTATTGCTTCATTGATTGAATACTCTTCTTTTGCCAATTGGGGGAATCATTTCTTTCATTTCTTCATCAGTGAGCCTTTTAGCTATGCCTAAGGTTACATCATTTTAGCTATGCCTAAGGTTACATCATTTTCTGTATGAAAAGTATATGTTTTAAGTATATTAGTAGGAGATAAATAATATATGTATTTTTTTTTACCTTTAAAAATGCCAATCAGGTCATTTAATCCCAAATTATTAGGAAATTCCTCCATGTCTAAAAATAAAAGAGATTATATTGCATGTTTTGAGTTCGTGCAGTTTTGTTGGATGTCATCATTTCTGTAAATATGTTACAAATAACTTTTCTTTTTCGGTATTACTGATTTTAATAAAGTAATACAAGAGAAAACTGTGATTATTTCACAATGTTCTTTGAAAGAAAAATCTTAAAAAGAGGTTCCTTCAAGGATTCAGTATATACTATCATGATGAAAATGAAATCATTGTTTACGGCAGCATTGAATTATTTATGATGTAAGAAATTTACAATTCTAAATAAAGGTACAGCTCTTTGCTGACATTGTATACCTACACCTATTTCTGTGGCAAACACCTTAATTGTATTTACTATGAAAATGTCCAATTCTTCCGTATCCAAAGATCAAAGGTCAACTAGGTACCCAGTGTATCCATACCTACCTACCTCTCAATGATAATCATTTCACTCGACTTCTACTTTCTTAAAAACAATTGAAAACATAGAAGGTTTCCTTCAGTCATTACATTAAACAATAGGAATTTCAAGCCACTTTTATAGATAGCTGTCAAGAAAAATGTATGGGCACGTGCTTGAAAAAAACGATGTCCGTTTATCCAATACATGCTATTCATGATTATTTCAAAATATGGAATTAAAGAAAGTATATTATCAACATACCTGTGAAAACACTGAAAAACTTCAATCCACATATAATCAAAAAGAAACTGTAAACCTCTTCGTCATTTCCTTGAAAAACACAAAACACATTTTTAATTCTTATTCCATTCGTGATCAGTTTACGGTTCTTGCGAAAACGCAAATGGTGCCGATCGGCACTCTATTCCTTAAGTATTTCAACTATTTCTCTCAAGGAAACAATTTAATTTTTCAAACCAACAAATAATAAAAATATTGAAATGAAATTATCCATAGGCTTGAGATTATTTCCAAAATTAGTTAAATGTATTGATACGTATCGTTGAAGTGAAAATGAATATTCAGCTGATTCAATTATATATTAGTGTCAAAACAGCACCCCATAGTGCTAAACTGAATTGGGAAGTTTTCATTCAACAGACGTACTTTTGATTTGATGAAATTATATTGTTTGACTCAACCGAATTATTTTGAGAACTCAATAAATGTTATTCTTGAAATGATCCACAATTCATTTGACTAAGTAAAAGACCTCTTGAATTGATTTATTAGAGAAATTAAAATGAGAATTTCATTTTGTCTCCGCAAAATTATCATTTAATCGATACAATACACAAGTCGTTTGGAATGAATGATATTTAATCAAAGTGATGAAATAAATTAGACTAAATAAATTTCTTTGAAGTAACAAATCTTTTTTTCCGTGTAACTCAAGGAGAAAACCCAAAAATCAAATATGTTGAATTGAATAAACAACATCCTCATTGGTCTTTAGGAGAAAACAAGTGAAGAGGTGTTGTAAATGAAAGTAAAACCCTGCCTTAGGGAGGTTGGAAATTTTTGTTGAAGAGAAAATGTTTGAAATTTATGAAATGATATTAATGAAAAACCAGAATTATTATTGGTTTGGAATTCATGTAAATTTTTGTTAATATCTAATAAAAAGGCATAGATTTCACTGAGGTGATCAATATCTGATCTTTTGTTGAGGCAATTATTGGATTGTAAAATAAATGACATTTACAAAAACAATCTTTTAGATGTGTTTCTTTCAGTTGATAAAATTTTTGTTGAATTATAGTCCATTTTATGACCTTCTTTGGACACATGGTTACTGAGAGTACATCTCTCAGGATGTAATCTACTATCACTTCTATGTGAACTAATTATGTCTTTGAGCAATCTTGACGTTTGACCAATATATTCCCTACACAGTTTAAGCAAGGAATAGAATAGATTAATTGAGACTGTAAGTTAATTGGAGTTTTATCTTTAAGTTTATCATGTCACACGCTACCCAACACATTGATCAATTAGTGTTAAGATAAGAAGTACAATATGATAACATAACAGGAACCTTCACTGACAGGTTAGGAACCAAACTTCTTAATTTTGAAATTAATAGTAAGTATAAATCTCTTAATCACATTCAACACAACTTAGAGTTGCTTAATAATGAGATAATCCAATTATCAAATCATGCTGTTTTCTTAGAATTTTCTGGAAGACAACAAATTTCTTTTAATAAAATCTTTCATAAAATTAGATTGAATAATTTAAATAAATTTAACAAACTTTTATCTGCAATTAATAAATTAAAACTTTCCACAAAACCAGAATAGATTAAGAATATTTCAGGCATTAGTATCCCTGAGGACATTTCAAATTTTTTGGCCTTAGGCCCTAAGTTTGGCATCGAACCTATCGTTGATGGTACATTCTCCATAAAAAATATTTTAGCTGATGTTGACTACATCACTTCCACTATTACTAATGATAATGAAAAAAAGTCTCTAGTAGCACGGTCTACTAATATTATCACCAATTTTATAACTTCCAAAAAACATGTTAACAACAATTTTTTTCAAAAACCTTCTCTTAAAAACTGAACGTTTCTTAAAAAATAATCCTAACCTCATAATCACCAAGTCTGATAAAGGCAATGTCACTGTGATACTTGACCGTGACCAGTATATTAACCTCTCCACAAACCTTATTGAAAATTGTGATTCTTACTCACAGGTGAGTAAATATCCTACAAGTTCAACGTAATTGTAATGATTCAATTAAAAAAATAATTGAAGTCAATCAGATTGACGAAATTACAAAAAAACGTATCACGAACTATACTGGGACTTTACCCAAATTTTATGCGTTACCCAAAATTCACAAACCAACCCTGTCTGTTAGATCCATTATTGCTTCAATTGGTTCTCCCACTGAAAAACTTGCTTCTTTTCTAACAGATATTTTAACTAAAGCTTATGAATTTGACAATCAATACTATATTAAAGATTTTTTTGATGTTTTCTCTACATTCAATAAAATGAAACTACCCAAAAATTATGTTATTGGGAGCTTAGATGTTGTATCTGTTTTTAGTAATGAGACACTTGTCTCAGATCTATTGATAGAAAGTGGGGACGTATTAATCAATTTTGTGACATTCAAAAAGACGATTTCCTCCAACTTATAACTTTCCTTTTTAATAACACACATTTTTCATTTAATGGTAAAATTTATAAACAAACTTTTGATACTCCTATGAGAGCTAAGATTAGCCCCATTTTAGCAGCTTATGTCATGGATGACCTGCTAGATTTGGTCTTACAGGTACTTCCCTTCAATCTTGTCTTTATAAAAAATATGTCGATGACATTATTATATCCCTTCCTCAAGATGGAATATCTGAGATTGTGGACATCTTTAATAGTTATGACCCTTACATACAGTTCACCATCGAAACTGAGAACCACGAACAATGGGTTCCATTCCTTGACACAAAGGTTATCAGAAAACCTTCTTGAACTATTGGTCATACCATAAACAGTCAACGAAAATCAATTTGGTCAAACAAATGAAGAACCGCATTCTGCAGATTTCCAATCCTTTTCTTCACAAAAAGAATTGAATACACTTTTCCAATTATATATTAACAATTCCTACCCGGATCCTCTACTTAAGATCTTATTTAGTACGTCAACCGTTGACGTTCTAATCAATAATAACAACCAGTTGGACACAAAACCTTTAGAGTCTGAAAATGTCACAATTGGGACTGATCCACCTCCAGTTCCTATTCTTTTCTCTTCTTTACCATACATAAGTGATATGACATCCAAGTTATGCGGAATTTTCAAAGATTTAAATGTAAAAATAGCTTTCAGAACTATATTCACCATCAATAAATTATTTTCTAAACTTAAAGATAAAACTACAATCAACTTTCAATCTCAATTAATTTATTCTATTCCATGCTTAAACTGTGGTAGGGAATATATTGGTCAAACGTCAAGATTGCTCAAAGACAGAATTAGTTCACATAGAAGTGATAGTAGATTACATCCTGAGAGATGTGCTCTCAGTAACCAGGTGTCCAAAGAAGGTCATAAAATGGACTATAATTCAACAAAAATTTAATCAACTGAAAAAAACACATCTAAAAGATTGATTTTGGAAATGTCATTTATTTTACAATCCAATAACTGCCTGAACAAAAGATCAGACATTGATCACCTCAGTGAAATCTATGCCTTTTTATTAGATATTGACAAAAATCTACATGAATTCCAAACCAATAATAATTCTGGTTTTTCATGAAGGAAATGAAGGAAGAAAGAAATAAAAGTCAAAATAAATTCTTTAAGATGTTATGCATAGAAGTTTTCTTTGTCTCATTTTTAATTATATTCTCTGTCAATTTTTTTTTTTTAATTTCAATGAATATTATCAATGAAACATCATTCTTCTTAAAATATAAAATGTATTCAAATATATTAAAAAGAACGAGGAAAGAAACAATTATCTAAAATATAATTATTCTCAGTCTCAAGTGACATCTTGATGAAATTCAAGACCAATAACATCATTTCGATCATGTCAAAATTGGTATTGCTTCCTTCTATCGCCTTAAGAAATCAAAACAAAAGTAGATAATATGGATAACTTTCCCGACGCTTCATGAAGGGTTTCATGAAGCGACATGTACATGAAACAGTATATTCAAATGCTTAAAAATGCATCTTTAAAACTATTTACACCCAACATGGGTTTTGAAATTAGTACTTCCTCGGGAAGTTCTCTCATGGCAGTTAAAAATGCATGACGAATGTTTCCACCGATTCACTGCAATCGTGATCTGTCAACTCATGATAACATTTAAATGATACACATGTCTTGCCGCTGATAATTCAAATTGTACTTGTTAACCTATTCAACCTCTTACATCATTGAGCACCAGAAAAGGCGATTTCCCAGTCTTAATAATAACATCGAGTAGGAAAGAGTTTATTAAGGTGGTTTAAAGAGAAGTAAGTGCTCATTGAGTTGAACTTTAAAATTCTTAAGGAGTTTTGTCGACATCATTTTTTTGATGTAATATCACAAAAATCCCTGAAACGTAGTTCTGTGGAAATTATCGAAGTTTTAGTATCACGCCTTGTTTCGTGAAAATATTTCACACTATATGGTATATCTCCGTTGAAAAAATCAATAATCAATAATTATTGAAAGAACGTCGTTGCTCACTCAACATCAAAACATCTGGAAATTATACCTCTTTTCATGTTATACAACTTCGTGATGTATATGTGTTATTATTTTATCAATTTTGTCGAAAGGTCACGAACAAAAAAGGTAATAAAAAACCATTGTAAGGAAATAATTGATATGTCGCATGTATCCCTGTTGAAGAAATAAATATTAGACAACACGAATAATGAAATTCTTCTTCGATTTGTCCTACTTAGCAATGTAAGTCCTCCTATATTTCTATTGATTTTTTTTTTGCAATGACGGATTGACAAATTATTGTACCTGTTTCGACAATCGTCCATGATTCTGTTTAAAAATATGTTTGAAATATGTTTTTCCGTTAATCAGACGTTGAGAAACTTGTGCGAGCTGAGGACTAACGAGGTATTACCTTTTAACGTGTGATTCCTAACACGGTTGCAGAATCATCCCAGCTTCAACCAGATACATTCTCTCGAGAAAAATATCTGGTCGAGGCAGAAATCGAACACACGCCCTTCCGATCGTGAGTCGGGCGTACTACCACCGCGGCCAATTCCACAAACAATTATCAAACAATTATCGCCTTAAATTTTTTTCAGGTGGAAATTTCTGTGAGATAATATAAAGTAAGCTCATTAAGTATAAAGCTATTGTCCAGAGAGATATGACAATTAATAGTAGATACGTTGCAAAAAATTAATTGATCTCCTGAGAACGCTAACTTAGTTAGCGAAACGCGCGTCGAGAGACCGTAATGTTTGTTCTGGTGTTGGGAAAGTGTTTTCAAAAGATACACAATATTGATTACAAAAGTTTCCACATTTGAGTTTCATTACGATTTTCACCACGGTGGTTTATATGAAGTAACAAATTAAGTTTGGTTTCTTTTGTTCACCATCTTTTGAAAAAATTGATGAAGAAATCAAATAGATCTATTGCCAGTTTGACACGTGGTGCAAAATGTTCCTACGTTACAAGATATCAGACGAATACAAGATATCATACGAAATATTCAATATTATCCAGAGAAATGCGTTTTAGTTTTTTTTATATCAAACGAATTCCGACAACGATTCGACAATTATTGGTAAAATAAGTTTTATTGAAAATTGCACTGTAGTGGCTGTACTGATTTGATACCAAGTTATACTCTGTTTCCTAATAGAAAAAATTAATGAATGCTGATTATAAATACAAATCGCTAACAAGTTCTCAAACAAAAGTTTGTGATTTCATTATGATTTGCTACAGCCTGTATAGGTGGATTTATAATACTTCACCCTATTTCTGTAACGTAAAAGGGTCACAAACAAAAGATTTCATGAACGTTCGGGTCGTTTTCTATGTGCTGTGGCGTGCGTTTGAGTATTTGATTAAAAAGTCTTGATCAGACTAATAACTTAGGTTTTTTCATAAGAACTCTTAAAAGAGAAGAGTATTTAGACATTTGTCATATTAAATGTCGTGTTTATTCGTGCAACTTGATCCCAAAGGAGTTCAATGGGATTAAGTTGGCAATGATATACAGTGCCACTCATAAAGTTCGCGACATATGGAAATTTTTTTTATTAATAGATTTTACTCATTTTTCAAGAACAAACTAACTCCGAAGTCAAATTTCCACTATATCCATTAATAAAAAAACTTTCATATGTCGCGAACTTTATGTGTGACACTATAGAAGGAGACAGACGCAGAATAATAATAGGTACTTCTATTCTGTGCGATCTTATCGACTACATATTCCGTGAAACAAGCTTCAATTGAACATACTATGGACAATAGTTCTTTTTAACCGTACTTTCGTCAAATGGTATGATTTTTGTCGAAACCATTCAATGATATTCGCTTTTCTCTATGCATTGGCTGTTTTTTTCAACTTTCTTGGAATGATGAATTATGTTTTATCCATCACAATCACAGAGTTAGGTGGAATGAGGTCTAACATTTGCTCAAAATATGTTTCAAACACATCGCAGTTTATGTCTTCATGGTAATTTCCAGAATGCTTTGACTCAAACATCAATAAAACGCCTTCAACAAAACCATCAACACTTCCAATGTGGATGATAATAATCAGACGCTTTCCTTTTCCACAAGGTGACTTCAATCGGGTAGACCAGTCTTCTAAAAATGCTTGACGTGAACTTGTAATATATTGGTCTTGTCACATATTTCCAACTGTATATCTTTCGTCGAGCAAATTTCTTCCAGATTATGAATCTTTCTCTATCCAAGTCGAAATTTTCTTATCTGCCTCAGGTTATGTCTCCTCCAGCAAATAATTTCATTGATTGAGAGCGATTATTTGTTGTCTTTTTTCTATCTGAAATTCAACTCATTAGAAGTTTTCCACAATTTATTTCTGCCTATCATTGAAGACATAATTTGTTTTTTAAGGCTCCCATTATTTTGTCGAGGGTCCGTATTTCTTTTGTTAAAAAAATGTACTGTTGGGAAAGAAACTTTTTGGATTTCTACTACTTCATTTCGATACATAAATGTGGTAAACTTTCAAAGACAGGAAGGAATCATTCAATTTCAAAAGAAATTACTGTATAAATAGATGTGTAGATCATGCAAAGAAATAACTTTTCAGACACAAACTGGAAAAAAAATCACTTACATGGAACAAGTGTCATCCTCACTGGGAGGCATCGATTTTTCGCCAATCTGGATAACATTTTAAGAAAATTCATTCATAAATCACGACTTTATGTCACGGAATGAATATTAATGTCATCGATGCCATCGTAATGACATTCATTCGCTTATTGGATTAAATCTCAGCCAAAGGAATCTTGTATAAATTGAAAGGGTTATATTTTTAGAAGTGATTAATTTTTGAGAAAGAAAGATTATGGCTTTCTACTAATCCATCTTGATACATAAAAGAAAGGATGCACTCAATTTCAAAAAAAGTAACTGTATATACACATATATCGTCATTTGCGAACACATTTACACCAGAGTATCAACGGTATTTTGTTGTTTGAGAGGGTCGTATTCGAGCACATTAAGAATAATAATCTTTTCTTTAACAGAAAAGGCTCATTTGCTCATTCCTTGTACTAGAGAGAAAACCGAAGCAGCCATTTTAATTCACACACTAAGTATAGTTTACTAACGACAACACTGATTAAGACGCAAGGGCTTTATAATTAATACATGTTCTTCTGATAATAAAGTACATAATTGAACCACCATTAGATCGGATCGAATTATGACATCAACCTCTTTTCTAACGAAAATTGAAAATATCTCAGGTATACGTGATTCAGTCAGGTTCTTAACTATCAATTATTAATGCGAGTGTTCCATATTTTTGTTACTTGCCGTATACGTATAACTGTAAAAAAAAATCTTAGGTTTGATATATCAAATCATACAGCATTCTGTGTTTAGAATAAATACAACATTTTTCACTTTTTAACTTTCTCGGTTATATATGCGTATAGAACTTGAAAATGATTTATTACTCCGCTGCTTAAGGAAATAGACTATAGCAAAGTCGTTCAATATAAAAAAGTAGATGCGCGACAATTTCTCGACAATTGAGAACACATTTTTCATAATTTCACCAAAGAGACTAGTATAAAATATTTTTCACCCTATAACTTGTCATATTGTATTAAACTGTAAAACAGTATTCATTTGATTGATTATTTATCAGCTATGTTACCCAGCACACGCTGCGTGGCGCCAACCTTTTGAAATAGGAAAGTTGTTCAGTTTCACGAAGACGTTATTTTTATTAATATCAATTTCACGTACTTCGATTGCCCCAGTATAACCTTACTTGTGTTTATAAGATTTTGATTACTGGATACTCAGTTTTAATTCCTTTTTTCTGTTTCAGGTAACGATTTCTCCTGAGTTCAATTTCTCCATGTGAAAAGGTATTTATTACTTTCACTTACTTTTACATTGCGTGAAACACATAATGATTGGGAGATAGTTATTACTTATGATAATGGTGCATTTAGAATCATTGTTTCCGTAAGTTCGGTCGTTCACAGTACCACGGTGTGCAATGTTCACAAACCGTGAAAATATGTTCATAGCGACTTTGGACATAGATAGAAATAGTAATGCTGTCGGCGAGACACGTTTGATGTTTCAAAGGGCTCTCCTGCGACATCATCATTCAACAGCCCAGCAAGGTTTACAGTTTTTGTATGTAGATATTGAAAAAATATTCTCAGACCCGTAAATATTAGTTTTCGGAGGTCATATTTACACATTTATTGAATTGAATAACTTCAGTTAGTTTCAGCTATTTCAGTACATCCAGCATTGAAAAAGATCACATAGTCTAGATAGAATAAATCAGTGAAAAAATCTACAATAATAATGATTCTGTTTTAATTGGTTTCCGGGTTTGGTCTTTGGTTACAATCTCCAAACGTTTCAACTGCAACTGCGACAGTCATCTTCAGTGGCGTGGTCAAAGTATTCTTCTTGACGTATCAACTGGAACTTTTCAGTTGATACGTCAAGAAGAGTATATACGTTTGGAGATTGTAACCACTTGGCAAAACCAAGAAACTAACCAAAACATGGCGTGATAATGGGATGATAATGTAATGAATCTGAAGCCGGCCCTGACCGACGCATGACGGAATACCGCGAAAGAGCGGGAAGGATGCGGATGAGTCCCGAAATCCGCAGAGGGATCCGGAACGTTCGTTGACAATATAAAAACGTCGCTCTCCGTCCCGAAGAGTAGTTTGAACCAAGAAAGCGAATCGAGCGGTTAACAAACGGTGAAGATAAATTAAGCGTTAGTTACTGAGTGGTGTAAATAAATTAGTTGTGATAGTGAAGTATTGTTAAAATAAATTTGTTTAAGACAGTTAATTCTTTAATTCGTTACAATAATAATGATTTTGATTTATGTCCAGAAACATGAATGAACATTAGTGATAGTACTTGTGATGAATATTACTGGAGTTTTATCCCCACACCAAACCGCTATTTCAACACCTCGACACGTGTTTCGATCACCAAGTGATCAATAGGAAGATTAAACTTTCTTCGAGGTGTTAAAATAACGGTTTGGTGTTGGGATAAAACTCCCGTAATATTCATTAGTGATAGTAGAAAAATACGTACATATACAGTGCATTTCTTTAATGTCCCCCCCCCTCTTTTATTTTTTGAACGGATCAACTCAAAAAATTGAAAATTGGGATAATGAAATTAATCTGTTTAAAATCTGTTTTTCCGTTAATCAGCTGTCGTCCCCATACGAACGACAACTCTCAGAAGTTGAGAAACTTGTGCGAGCTAAGGACTAACGAGGTCTTACCTTTTAACGTGTGATTCCTAATGCATGAATACTTTATTTTGACGTGAAATTGACAGATGAAGCTGTCAAGATGGCGAATGGGTGCCATCTGACAAAAAAATTAAATGGAAAGGAGGGTCTTGTGACTCATCTTTTTGAAGCTCCTGACGATTGCTTCACAACCCTAGAATATAATGTCAATATCCTCAACTACTACAAAATGGCGGAACTTTTAATAATTGCCTGAATACATTGACATTTAACTAGATAATAATATGAGGTAATAAGCTTGAGGTCATTTCAGAAGATGCTCGAAATGGTTGCCTTGAACTTTTTGACATATGAACAGCCTATCCGATATTTCATGCCGAACATTTTCGAACACAGTAACGTCAATATATTTACAAATATTTATTGTTATATGCCGTATATCCAATATGGAAACAGGTTCAGTTTCGTACACCTTTTGCTTCAAATAGCCCAATAAAAAAAAAGTTCAAAGGTGTCGAATATGGCGAGCGGACTGGCCATTCTGTAACACCTCGACGACCAATCCAACGACCGGGAAAAGTAGTATCCAAATAGTTTCTTACTTGTCTGGAGTAATGTGGTGGTGTTCCATCTTGTTGGAATACAATATCCATATCGAATTCATTAGGATTCACTTCGTCGATTTCAGTGATGAGAGAGTCAACAGTAGTTTCTAGCATATTCAAATACAGTTCCTCTGTTAAATTTTGATCAATAAATAGGGGTCTTACAATATGGTTTCCCAATATTCCTGCCCAAACGTTAGTTTTTTCTGTATATTGGGTATGTGTTTCCCGGAAAAAGTGAGGCAATTTTGTCTGTGAACATTGCCGTTTAAAAAAAAAGTACATTCGTCACTAAAACAAATATTATGGAGATAGGTAGGATGCCTTGCAATGGTTTCCGTCATGATTTCGCCGAATTCTGTTCTTCGATCAGGATCATCTTTTATTTTCATTTTAATTTTGTATGGATGATACCTATTCCTCTTCAAAGGTCTCCACACAGTAGAAGGAGACACCTCACAAATATTCGCGACGGAATAAGTAGACTGTTCAGGATTGACTACCATCTCAAAAATTATTTGCACTTGCTGTTCTTCCAGAGTGGACGGATGACCAGGGGGCTTTTTGTTATGGACACTACCGGTAGTTGTGAATTTGGATACAAGTTCCTTCAAATATTTTCTACAGATAGGACAATTCGGAAAACGTTCATAGAAAATCCTTTCGGTCTCGTGAAAGTTACCGACGCACCGTAAATAAAAATCGCTTCAATTTTTTCTTCCAATGGACGGGAATTGACCACTTTAGAGATTGTTGACGTGGTACCTTTCTACTAGTAAAACCGAAAATTAAATGAGAATATTCTAACTGAACAATGATGTTTAGTTAGAAAACAAGATGGCGCCCAGTCGCCATCTTGAAAGTTTCGTCCGTCAATTTCACTTCGAAATAAAGTATTCATGCATTATCACAAATTTCAATTCTTTGAGTTGACCCGACCCGACTTGGGGGACATTAAAGAAATGCACTGTATACACACATACCTACACATGCATACACACATAAATACATACGAGTACATATACCTGAAAGGTGGATTCAAATCGAAGTACCTACAAATTTTATTTGATAGTGAATTTGAATACGTTTGTTCCTTTCGATCAAACTTTGCTGGGTAAATTATTATATTCTAATATGCGTGATTGATGACTTGTTTATTTTGTGGTAATTCATGATCATATAGTTAGGTATATAACCAAAATACCTTACTGAATTTTATATATGAAAGTTAATGTCTGATGTATCAAAAAATTATCAATTTTTAACCAATTCAATTTCTCCGGCATCACAGAAATTTTTGTGTACCTACCTATCACATCTCAAAATTAATCGCATTGCCCGGTTTTGTGGTAATATGATGGTAATGGATACTAATTTTCTAGAAAACAGACAGATCCTTGCTAAGTCTATTCAGAAAGCCAATTTTTTTCGAAATTTTTTCACAAACATAATTTACACTATGACTAAATTTTAAATCTGAGTCTACAATGACCCCTAGGTATTTGAATTTTTCAGTTCTTTCTAGAATGCAATCATCAATTTTGAAGCGTAATTCAGGATTCAAAAATTCATTTTAATTTTTTCCTAGTGTCATATATTTTGTTTTACTAATTTTTTTTCTATTCATTTTCATTCGTCCAATTTTAAATCTGCATACAGTAATTTCCTTCCAAATATAATGTATTGTATCATCTGCAAAAAAAACTTATTGATCTGAAAAACAGCTGCCATGTATCTACAAAATGAAACGTAAGGGACCTAGGAAGGACACTGCATTGTGGATGGCCACCATCAATGGATACAAATAATGGGTTAATATCACCGATTTGTATATTATATAGATTTGATACAGAAATTCATATCTGGATAGATCTTAATAGTGTCTGATATTTCCATAGTTCAAGCTGTTTCTTCTGTGATTCAGTAGAGGTCACTATATGTCTCAAAAGTATAGTTTACAAGTGCCATTTCAGTTTGCCTTCATCAAAAATTATTGTTAAAATTTCACTCAGAGTAATTTCCGATTTGAGACGAGGTGTGCGCTGACAAATAGTTTCAAAGTAGAAGCAATTTAGGTAAACAAAGAAATTTGTGTTTGTTATTTGAAAATATCTCAAGAACAGAAAATTAAAATGTCTATCTACCGAAGCTATATAGCGCCAATTGATCGGTGAAAATACCTGTACAAAAGGAGGTTGGGCTCGCACACGAGACTGCCGATTTGGTAACTTCAACAAAAAAATCCTTGCCGTGAAAATTGAAGAAAAAAACAATTTTCCATTAACTTATTTTGAATCCGGTTCAAACGTATTCAATGCAATACTTACCTAAAAGCTATCCCGTATGTTTTTTACACATCCATAATTCGAATAATGTTCGCGTATCCATTACCGATGACGCTTCCGGTTTGAGTAGAAAAAGTAATTGTAATATCTTCATTACGGAACAAAGGAAATAAGGAAATTCAGTAAATTTCACATTTAATTTAGAAACATTTGTCGATCTTTTATGGCTTAAAGTCTTTGTTTTGAAAAAGTCATTAACAATTTCACAAAAACAACAATTACCAGGAAGTTTATTAAATAATTCCAATTACAAACCTCTGGTTAGGGCTGCTATATTTTTACTTCTTTAAAATATAATTATTTAGTTTTCTCTGGGTTTGTAGCCGTCAGGGTTCCCTTGAAAAAATTTTGTCGGGATAAACTATTGTTTTGAAACAGGTGTTCTGCATAACGGCAGTAATAGATAAAGAGCTCTCATCGAAAATTAAAAATAAGGTACAGTAAAATATTTTACAATGCGCTCCATACTACTACAAAAACGTTGGAAAGTCAATGTTCATTTGGTTACCTTCAATCTTTCACTTTCAAGGCATTATAATACCTATTATGAAAATGTAAATGCAAAGGACCCCGTGTAATATTGATTCGAATATAGCTTATTTATAATTCGATGAAACAGTTTGTCAAAATCAAATAACGAAAATATTCACCAAAATGGATTCAGATGAGAAAATGAGAAAACGACAAAATTTATACGTAATTTTGAATAGTAATAGAATAGTAATTTTGCATTGTCTGGCAGAGGTATATTCTCCATTTTATTGATTAAGTCATATGAATTCCGTAAACTGAATTTTGGTTGAAAGTTACAATGGTTCCAGATAATACTGATTAGCCTTTCTGATAATTTCATTGATGGTGCAGTGACAAAGGAAACCACTGTTCTAATAGGATAACTCTGTTTGTGCAGTTTTATAAGTGAGTATAAGTTTGGAATTTGGGGGTTCATCAATGTTAACTTGAACTTTTCCCTTTCAGTAAAAAGTTTGAATTAGTTGGATCACGTTTCAGTATTTAAAAATTTACCAAACTAATGAAATCAATATCTATGCCAATATCTATGCCATATCTATGCCGAATCAATTAGAAAATTGAAGGAAGCTACGGCTAGTTTCTTGGCCTTGTGGTACTTCAAGTTGATTCTTCGGTGTGCCATAACTAATCAGAATATCTGGTTTTTCAACATTTGCATCAAGAAAGAAGTTTCTTATTAGTCAATGGGCTATGCTTGAAGACTGGCAGTAAACAAATCTAAAGCAAATGGAACTTTAAACGTTCAAGCCAGTCTCTATATACCTACACAGTAGGTTTAATGGACTGACGCCTATCAGAAAACAACTACTCCCCTGGCTAATACCACGAAGGGCGTTGGATTATATCAGACAGGCGTCAGTGCAGGAATCTTCACAGAAAATGTCCTGCATATGCAATTGGCAATACAACTGAAAGAGTCGACCTTCAATTATGGAACGGGCACACTTGCAGACCGGTTTCGGGCTTATTAGCCACTCATCAGTGCAAGATAGTGACCATCATCGACCTAAAGTCAATGATATTCCACAATTGAAAATCGGAATTCTTTCAGAGTATTTCATTCCTCTTCCGAAGTTGGAGCGAACATCAAAAATGTCACTCCATCTAGTGGACGAGGTACTAACCAACTGCATATCCGTAATTTGCCCGATTCCTCTAAATAAGGAATAAAAACTTTCTTATTAGTCAATGGGCTATGCTTGAAGACTGGCAGTAAACAAATCTAAAGCAAATGGAACTTCAAACGTTCAAGCCAGTCTCTATATACCTACAGACAGGCGTCAGTGCACAGTGCACTGACGCCTGTCTGATATAATCCAACGCCCTTCGTGGTATTAGCCAGGGGAGTAGTTGTTTTCTGATAGGCGTCAGTCCATTAAACCTACTGTGTAGGTATATAGAGACTGGCTTGAACGTTTGAAGTTCCATTTGCTTTAGATTTGTTTACTGCCAGTCTTCAAGCATAGCCCATTGACTAATAAGAAAGTTTTTATTCCTTATTTAGAGGAATCGGGCAAATTACGGATATGCAGTTGGTTAGTACCTCGTCCACTAGATGGAGTGACATTTTTGATGTTCGCTCCAACTTCGGAAGAGGAATGAAATACTCTGAAAGAATTCCGATTTTCAATTGTGGAATATCATTGACTTTAGGTCGATGATGGTCACTATCTTGCACTGATGAGTGGCTAATAAGCCCGAAACCGGTCTGCAAGTGTGCCCGTTCCATAATTGAAGGTCGACTCTTTCAGTTGTATTGCCAATTGCATATGCAGGACATTTTCTGTGAAGATTCCTGCACTGACGCCTGTCTGATATAATCCAACGCCCTTCGTGGTATTAGCCAGGGGAGTAGTTGTTTTCTGATAGGCGTCAGTCCATTAAACCTACTGTGTAGGTATATAGAGACTGGCTTGAACGTTTGAAGTTCCATTTGCTTAAGAAAGAAGTGTTACCAAGATTCATCCAACTGAAAACATCGAAGAAGCCAGGCAGCGCAAGATAGCATAAAAACGGGAAAAATTGTGGATGAAAGAATTGCGAAAATTGGAATATAGCAAGAGGGACAACGCCAATATATACCCACACGGAATTACTTCATAAGTGTCATAATATAGAATTTGATATTTTAGATTTTAATGTAAGAGTTAATCAAATCATTCATTAAAAGTACTGCACTCGAAAGAAAAAACTAAATTTACTTATAGAAAAAAAACTACCTCTACCTATTAGAAACAAATGTACGAATCATAAATTTTATGACAGGTTCATAAATTTATCGAAGGTTCAGTTTACAGATATAGAAAATATGTTGACAGAAAAAGGTTTCAAATATAACATTGGAAATGAAAATACCACTAACGACTTTGAAATCTTGGGAATCGAAACAGAAATGGCATTAGGAGGGACATTGAATAGCATTAATAACAAATACCAGGCTTCACATATCATAAAGTCGGACTTTTTTAAAGAAGGTAGTTTTACGAATGAATTGAAAGTTGTGAAATCAATACGCAGTAAAATAAACGAAAATGATGTTATATTGATTAGAGTAGATAAAGGCAATACTGTGGTCGCTATTGACCGAATCGACTATGTCAACAAAACCCTTGAATTTAGGAAATTTTGAAACACTGAAACGTGATTCAACTAATTCTTTCCAAAGACAAGTGAAAGAATTTTTGAAAAATTCGAACATATTTTTTACTGAAAGGGAAAAGTTCAAATTAACATTGATGAACCCCCAAATTCCAAAATGATACTCACTTATAAAACTGCACAAACAGAGTTATCCAATTAGAACAGTGGTTTCCTTTGTCACTGCCCCATCAGTGAAATTATCAGAAAGGCTAATCAGTATCATCTTGAACCATTGTAATTTTCAACCAAAATTCAGATTACGGAATCCATATAACTATCTAAAAATCAAAAATCTATTTTTCCGTTAATCAACTGTCGCCCCCATACGAACGACAACTCTCAGAAGTTGATAAACTTGTGCAGCTGAGGACTAGCGAGGTCTTACCTTTTAATGTGTGATTCCGAACAGTCAATCAATAAAATAGAGAATTTACCTCTACCAGACAATTACTATCCTTTGATGTGCAGAATCTATTTTCCAGCATACCTCCTGATGATACTATTACTTTAGTACTAGAATTATTAGATAAAAATAGAGTGAACCCAGTTGTAAAACGAGAAATAATTGACCTTCTGTCGTTATTTCTCGAACAAAATTATTTTCAATTTAACAGCAATATTTATTCCTCTTCAAAAGGTTTAATTATGGAAAATGCATTAAGCCCTTTACTCGGGGAAATTTTCATGGATAACCTAAAGAAGTCGATTTTTAAACAAAATTTCTTGTATTTCTTGTATTGACATAGATATGTGGATGACGTTTTGGTATGTTTTACAGGTACTGAGAGACAATTAGATACTTTTCATAGGGATATTAATAAAATTCATGAAAACAATACATTCACTATTGAAGTAGAAGCAGACAACTCAATCAATTTCTTGGACTTTTTTTCAATTTATCACAAATCTTTCTATACGGGTATTACTACACATTACGATTCTACCCATCCATTCAACAAAAAGTAGCAGCTTATAATAGCATGATTCACAGATTAGTCAATGTTCCTCTTTCAATAGATAATTTCAATAAAGGACTCAACATCATTAAGCAAATGGCAATAAATAATGGGTTTAAAAAGCCGAATTAATAAACAAAATACTTTCCAAAAGAGTCTACGCAAAAGCAATTCGAGATGTTTTTCCTACTGATAAGTTGGACAATCAAAATTATAGAGTTTTAACGTATTTTGGACAAACAACGGGAAAAGTGGCTTCATTTTTGAGGAAACGAGATATTAAAATTGCATATAGCACATGTAATACGTTGGGAAAGTTAATTGAATATAATAAAAATAAAATATCCAAATTCGAGAAATCGGGGATATGTAAATCAAAGTGTGGAATGTGTCCTAAGGTATATATTGGTCAAACTGGCAGAACATTTAGGAATCGAATCCAGGAACATCATATGAGCTATGTGAATAAGAAAACAAGTTCAACATATTCAAATCATCTTTTAGAAGCAAATCATATCTTTAACGAATAATTTTACACATAGAAAATGAAGGTTTGAAACTAAATCATTTGGAAGCAATGGAAATTAATAAACTTAAAAATTCAAACATTCTAATGAATGACCAACTGGATTCGAATATATCACCATTATTGATGTAGAAGTGAGGTAATATCTTCAAGTAGAGGTTTAGGTAATTTGTTGAAGGTCGTCTTAATTATGGTTACCTGTAGTATATTAGAACCGTTAGTGTAAGAAGCAACTTGTAATATTCAAATCATTGTTGACAAAGCTACTGTGTTAGCGAAATATCCTTCCTATTCTTTACTCCCGTCAGCTCTTAACAATTTTGTATTCTTTAGGAATACTTAGATGTTCATTATAAGTGTATGTTTTCCATCTATATTTTTCAAATGTGTTGAAGAAGGTATCTGGGTAAATCGGCCCACGACTAACAAACCGTCTTTTATGATTGTTATATTAAAAATGTTTCCTTTTTTCGCTAGGTTTATTAGGTTTTCATATGGCTTTCTTGAGAATTGTCAAATTAAGGTTTTTTAAACTTTTTTTAAGGACAAAACACAAGCACTACGAGAAAATCCCTGAAGCGCTCTAAGAGCGGTGCCTGTGCGAAAGTAGCGATTCACATTGGATTTGAATCACTGGAGATTGAATCCATTTGGTAAAACGTTCTCAGGAAGTTCATTTCATACGAAAGCAGTTCTCGAACTTCAAAACGATGAGCAGCCACAGTCCATCGCATATTTCTGATATGTACCGTTCTTAGTGGAATCAAATGTGCCAAGTCACTTGAACACTTCCCGTGAAAGTATATATAGAAGAGAGGCAAATCCCCAACCTTTCTTCGATGTTCCAGACTATCAAGGTTGCAAATGAGGTTCGCGTCTCCAATCAGGCTCTTTTCTAGATGGAATCCAGCAGCTTTAGGGTAGGCTTAGGGACGGAGCTCCGTACATGAGAACAATATTCCAAAAAAGGTCTGATCTGACCTTCATAAAGCATCAAAAGTTGCTGAGGTGTATACATTTTCCTGGTTCGGAACATGGTTCCAAACTTTTGAGAACCTGCCTTTGAATTTCCAGCGACATGATTCTGCCAGGACATTTTGGTTTATATTTTAACCCCCAACAAAATTATCGAAATAGAAAGCGGAATTGTTTGTCCTGACATTATTATATCTGGTTCGGATACATTTATTTTTTGGAGAAAACCGATGTCTGGGATTTTGTGGCATTGAGATATGGCATTAGGATATGCAACCTCCTGCAGCCGGTGAAGATGTGCATCCGCAACCGATGTCCTGGAATCCAAATGGAATGACGAGACAAGTGTGCTGTCATCTGGAAAGCAATATATACTACCTATAGTTAGTAATTGCCAAATGAGACACTATTTGGTTCAGAGTTTTTTTTATTTTTCTCATAACAACATAAACGTTACTGAGAAACCTTTTCACAATCACCTGTTCAAATAATCCATAGCCAAACTCGTAATCCGCCAATTGTCACTCTCACCACAACAAAATCATCGGTTAGTATTTTTTCAGTAAAACCACAATAGCGTTGTGAATTTAGAAACACCAAACCACATTTCTAGTTATCTTTGAAACATTTCATCAGAAACAATGTAATTCTTATCTGTCATAACTAAATTCAAAATATGTTAGTGACATATGCTTTAATCTCGTCATAAAAAAAATCCGGCTTCTCGATGGGCCTGGATTTTTGATATTCATTTAAATAGGTGTCTAGCGTGATATACCGCTATTACAACAGCTCCTGGATAGGCCACCCACATTGATTTTTTACTAAAATAATTGGATGCCTTATAAAATCCCCTTTCACAAAGTTTACTCCAGTTTTACTATGTAATGAGTTTTCTGCTTTATTAACTGGGTAATTTTATGAATCGTACGAAATTACTTTATTTTCAGACTGCGGTGACGTGAGGAAAACAATTTTGAATTTTTCATGTACCTAGTGGGCGGTGGTGACTGGTTTCGATGAAAATGTTTTTGAAATGTAGGTAATTGTATCACTGTGGCAACTCTCGATTGGAAAGAATGAATAAAAGTATGTTATTTATATTAAATAATAGTTTAAACAAATTTTTAACAGATATGTACAAACAAAGGCCTAAGTCGTTGACAGACATCAATAAGTCATGTGTACTGGCACAAGACAGTTTTCAGTAATGAAATTATCATGGATGGGAAGTTGTCTATCACAAAGTGCTCGTACACAGCAAGTGTAGAAGAGCAAACTTTTTAGTTTACCCCGATAAGTTACTGCGTAAAAATCAAAGAATTTTTCACAGAGAAAATCTATTTATCAGTAACTTGTCGTATTTAACAATTTTGCCTATCAAAAAAAAAATTATTAAGAAATAATACTTATCTTTTACGTTTCGGAGGCCAAAATCTGCCTCCGTCTTCAGAAATGGATAAAAAAATTCGAATATATACGCAGTTATTCCTTTTTTGATAGCTTATTTCTTTACTTCTTCGACAGATGTCAAAGAAGTTTTGAAATATGAAATTATGACATAAGTAAAAGATAAGTATTATTTCATAATAATTTTTTTTGATAGGCAAAATTGTTAAATACGACAAGTTACGGATAAATAGAATATTTTCTCTGTGAAAAATACTTTGATTTTTACGCAGTAACTTATCGGGGTAAACTAAAAAGTTTGCGCTTCTACACTTGTATAAAGTTCTCCATTATAATTTTTATATTTTTTCAGATTGTGGAAGGTAACAATTACCCAAAAAAGGTCGATAAAAAAAAGGTTATGAAAATTATGTTTTGTGCACCTGGCAAATTTAGGTGTGTTACTCTTTGTGATTGAAGTAAGTTTGGTTTCCGACGCTCACTATTCAGGTATGATATTCTTGTTGACTCAACGTTAACAGTTTTTTATGAAGTCATGATAGAAAAATTAAAAAATCCCTGTCATGAATATTCAACTTCATAAATATTCAAGATCAATAAATATCATTACTGATGGTCACTTGAATAATTATTGAGATAGGCCGTCGACTTCATATCGTGGGGTGAATACTACAACTAGGTAACTACAAATTAGCTGTTTCGGGGAAAACGCAAATTAATGTTTTTCACGATTTTGGTAGAATACGAAGTCTTGATTAAATGTCATTACACTACCATTTCTAAATTGTATTAATCAAGCACTAAACATATTTTTGATGTTGATTTGGAGACATAATGTTCAAATATAATATTTCATTACAGAATGATGTTTTTGTTTGTTTTATATTCAATTTAGGAAATCAGGCTTGTAAATAAATTGTTTATTTGCGATCTATTATTATATTGACTAGAATGCACTGCAAAAATTGTTTCTTTTTACAAAAAAAAAAATAGAAATTTGATAAAAACATATAGTTAGATATGAGAATTCGCTAGTTATAGAATGGATTTTTTTCTCTGATGATTACCTAATCTACTTTTGAAAATTCTAAGTAGCACCTGTAAACCCTCTCCAAAACTAGTTGTAATATGTTGTGCACCTAACTTAATGGAAGTTTTTTTGCAATTATCCATATTTTGCCAAATTTGTACTTACGTAGTTGTAGTAACCATCCCAAGATATGCCTCTCACGTTCGATGGTATTGAAGTTGAACACGAGTGAAGTAGTGGAAATTGGATAAAAAGTGTTTTGGCTCTGTTTTTCAACCTCATGTATTTCAAGAACAGTTGAGCCCAGCAATGCAAACTCATCAAAATTTGACAATTATAAAGTCTTATTATGAAAATGATTTCAAGTGATAAACTATACCTATTGAACGTATTATAGGAAAAAGGAAAATACGGGGGTGAAAGGGGGTTCCTAAACCCCTTTTCGTCTTCTTTTGTTTATAAAAATCCATAACACGAAATATAGTGGAATATTTGCAAATGATTGCAATACAAAGTGTTTTCAATAATGATTTACCATAGAAAATAATTAACAGTTTTGTTCTGATTGCCATTACCTATGAATGAATAATATCCAGGTAAACGAATAGAGAAATTGCGTCTTCAAAAGCAAATCCATCATCCACGAAATGACATCAAAATATGTTTGTATTGTTTGCAAACAAATGCGCGAATGTCCGTGAATTGAATAATCAATCAAAACTAATGAATGGGGTACACCAGTAGATAGTGTTCATTCATTTCCAATTATGTCAATCAAAGACTTTATTGCTTCCAAAGTTCTGGATTGATAACCTACCCCATTAAATAACGAAAAAAAAAACCCAGTTTATTGATCTATTCACAACGTGGAGAGAAATGATACCGCATTGTTGTTTTGCTTACCCCAGTTGTCTTCGTCTTGTTCTATTGGAGCATGCACAGAACTTGATATGTAGGAAAAGTATTTTCGTTGGATTCAGTGTACGCCACAGATCAAGTTGTTTTCTTGGAAAGTATAATTTGTCTATCTGAACTGTCCCTTAGTTCCTGACGGAATTCTCTTCGACACTATGCTTTGCCCACTCGAGAGCAAGCCACGTATAATTGTACGTGTGAAAAACATGATGTACTCAAGTTCAAGCCACTAATGGACATCGTTTGGCCTTGAAACGTATTAATAGTCATTGCAAATGCTAATCTAATTATTAGAAATTGCACACTTTCAAAATGAATTGGCACATCTCTAGGTATAATAGGGATTCGTGGTACAGTTTTCATTAATTTTTTAATGACTAATCGCGTGCCGTTACACAGCCCTGGTGGATTCAAATTACGGAGTGATCCAACCTTCAGTTGTGAATTATGCGGTAGTATGCCTTGCAAATACAAGAGTTCAAAAATATATATATATATATATATATATATATATATATATATACATATATATATATATATATATATATATATATATATATATATATATATATATATATATATATATATACATATATATATATATATATATATATATATACATATATATATATATATATATATATATATATATATATATATATATACAGCGTGACTCACGGTCGATGGTAGGTTACACGTTTCTGGAAAACGCAAAGCATGATTTTTCTGAAAATTTCACCTCTCACATTTCCTTACCTGTTCTATCGATCTAAAATATTTTCAGCATTGCGGCGTTGCCACTTCCATCAAAAAGTCCTAGCAACTTAATTTCTTTAAATGGAACACCCCGTATATTAATACTTTTTTGTTAATAATGTCCTATACCTATCTCTATCTGTTTGCGAGATAAATAATAAATTGTGCTAAATATGGTCCAAAAAATAGCCTTAATTGAAATTAAGTACATCAGTACTCTCAATTCATGAAAAGTTGATATTTTGATGATAGTTTGGACAAACTCGAAATCGACTCCATATCATACAGGGCGTGCTAAAATTACTATTATTTCCATTGTGCATAAAAGTAGTCAAAAGTTCATTTTTCCAAATGAAACCCCCTATATAGTACTCGGTAAATTGAAAGATGGTGAAAAATGCTTCAAGATGATATATCATGTCCCTATACCTAAATCGTCAAGTTTTCTCAATAAAGTCGCTTCTTCTAGAAACATTTTTTTTTTTTTAGAATTTGGATTTAGGTAGCAGTGGAATTATCAAGCTTATAGCAGTTCGGTTACTTTTATAAGTAATTTACAAAGAGTTATCGACGGTGTTTCGAATCATCTTCCAAAATGAATGCAAATATCGATTATTCAAACGAAGTTCTTATGAAATTATTTATTATACACGGACAGTGTGATCAAGTTGGCAATTATTTGCCAGAACTTGTAGAAAATTCAACCAAATGTATCCTGAATTAACACCAATGAATGAGAGGAAGTTTGTAAGATTACAAAATAATTTCCTTAACTATGGCTCCATGTTAAAAGCGCCTTCAACATTACCAAAACCTGATACTTCAAATAAGGACAATACTGTTAACGTTTTGGCATATTTTTATGCATATCCAGAAGCTTCCATTCGCAGTGCAGAAAAAGATTTAGGTGTATCACATGCTTCAGTACAACGAATTTTGAAAAATCACGGAATGCATCCTTATAAATTTACCAAAGTTCAAGCTCTAAAAGCAGAAGACTTCGAACGTAGAATGCATTTTTGTGAATCCCTTTTGATTCATACACAGGAAAATCGGGAATTTTTGTCAAAAATAATTTGAAGCGACAAATCAAAATTTACGAGGGATGGTATTTTTAATAGAAGGAATAAATATTTTTGGGCTGATCATAATCCTCATGTTACAAAAGAAATGGGTTTTCAAGAAAAATTTGACCTGAATGTTTTCTGTATTCTGAAGAACAATAAAATTAGCTTTTTTATTTATGAAGACACACTGAATGCAGAGAGATATCTCCAAATATTAAGGACGACTGTAACCGATTTTCTTGAAAATTTGCCTTTAGAGGAATATAGGAATTCGTGGTTTCAACTGGACGGAGCGCCAGCTTATTCCACCCAGGAAGTTTTCAGGAAACTTAACGAACTCTTCGACGATCGTTGGTTTAGTCGTTTAGGGCCGTGGGATTGGCCACCGAGATCACCCGATCTCACGCCACTTGACTTTTTTTATGAGGTGTTTTAAAAGAAACGGTATACAGTACTCCAGTGCCTACCAAAGAAGAATTGCGACGGCGAATAGTGCGGAGTATTGAAGCTCTGGATCCCCAGGAAATTGAAAAAGCAACAAGTCGCTTACAAAAAACATTTTAAAGTGTTTAGAATGTAAAGGACAACTTTTCAGCATTTATTGTGAAAATGTGATATTTTGTTTACAATTTTGTTATTTTGAATCATCCTATTCTGTTATTGTCTGTACTTTCACATGTTTTAGCCCACAAAATCTTACTTTTTACCTAGAAATGACTGATTTTTGGTACAGTTGTTCCCTGGAAACTTTGAGCCATAGTTAAGGAAATTATTTTTTAACCTTACAAACTTCCTCTCGTTCATTGGTGTTAATTCAGGATACATTTGGTTGAATTTTTCACACGTTCTGACAATGATTTGATAACTTTGTTCATGTGTATAATAAATAATTTCATAAGAACTTCGTTTAAATAATCGATATTTGCATTCATTTTGGAAGATGATTCGAAACACCGTCGATAACTCTTTGTAAATTACTTATAAAAGTAACCGAACTGCTATAAGCTTGATAATTCCACTGCTACCTAAATCCAAATTCTAAAAAAAAAAATGTAAAATGTTTCTAGAAGAAGCGACTTTATTGAGAAAACTTGACGATTTAGGTATAGTGACATGATATATCATCTTAAAGCATTTTTCACCATCTTTCAATTTACCGAGTACTATATAGGGGGTTTCATTTGAAAAAATGAACTTTAGACTACTTTTATGCACAATGGAAATAATAGTAATTTTAGCACGCCCTGTATGATATGGAGTCGATTTCGAGTTTGTCCAAACTATCATCAAAATATCAACTTTTCATGAATTGAGAGTACTGATGTACTTAATTTCAATTAAGGCTATTTTTTGGACCATATTTAGCACAATTTATTATTTATCTCGCAAACAGATAGAGATAGGTATAGGACATTATTAACAAAAAAGTATTAATATACGGGGTGTTCCATTTAAAGAAATTAAGTTGCTAGGACTTTTTGATGGAAGTGGCAACGCCGCAATGCTGAAAATATTTTAGATCGAGAGAACAGGTAAATGTGAGAGGTGAAATTTTCAGAAAAATCATGCTTTGCGTTTTCCAGAAACGTCTAACCTACCATCGACCGTGAGTCACGCTATATAATATGAATAAAAAGCTATACAACATGGAAGGTAGTTGTTCTGGAACCGTGAAGCGTCCGAAACTGTCAACATTAAATATAAATGAAAAATCAATTGTTATGAATGTCAAGAATACAATTTCCGCCCGAAATAAAAAGTAAGGAAGAGGTAGTGCAAAAATGGGCGAATAGGACAGGTGTCACTAAAACGACAATTTTTTAAATTCTTGAAGAACTCGAGGAAAACAACAGCTTTTTGGAGCCGAAAGTATCCACTGGATACTTTCGTATCCAGTCAAGAATTCTATTAGAAGTCAAGAATTCTATTAGGAGAACAGTAACTTATTTTCACATAAAAAACGAAATACCTACATTGAATAAAGTTTTGTCACTCATTCATAAAGACTTTTTTTTGATATAACGAGAACTAGATTATGGAAGATATTACAATAGCTGAACTTCACTTTTGGAAAACAAGGTAGAAAGAGCATGTTTAAAGAGAGATTGTAGAATGGAGAAGAAACTATTTAAGAGAAAAAAAGCCAGAACACTGGGTTTTTTTTTCATTTGGATGATCATTACTCACATAGGCAGCAGTGAGGGATTCGTAAAAGATGGATTGATGCTGTTTGAATCGAAGAGAAATGGGGATTATCATCAAGAAATGTATGCCACAGTATTCGACGAATAGTTCAAAAACTTGTGAAACTTCCGCAGGTATCCGTATTAGTAATGGATAACGCAAGCTGCCGACGTTGTGTTGGAGGAAAGCGGGTATTACTGAAGGGTTACAAATGAAAACTATTCCTTTCACATCAATCATGTTAAAAGCGGAGCTCCTCAACTTGGTTAAACGTCATGAGTCAAAATTCTTCAGGTAGGTCACCGATGACATGGTGAAGGCTAAAGGAATGTCGGTTCTTCGGTTACCGCCTTATCAGTATGAATTGAATCCAATGTAGTTGGTTTGGGCTCAAGTTAAAGAATTCATCGCAAGGAATAACAATATCTTCAAACTGTGTGAAAAAAAGAAATGCCGACAGGAAACAGTCGACCAAAACGTTTGGCGCCCCAGTTGGAATATTCAAAAATTTTTTCCCACTACACATCTACAATATAAAACGAACCTACATACAAAATTTCATCCTCCGAAAATATACAGGTGTAGCGAAACAGTGATGAATAGGTGACTTTATTTTATGAACCCTCCTTTTCCACAGCGTCTGGCGCCCCAGTTGGAATATTCAGAAATCCTTTCTTATTGCATATCCACAACATAAAACGAACCTACATACAAAATTTCAGCCTGCGAAAATATAGCTGTAAAGAGAAACAGTGATGGAAAAGTAATTTTCATATGTAACACGCCCATTTTACTTCCAGTTGGAATATTTGAAAATCCTTTCTTGGTGCGCATCTAAGACCTTAAAAACTCCTTTATACGAAATTTTAGCCCTAAGACTCACCAGTACGAAGAAACAGAGATAAATGGGTGAGTGTTAAGTGAATGACGTTCGCATTTATAAGTATAGATAGGAAGAGTAGGCGGGATAGA
This sequence comes from Leptinotarsa decemlineata, assembly GCF_025532065.1. Classification (NCBI taxonomy): domain Eukaryota; kingdom Metazoa; phylum Arthropoda; class Insecta; order Coleoptera; family Chrysomelidae; genus Leptinotarsa; species Leptinotarsa decemlineata. Next base: position 15,736,478 of record NW_027412533.1, read on the forward strand.
CAGATATTGAGGCCCCAGCGTCAAGTCACAAAACTCTAAAGTGTGTCTCTCAGTACAGCCACACTTTTCTACTTCTTGAAAATTGCTTCAAAGTCAAAGTCGAAACGTCGAACAATGCAAAACTTTCAGCGCAGTTCAACCTAAAATTCAGATTCTTAAATTCCCTATCGTGGAAACCTATTCTATTTGTATACTTATCTAGTGACGTTCTGAAGACTATATCCATCATCATTATCAAACGTATGATCAATTTTATATTATCAGTGTCAATAATAATAATATCAAATTGATTGACATCAAAAGACGAATTATAACAACAAATTCTAATGTTTTGATTTAAATAGGTTGGATAAAGAAAATGGATAGTCTTTAAAACGTCACCAGTAAGTAAGTTTCCTTTTTTATATGCAACATTTTTTAAATTCAAGTTACTGACCAATTAGATTTTTTTCTCAAAAAGCAAATTTTTACATTTGAATTCATTTTTAAATATAATATTCTGATTACTTTAAAGACCTGTAGAAGGTAACAATCCTAAATAAAACTATTTCAAATATAATTTCTCCTTCTCAAAATAAAATATTCAAACAAAATTAGTTTTCACGATATTTCGATTATCTTCGCATCATACAGAATATATCATTGGAAAAATCATATTAATACCTCCAGTTCAACGCCTATCCATACTATCTTTAACGCTATATGATCAAAAGCGTCAGCCGCCTCTTTTGACGTTTGTTTGTCGTAAATCACTATTTTAATGGCTCGTTGGCCCCGTCATCAAGGGGCATAGCGGGTAGAATACCAATGTACTATATTCAAAGTCATAATCGGTCTAATATTCTCCGTCCTTTTCACTTCCGTGGTGAAAATGTGGGTTTCCATTTGAAAAACTGGGTTTTACCTTCAAATAATTTGCAAGATCATAACCAAGTTCAATTCCAAGGTCACCATGGTACAGCCAGAAAAAATCCTGAACCCTTGGTTCGTTAATTTTTTTTATTTTCGAGTAATTGAGCCGTGCCTGGCTTTTGGTTCACCCTGTGTATTTTTTCTAATGGACGCGTAGACTCCAAGATTTTGTTATATCTTTGATCATGGGTCGTACGTGTACTTGGCTGTATTATTCAATTCCATTTTGAGAAAAGAATCGAATTTGGTTTCCGAAAGTGCTACAAAAATGTATTATTTGAAACACCACCAATTTTCCTTTATTTGAAAGAAAACGTTTTCATTACACTCTTTCCTTTGCTGCTGTTGCATGAATTTCCTATTTTTTTTTTTCAACGGTGGAGGGTTAAATAATTTAGACAAAAAGTTATCCTCTGCAGAAAGTTTTTATCGACGTTCTTTGGCTTTATTAGCAGTTTTTTAATGCTGATCTTTATTTCTGAACTTCTTTGACATATGACAAAGCAGTGCTGAGATATTGATGTTGAAATTTTTATTTTAATAATGTTTGCAATATGTTGTCACTTATAATTATGACACAACTAGAAATACAAATCAATTCAAACAACTACGATTATAAAAAAAAGGAAAGAAGAAAAAAAAAGGAAGAGAAAAAAACACATCTAAGGTGCTGCTTCGTTCCCTCCTGTTCATAAAAGAGGACATATGCCTCATTGCTCACAATTGATTTTGGCGAAATTGGGAACACGTGTGAATCGTTGTATTCATATTGATTGGCTTCTAAAACATTCGATATAGTACAAGGTATTCTCTGATATAAATCAGTATGTTGCGATTTTGCCACTATCCATTTTTTTAGGACGGGTAACCAAGTACGATCTATTTCTCAGGAGTTGTTCGAAATACAGTTTTCTCCAGATATAAGCTGATTTTTTCATTGATTCTTAGATTGGCAATCATTTGTGTATTATTCCATTCAAGTCGATTTGTTCATACATTTTTTATCCTTGTGATGCACTGTTTGGAACCGTTGGTGTAGTAACACGTGTCGAGGTGTTAAACAACGATTTGGTGTTGGGAAAAAGTCCAGTAATAATAATTTTTATCCTTTTAATTATCTACATCTGATGTAGCCTCTGTGTTCATTCTCACGCAGTTTTAATAGTCTATGAGAAGTGAAAAATATTTCCTAAACTGTTTTTGTTTTGAAAAACTTCATCACCTTTTCTGTAGATATGTTGAAGTGGTAACGATTTGTCGAATAAAGATCTCTGCATCTTGAGTTTCCTTTTGTCTAGTTCAAACAGCGATAATAATGTTTCACCCGTTTTTATATTCCACACTGGATTGATTTGAATTGAAGAAATAAGGTATATATGTTTTCGAATGAAAATTAGAAACGTATCTAGAGAAAACTGCATCGACTGTTATGCCATGTCTTGTGGTGGGTTTATTTCGGTTATTATTCATTTGTAGTTCTAATTTATCTTGTAGAAAGTTTATTAAGAGTTGTCCATCTTTGGACTCATACCTAACTCTTAACTTCCGTTCGCCTTGCCCGATCACACTTTTCGTAACTCTCTCGTCACGCATTCACCAGCTTACTCCCTAAGACAAACGCGCGTAAAGTTGTACTTCAATAATAATGATATAATTTTATGTTCTTAGTGACATGCAGAAACATGTCTAGAATTTGTCAAAAAAACAGTAGCCAATTAACTAAAAACTAAAACGTATACTAAAACTCAAACTTAATTGAACTCTTCGAAGGAGTTATATCCACCTTTTAACAGGTATTTCGTAAGACTTTGTTTCAATGCTTCCAATGTTACACATGATTTAATATCGGCCGCAAATTTATTGAATAACCTTTGCCCAATCACAGTGAGTGACCTATATAAAAGATTAGTTCTTGAAAATGGCACAAGTAAGTCATTTCGCTGTTTTGTATCGATAGTGTGAATTTACTTATTAGTTTTAGAAGAGTTCAAATTAAAAAATACAAAAAGACACACTTCAAATATATATAAACACGATTGTACATATTTGTAAAAATCCAAAACAAGCACTTTCCCCAATCCTATGAAGAAAATCAGTTTTTTTCACCTACCGAAGACGCCAACTTTGTTGGTGAAACACGCGTCGAGAAGAGTATTGCATTTCTAGTGATTGTGAAAAGTGCTTATTTCAGATATATTTTACGCTAGAGGTTCCAGTTGTATCTTCTACTTCCTTACTTGATATTTTTGAAAGAGTTAAATATAAATAGCATAATGCTATAATCATAAACAATTTTGGAGAAATACAACAACATATATTTATGAAGGTTATATGTTTCTTACCTGGCATTTTCACATTTATACATAATCTCTCCATTTTTAAATTCGTAAATGTACTGAATTGAAAAATCATCTCGAGATGAGAATACTGAATACGAATAATTGAGTGTATTCAAACTATTTTGTCAGAGAAGGATATTTTTATATTTCTCATAATTTCAGATGATTTTTATAGATAAATTGAAAGTGGTTTGTTTTCCAGTTAATTTCAATAATTAACTCTTCATGCAAAGAAGTAACTTTCAGAAATAAACTGGAAGAAAAAAGCCCTCTCGAAACAGCTACCTTCATATAAACATTGAATTACACGAAAGAAAAAAATACTATTTTTATATGAACATTGAATTACACAAAAAACACTTTTTCCAATTCAATTTCTACTGCAAACATTTGTAGTGGAATTGAATCGGATATCACTCACAGGATTGCTACTCAACAACGTATTCAAAAAACACACGTTAATGTGAGAGTTCCATTTGAAAGTTTACAAAACCTCTATACAATAGATAGCATCTTCGGGCGTCAAAATATTGTATTTTACACTAATTTTAATCATTATGGAACAAACACTATCATCCTTAATAGCGGACATCGATGTTTCGGAATAAGACCCATGTATTACCTCTTCATTACCAATCTGAATAAAATTTCAAGATGAAGCACTCAATTCATTCATAACATTACGACTTTATGTCACCTATCAGGTAAATCTACTCATGTCACGATGATATGATGTAAAGACATTCATACGCTTATTTAATTTAATCCTGATCATAGGAATCTTGTTTGAATTGAATGCAAACAATTTTTTTAAATTAATTGCTCTCTTCGGAAATTTCGTACAATCATTTTGAATTTTGGTATAAAAATTGAAAAGCAGAAAGCCAAAACCTTGCTTTCTTAAAAAATTAAATAAGTGAATGAATGTCATTCACTATGTACTGTCATCGATGAGTAGATTCAACTCATTCGTGACAAAAATCGTAATGTTATGAATTGAATGCTTCATTTTGTAATCCAGATTGGTGCTGAAGAGGCAATAAGGCAAGTTTCTTATTCCGAAACATCGACGTTTATCATTGAAGATGACAATGATCTATGTAAGTGAAATTTAACTCTTTCATTTACTACATTCTGTAGCAATCCTTTGAATGATATCTAAGTCAATTCCATAACGTATGTTTGATGTTCGAACTGAATAGGAAAAAGTGTTTTTTGTATAACTCAATGTTCATATATAAGTAGTCGATTCGAACGTTTTTTTTTTCGTGTAATTCAATGTTTATATGAAAGTAGTTGTTTCGAGAAGGCTTTTTTCTTACAGTTTACATCTTTGCATGATCTATACATCTTTGTTTACAGTTCATTTTTGAAATCAATTGCTTTCTTTCTTTCATTGGAAGTTTCCTAGACTTTTTTTTGTAATTATTGTATTTTGCAATAATTTTTATATGTCCTCGACTTCTTTGTTCGGTTTATAACATGAATTTTGTGACTTATTCAAATTCATTCAATTACAAATGATTTTGATCAATTTTGAATGAAGTTGATTGAATTATATACAGTTTCTTTGGTGACAGTACAAAGTTCTAACCGAAATCCTCTTAGCAGTTTGTGGATACCTATGCTGGTTCGTCTAGGCCGGTTCTGTGAGCAAGCCTCCTTTGGAATTCATAATACATATTACGGAACTACTACACTTCTGGAGATGATCGGCTATTACTGATGGGTTTCATGAGGAAAGTTGCTGAGATTTATGAAACTGTAAATCATCTCGTACCTGTTCTGAATTTACGGTAATAAAGTAGAAAATTGCTGCTATTAATAATGCGACCTTAAGTGGAATGGGTGCGTATTAAAAGCAAACAAAATTAAATACTTTCTGATATAATAAATATGGCACTTATCAAATTAATATCAGAATTTCATGAAAGTGATAGTTCACAAAATATTGTAGAAAATGTAAATAAACTAATATATCCTTTGAATTTCATTGAAAAACACTTTATTTTAAGAATTTTCGTATACATTAACAGTGTATAAAATAGCAACACCTGTTTCTTATAATGATAAAGTATTTATCTTGGTAATACTAAACTAATGTGGCGTGAATGGCAACACTCAAAAGTGCATGATGAAAAATTAATGAGGTCTCACTTTTTAACGTGTGATTGATTCCTAGCACAAGTCAGACTATATGCGATAAACGCTTAGAGTTGGGATTAAACTAACACTCACAATAGCGATGGTTTAGCGAGTGGAACGTACTAACATAACGATATTTTCATCTAATAAAGGGCTGTCAAAAATATTTCTGCATAATTAATTACTATTGAAAAGTTGATTTACCAACGAGAAACTGATAAGTAATAATGATACTGTGGATACTGACCGCCAAATGATATTCAATTTATGAATTCTTCAACACTTTTCGACATATTTCAATATTATCATCAGAGAAGTAAGAAAACACTTAGAAGACCACATTTAAACAATATTCTTCATATTCAAGTAAAATTTTATTGTGAAATTTCAACTAAACAACTTGATAAAATACAACTTGTGTTTCACTATAAAATAACTTTTCCAAGTGTGTTCATGCTAACTGAATTCTACCTAATCAGTGCTTTGCATAAATAATCAATTCGAATAATATGACTTTCTAGCTACTTAGAAATTACTAATTATACAATAGTTTAAGTGTGAACTAAATACAAAATTGAACGTTATGAGAGACATTTTACAAACTCATTTACATGGACATGTAATGAAAAAACAACTTGAGTTCACGTTATAAACTAATAACCAATTCCAACATTAGAAAACATATTTGTTCATTGAATAAATGTTTTTGATCTTAACTTTTGACAATAAAATTAAAATTTCACGTCAAACATAAAAAACTAAATTACTGGACTAGTAATCATTTTACATGTAAACTGTTGTATTCTTGGAGTTGAAATTATATTTTTGGCCACAGTTAGTGATACAGTGTCGATTCCTTCAAATGTAAAATCATGCATACAAACAATTACAGCCCTAAATCCAATTTTACCTTCTGAAGTACTATATACCTGTGTGTAATATACATGAGAATATATTAAAAGTGATGGCAGGATTTTTAAGAGCCCTATGGAGTGGCAGCGTCATATTGAAAACCGCGAAAACACTTTGTGAAAAAATGAGATTTATGATGCACTGTTTGGAACCTTTGGTGTAGTAATGAATATTACTGGAGTTTTTTCCCAACACCAAATCGTTATTTTTAACACCTCGACAGGTGTTTCGATCACCAAGTGATCATCTTCAAAGAGGAAGATTAAAAGTTTTAATCTTCCTCATTGAAGATGGTCGAGGTTGAAAGTTTTAATCTTCCTCTTTGAAGATGATCACTTGGTGATCGAAACACGTGTCGGGGTGTTAAAAATAACGATTTGGTGTTGGGAAAAAACTCCAGTAATATTTAAGAAATGAGATGTTACATAAAAAATATGTATAGGAGAAAGTTATCGATAATGTAACGAAGAATGTCTCTAACTCATTAATTAATATAATTCTTTGAGAATACAGTATCCGCCCGAAATAAAAAGGAGGAAGTAGTGCAAAAATGCGCGAGTATGACCGGTGTCAATAGATCGACAATTTTTAGAATTCTCAAGGAACTCAAGGAAAACAACAACTTTTTCGAGCCGAAAGTATCCACTGGTAGAAACTGTTTGGTTGTAAATGATGAAATGAAGAATTCTATTAGGAGAACATTACACTCTTTTTATATAAAAAACGAAATACATACATAAAATAAAGTTTTGTCAATTATTCGTGAAAACAGTTTTTTCCTGATATAAGAAGAACTCGATTATGGAAGATATTAAATGAGCTGAATTTCACTCTTGGAAAGCAAGATAGAAAGAGCATGTTAATAGAAAAATCAGAGATTGTAGAATTGAGAAGAAACTATTAAGGAGAAATAAAGAAAGCCATAGCACTAGGTAAATCTATTTTTCATTTGGATGAAACATGGGTCAATGAGAGTCATACCATCCCGAAGGTTTGGCAAGACCAGAACATCAAAAGTAGAAGACACGCCTTTATGGAAGGTTGGTCCACTGGTTTGAAAATTCCAGTTGGAAAAGGTCGTCGTCTTATCATCACTCATATAGGCAGCAGTGAAGGATTCCTGAAAGGTGGATTGATGGTGTTTGAATCGAAGAAAAATGGGGATTATCATCAAGCAATGGATGCCACAGTATTCGAAGAATGGTTCAAAAACATACTTATAAAACTTCCGCAGGGATCTGTAATAGTAATGGATAACGCAAGTTACCACAGTAGACGAGTCGAGAAGTTCCCTACGTCGTGTTGGAAGAAAGATATTACTGAGTGGTTACAAATGAAAGTTATTACTTTTGAATCGACCATGTTAAAAGCGGAGCTCCTCAACTTGGCTAAACGTCAAAAGTCAAAATTCGTCAGGTATGTCAGCAATGAGATGGCGAAGACTAAAGGTATGTCGGTTCTTCGGTTGCCGCCTTATCACTGTGAATTGAATCCAATAGAGTTGGTTTGGGCTCAAGTTAAAAGATTCATCGCAAGGAATAATAAGACCTTCAAGCTGTTTGAAGTGAAGAAATACCTACAAAGTGCTCTAAAAACAGTCGACCATAAAGCTTGGGAAAAATGTATCCACAAAACAATCAGAATCAAAGCAGAGATGTGGGATCTGGATGATCGCATAGACTCATTATCAGAAAAAATTATTCCAGTTTTCATCAATCCTAATGAAACTGATTCATCCAGTGTCCATGTCTTCGAAGTAAGTATTCCCATAAAATCTATAAAATTGTTTCTGAATCAACTATAAAATCCAATAAGGAATATGAATCTCCATTTCCAAACCAACAAGAATATATGCAGTGTATCTCTCAGTGTCCAAAGTCGAAGCCGAAACGTCGAACAACGCAAAATTTTGAAAGCGGTTCAACTCGAAATCAGATGTTCAAATTTCTAACCGCAGAAATCTATTCTATTTGTGTACTAATCTGGTAATGTTTCGAATACTTTATCCATCTTCATTATTATCATACCGACGATCAATTTGATATTATCACTGTCAATGATAATAATAATATCAAATTTATTTACATCAGAAGATGACTCATAATTACAAATTATAATGTTTTCATATGAATAGGTTGTATAAAGAAAATGGATCTTTAAAACGTCACCAGATGATACATATTCCTTTTAATATGCAAAAATTAAATTCAAGTTAATGACAAATTAGATTTTTTTTCCAAAAAGCTACTTTATCAAATGCAGTAACTTTTTGCCCTTTCTACATTTGTATTTATTTTTAAATTTAATATTCTAATTATGTTATAGATCTGTAGAAGGTAACAATTGTGAATAATAAAAAACTATTTCAAATATAAATTGTCCTTCCCAAAATAAAATATTTAAACAAAATTAGTTTTCACCATATTTTAATTATCTTCTCATCATACAGAATATATCAACGGAAAATTTATATTAATACCCTCATTCCGACGCCTATTAATATTATCTTAAACGTAATATCAGAAAAAACATCGAGCGGTTATTTTGGCGGTATTTTCGCATTCTTTGTCGGTGTTTTCGCATTCTTTGTCGCATATCCCTATTTTAATGGCTCGTTAGCGGCGTCCTCAAGAGATATAGAGGGTAGACATATCTCAGTGATTTTGTGGGTGAATTGCAATGCTATTTGCTTGAGACGACTATGTTGCTTTCTTCGATGCAGCGACATGTTTGCATTCTGGAAATTCTTTCACTTTCAGACAATACTGAACGAACTATAATGTATAAAACGTGTTTTCGTTATTATGAATTTTCACCCGTCAAGTGCTGCCATCTGATAAAAACTGAACCCATATTAGAGCAGAGAAGGGTTTGGCAACATCGCTGTTATCGAAATGCGCGTCGCGTCGAGTGCAAATAATATCAGTTGGATGTTAGGATAATTGGTCTCTATAACAAGTTTCAACTTTCACACCATCCAATCTCGTTTAATCAATTCTGTCATTTCTATATCTTCACAAATATATGTTATTATAATGTATTCTTCGTATAAGTTGAACTCCACTCTTTTGTTCAGAAAGTTAGTATCACATTTTTATTTTCCATTTGTCAACTTCACATGAATAAAGTCGATCATCATCACTTTTTCCATCTGCTATTTTATTTCTATTGAAATTGATAAACAATGAATAAGTTTCCTAAAATATTGGTGTTCCATCTTTAAAGATCCTCTCAGTTTCTTTTTATTTTTTTAGTGTTATTGTATTTTATAAAAATAAAATACATGTTTCATAGAAATGTGATTTATTTTACCTTTCTCTCATTCACCGTTATATTTTACTGTTTTCAATGAAACTCTCTTTGAGTATTACTCACAGTTCATTTCCACTAATCAATTATGTTTATCACATAACTTGTCACGAAGTGTTCTGGCGATGTATTGAATTCATTGGAGCCTCTGGTGACACCCTACATTTTGTTACATGGAAGAGAGGACATTGGCAGAGCAAGATCTTCAGATGATGTGGTGCTGCAGGTTTTTCCGGGTTTTCCTGCAGCTGAAAAAGCGAATGATCCACTGGAATCAATGAAGTCGCCCCGGAGCGCCAATTAATTTTAATTGTTATTTTTATCTTATACTACTAATTAAGTAAAATTATATTTTTAACTTGTCGATTTGACGTCTTTGAAATGTGAAAAAAGACAGAAAATTACTGAATCAAGTCTTGAATCAGAATTTGTACTTGTAACGCAAGAATTTGTACTTGCGTTAAGTGATTTTCAAGTTGAAAAGTAAGGAAAAATGATTGAACCTTGCTTAGAATTACCAAATGAGATAAAAAATATATTTATGAAATTAACGAAAACAAAAAGCCTCACTTCTCGTAAATAATCACATGTTTTTTGTAAATGATTACTGAATGTGCCTTTTATAACTATATTTTTATGTCATTCAGTAATTGTTGGTTCGGTTCAGTGATTTTATCATACTTTTCAACTCGGAAATCACACAACACAAGAAAAAATTTCCATTCAGAACTCTGATCAGTCATTACTCTATCTCTTCTGCTTCTATGAAATCACTCAAAGTTATGAATGCAAAATGAATGTATAGAAGACGCCAAAGTGGCTACGTGATGAATATCATTCTTGATTAGTGAAAATATTTTCAAATTCGATACTTTATCATTGAAAAATAATGAAAACAATGTTTTAATGAAAATAGAAAAAATATTGTAAGTAACACGATAGAATTTCATTTTATGTAACTTGTGCTACTCACGCTCGTTACACAAAATTAAACTTTTCGTAAATCTTTACATAAATAGCTATTCTAGAAGTATGGCCAAGCAAAAAATGCATCAAATATACTAATTTCACAAAACTATTCCGATAAAAAATAGAAATTTCATCTTTTTTCACAAAGGTATATTCTTTGGAATCACAAACTGTATACTGTATACAGTTTGTATACAGTATACTGTATACAAAATGTATATCATTTCCAATAGTCAGTTAGTACCTACATAAAATATGAAAATAGGTACTACTACTCGGCCCTCTGCCATATTCAGGAAGGCAGTTCAAATATGAACAGGGTCGGACTGGCTACATCCACATACAGTCGGGGTGCCCTAGCCTAGGCGAGCCCCCTTAAGCTGCCTCCGTGAATACATTAGTGAAGCCTCTCATCTGAGGCGATTTCACTGAAACTACAAAGTGCGACTGGGCTCTGATGATGTAGTTTTGTAGGGTTTCTTGCAACTTGGTGTTGGTCAGCCCTGTACTGATGAGACCAATGAACCAGAAACACACGTATCTGCGGTTTGCATCTTCTGCGTGCTTTGTCCATCAATTTTTTTTCGTTTTGATTTGTAACAAAATCACTCAAGAAACCCTGAAGAGAGTAATCACGATTGACTAGTTGAAATACAAAATAAATTGTAATAATTATCCTAAAATATAATTTGTTCATCATTGGAATTCCCGACATATTACTAATTTACTATATATTTGCCACTGTTTTATTGAATGCCTCACATTTTGAAAGCATTTAATCGATTAGATATTTTATGCTCTCAAAAAAAACTTTCAACTTGTAATAGCTATACAAATTTCAAATCATTTCGAAAAGGATGAGCGCAACCCTCTCTGTGACTGCTGAAAATAATCATTATTGCATGCAATTAGGTGATTGGATATTCATGTGGTCTTCGCTAAAAAGCGATGCATCATCCAAGGGGGTGCAAAATGATCCACGACGCCTGAGTGTGACTCAATTTTTCGTCATTCAAATCATATTAAAATAATTGGAATGTAGGGAGAATATATGACTTAGGACTGCGTTTTACGATTGTCGCGAAGGGCTCTTGGGAGGGATTCCGTAGGGGAGCCAAATATCCCAGTTTATAAAACAGATAAGCCGAAGTGAAGTGGCTTAGAAATAACGCCAGATATAATATAAATGAAGGGGGTGTCATGAATGATAAAATTGGCAAGAATTTGTCTGATTTGATCAAAACATTTCTCACAATCAATTAAAAATTTTCAGGAAAAAATGAGGAGTAATTACATTATCCAAAGCCCTTTTAATTTTTAATTTAGATCGGTTTTCATTCTGAATATAAAAAACAGTTCCATTTTCAAAATTCTTATATAATTTTCAACTGTTAACCAAATTGGTTTTTTCAAAGTTATTGAAAAACATTTAATTCACGGAAAGGAATATACTCATAGATAATGAGTATATATATATATATATATACAGTGTGGTCCAACGAAAACTTAACACCTCGATTTTCCGGCGTTAACATGAAAATGTGGAAAATCGCTCGAACCCGTCAATTGCTGATTCGAGGGGGAACAACTTTTCCGCTGTTTTCATCCCCGTGACTTCAACCCCCTAACGGGGGTGAGCACAACCCCTTGATTTTGAATAGGGATGAGGGGTGTTGAGATACCTCATTTTGAAGATCTTATCGTGTACTATCTGCCCGTAAAATTTCACTTCAAAATATCCATCGATAATGAAATAACAGCGAAAATAGTGAAAGAGGCAATATGGAATTTATCTCGAGAATATTATTCGTATCCGACGCATTTCAAAGGTATTGAGTGGTTAATTTTTTGTCCAAAAAAGTAGACGGACCTTGTTTTTGTACCTTAGTCTATCGTGAATTGTTAAGAACGGTACAAGTGTGTACAAGCGATTGTAAATTTGTAGTGGAATTAAAATGGTGTATTCCGTAGAAGAAAGGGTGGAAATGATAAAATTATTTTTCCGAAATAACGACTCTGCGCGCACAACAGCGGCTTTATTTAACGAACGACATCCTGGAAAAAATGTATCCGCTGCTTACGTTGTGCAACTGGTTGCCAAATTTGACGCTACTGGGTCAGTTGGAAACAAAAAGAGGGTGCATGAAAGAGACGAAGCGAGGGACGTGGCTGTCTTAGGTCATATAGCAATGGATCCGACCGTTAGTACTAGGAAATTGTCCGAGGTATCTGGTGTTTCACGCACAACAATCATGAGAATCCTGAAACAACATAAATTCCATCCGTATAAGATACGATTGGTTCAGGAACTGAATGAGGATGATCCCGATCGCCGACTCCAGTTCTGTGAAGTGATCAGTGAAATAATTAACTGCAATCAAAACTACATGTTCGATATCTGTTTTTCGGACGAGTGTTCATTTTACCTTAACGGCATTGTAAACCGGCATAACTGTCGGTATTGGTCAGATGAAAATCCACGATTATTTCGTGAGGTGTATACACAGCGCCCCCAAAAATTAAATGTTTGGGCGGGTATTTATGGAAATCACATAATCGGCCCTTTTTTTCTACCCGGTAATCTCACAGGCCAACTTTATCTTGATCTATTGGAGAACGCTATTTATCCAGCCCTCGTGCAAGTATTGGAGAATGCAGAAGACCATCAAACGATCATTTTCCAACAAGATGGCGCACCACCTCACTTTGTTCAACCGGTGCGTCAGTTTTTAGATGACAATTTTCCTCACGCCTGGATTGGAAGAAGGGGACATATTGAGTGGCCACCCAGATCACCAGATCTGGCTCCACTGGACTTTTTTCTATGGGGTCACCTGAAATCCAAGATTTACGCTACCCAGCCTGAGTCACTGGATGATTTGCGAACTCGGATCATTAATGAATGCCGTCAAATTACACCAGACATCTTGAGTAATGTACGTGAACGTTTTCAGCAAAACTTATATTACTGCATGGAAGTGGATGGTGCCCATTTCGAACATTTAATAAAGTAATCACAAAAGTACGTACTCTTCCACTCTTTTACCTGTCATGTCGTTATCGATGGATATTTTGGAGCGAAATTTTACGGTCAGATAGTACACGATAAGATCTTCAAAATGAGGTATCTCAACACCCCTCATCCCTATTCAAAATCAAGGGGTTGTGCTCACCCCCGTTAGGGGGTTGAAGTCACGGGGATGAAAACAGTGGAACAGTTGTTCCCCCTCGAATCAGAAATTGACGGGTTCGAGCGATTTTCCACATTTTCATGTTAACGCCGGAAACTCGAGGTGTTAAGTTTTCGTTGGACCACACTGTATATATATATATATATATATATATATATATATATATATATATATATATATATATAGTTTTTGCTGAAAGATATGGAATGGGCCCAGTCATATTTTAGGAGAACACAGAAATGGTTCATCATACTTCTGCAATGAAAAGTCGAATGCAAACTCAATAATAACTGATATGAAGCTTATAGGTGAGTGAAATTCATTTATCAAGATAAGATTGATTAGAAGATATTAGAAGATTTAGTTAGAATATTCAAAATAAAACATTGATGGTATGTGAATTGTATACTAACTTATCATTTTCATTAGTTCATTATATAATGTCGATACGAATACTGTTGAACAATTTAATTCCAACATTTGTGAACACATACGTGGAAAACGGATCAATTATTGTTCAAGACGATCCTTTCAAGCAAGATGTGAAGCTTCTACTGTGGAATGGAATACAAAACTTTTTGTGTCCATTTTATTGCAGTCGCTAAAAGGTAGAATGCCTGCACTATCAAAAAAAAATTGAGGAGAGATACACACGTCGTCGCAAATTTTGCGTTAAAAACAGGGCCTGGCAAAAAAGTACGGTGAATGTTGCAAAAAGTCAGATTTAGATGATGAAGGATTCAAAGTATGTAAAGAGGATTACATCGCTGAAAATTTCAGAAAAACCGTTGAAGAGCTGAAAAAAATAGAAATCCTTTCTAAAATTCAAAGTGGATGCAAATTATGGCATGACGAAAGGGAAAAAAATAACGTCATCAAATTTTGGAGATGTCGACAAAATGCTGCCAAAACATCCAGGAAACAATTAGTAGAACAAATTATTTATCCCAAGTACTTATCTAGGCCAGCAATAATGCATGGAAAGCAATACGAAGAAAGGGCCCTTGGATTGGAAATAGGAGTAAAGCAAAAAATACTAAAATGTGGTCTTTACGTCGATAAAGTTCAACAATTTCTTGGTGCTTCACCAGATGGAGTCTTGCAAGACGGTACTGCCATTATATATAGGTGAAATGTCCATATTCGGCGAAATCGATTACTCCTAAAGAAGGAATCGAAAATAGAAAGAAAACGTTTTGTAGAAAGAAAACTGGAGCTGTCCATACTAGTCACAAATGGTATTATCGAATACAAAGCCAGTTGCATGTAACTGGATATAAAAAGTGTATTTTCGGAGTTTGGACTTTCAAGGGAATCAAAATTACGGAAATTGAAAGGGACGAAAATTTTTGGAAAAGTAAAATGCAGGGACACCCTACATTTTGTTTTATGAGAGGGAGGACATTGACAGTTCAAGATCTTCAGATGATGTGGTGCTGCAGGTTTTTCCGGATTTTCCTGCAGCTGAAAAAGGAAATGCGCCACTGGAATCAATGAAGTCGCCCCGGAGCGCCAATTAATTTTTATTGTTGTTTTCATTTTTCTCTTCGAAGATAATGTTCAATAATTCCTCAATTGATTGTTTTAACAGCAAATAAATTTATTGGATAATATAACTTTTTTATTGAAATTTTTTTAAACTCCCCAAATTGTGACAAAGAGAAATATTTTGCATTTTTATTTCTTTGTGTATTTTCACGTGGTTCACTTTGGGTTTCAAGTAATACACATACTTTTATTTTTATGAGATGTCGTTCTGTGGGAATACTACCAAAACACATAACACATGCCACCCAACACATTGATCAATTAGTGTTAAGACAAGATGTACATTATAACAACACAACAGGAACTTTCACTGGCAGGTTAGAAACCAAACTTCTCAATTTTGAAATTAATAGTTATCATAAATCTCTTAATCACATTCAACACAACTTAGAGTTGCTCAAGAATGAGATAATCCAATTATAAAATCATGCCGTTTTCTTAGAATTTTCTGGAAGACAACAAATCTCCTTTAATAAAATCTTTCAGAAAATTAGATTAAAGAATTTGAACAAATTTAACAAACTTTTATCTGCAACTAATAAATTAAAACTTTCCACAAAACCAGAACAGATAAAAAATCTTTCAGGCATTAGTATCCCTGAGGGCATTTCCAATTTCTTGGCCTTAGGCCCTAAGTTTAGCATTGAACCCATCGTTGATGGTACATTTTCTATAAAAAATCTTTTAGCTGATGTTGATTACATCACCTCCACTATCACCAATGATAATGAAAAAAAGTCCTTAGTAGCACGATCTACTAATATTATTACCAATTTTATTACTTCCAAACAACATGTTAACAACAGTTTTTTCCAAAACCTTTTCTTAAAAACTAAACGTTTCTTAAAAAATAATCCAAATAATACAAAGTCTGATAAAGGCAATAGTCTAGTTCACATGTACTTTTTTTGTAACATTTTTCAGCCCTGTCCAAAAATTACGACCAAGGTGTCATTCGATTCGTATTTTTGCCTAGAAAGTTTAAGGAAAGGTCCGAAAACGCACCGATAAAAATTACAAAAGTTATAAACAATCAAGTGAAAAAAAAAATGAGGCTTTAGTTTTTTCTTAATATCTCGGAAAATTTTCAAAATTTTGGAAACTTGAAAAAAGATTTGAAAAGATCAATTAATTTGCGTAAAAAAAGTCCAGACTCCCGAAACTGTATCTCGATTAATTATAATTTATACAGAGCCCTGAAAATAGAGCCAAAAGCGGGTAGTCTGGCTTCCGCGCGCCTTTCGTCACTCTGACATAGAAACAAAAAAAATTATTTAAACATATTAAATGTGAATATTAAGGAATGACAAAATTCATGTAATGTTGAGATACACCAATAAACAATAATCCGCAGTCAAAAAAATTTTATCCCAATTTTAACGTTAATTATAAATTTGTTAATTATTAACTTTTTCTGAATTAGTTAATATAAAAATCGCTATAATTATTAAACTAAAACCCTGGCATTTTTTTCCTTTTGTGAAGTTATCCTAAATAGGCAAAAAAATATATTACCGTTGCCAAAATAAAAAAATTGTTATTTTCTATTTTTTTATTGACAATTGAACATTATAATTTTATAAAAAATACATTACAAATTTTTTTTCTAATTTTTTATAGTTTCAATGTCTCATGGCTAAAAACTAATTAATAATTTTCATTTTTCATTTTTACAGCTATTATTAATAAATTTATTATAAACAAATACATTTTTTATAAGCAATTCGAAAAAAAATTTTTTGCATTATGTTAATGGAAAAAAATCATGATTTTTAGAGAAAAAAATGGTTTCTTGAAAAAATTTCTTTGTTGCTAAAAAATGCGTTTGTTAATTAACAATCGTTTTTTGCAACTAAATATTAAAATTAAGGAACTGTTTTTTTAAAATCATAAATTCTATTGTTCATTAGGGTTTTGAAAAAACTTTTTTTTATTCTTTTTTTAATTGTTTATTTGCTGTTAAAACGATCAATAAAGGAATTATTGAACTTCATTTTCGAAGATAAAAATGAAAACAACAATAAAAATTAATTGGCGCTCAGGGGCGACTTCGTTGATTCCAGTGGCGCATTTCCTTTCCTGCAGGAAAATCCGGAAAAACCTGCAGCACCACATCATCTGAAGATCTTGAACTGTCAATGTCCTCCCTCTCATAAAACAAAATGTAGGGTGTCCCTGCAATTTACTTTTCCAAAAATTTTCGGCCCTTTCAATTTCCGTAATTTTGATTCCCTCCAAACTCCGAAAATTCACTTTTTATATCCAGTTACATGCAACTGGCCTTGTATTTGATAATACCATTTGTGAGTCGTATTGACAGCTCCAGTTTTCTTTCTACAAAACGTTATCTTTCCATTTTCGATTCCTTATTGAGGAATAATCGATTTTGCAGAATATGGACATTTCAATTCTATAATGGCAGTACCGTCTTGCAAGACTCCATCTGGTGAAGCACCAAGAAATTGTTGGTCTTCATCGACGTAAAGACCACATTTTAGTATTTTTGCTTTACTCCTATTTCCAATGCAAGGGCCCTTTCTTCGTATTGCTTTCCATGCATTATTGCTGGCGTACTTGGGAAAAATAATTTGTTCTTCTAATCGTTTCCTGGATGTTTTTGGCAGCATTTTGCCGACATCTCCAAAATTTGATGCCGTTATTTTTTTCCCTTTCGTCATGCCATAATTTGCATCCACTTTGGGTTTTAGAAAGGATTTCAATTTTTTTCAACTCTTCGACGGTTTTTCTGAAATTTTCAGCGATGTAATCCTCTTTACATACTTTGAATCCTTCATCATCTAAATCTGTTTTTTGCAACATTCACCGTAATCCTCGTTGTTACTTTCCTGCCAGGCCCTGTTTTTAACGCAAATTTTGCGACGACGTGTGTATCTCTCCTCAATTTTTTTGATAGTGCAGGCATTCTACCTGTTAACGACTGCGATAAATTGGACACAAAAAGTTTTGTATTCCATTCCACAGCAGAAGCTTCACATATTGCTTGAAAGGATCGTCTTGAACAATAATTGATCCGTTTTCCACGTATGTGTTCACAAATGATGGAATTAAATTGTTCAACAGTATTCTTATCGACATTATATAATGAACTTTTGGAATGCGTAACAAGATATTTGACTGGGACCATCATTATTTCGTATATAGCTGAAAGAAAAGTTAGTATACAATTCACATACCATCAATGTTTCAATTCGAATATTCTAACTAAATTTCAATCTTATCTTGATAAATGAATTTCACTCACCTGTGAGCTTCATATCAGTTATTATTGAGTTTGCATTCGACTTTTCATTGCAGAAGTATGATGAACAATTTCTGTGTTCTCCTAAAATATGACTGGGCCCATTCAATATCTTTCCTTAAATTTTCAATTTTTTCATATAAAAAAGCATTTTCTTCTGATCTATATTCGATAGCCTTTGTTACTGAAGACCTAAACCGCAGAAGATTCTTCTGAAATTATTAAAAAAAGTATTATTATCCGAGAATATATTAATGTTGATAATTATTGGGGTATATTTCTTATAGTTTTTTTCATTTATTCTGATGAAATAATTGTTTATCGACCTTAATTTGTTTTCTCAAAACTGCAGGGCCAGCATGTTTGTTCTTGCAAATATCTGCCAACTTATTGACATAATTCTTTAGGAAATGGTTTCTGCATTCTATTTTTTCCGCTGTAATGTTGTATTCTGTGTAAGGGTCGCCCAAAACTCTGTGTTTAAAAATTCTAAAAACCTCTGCGCATTAATGTTTTCCTCAAAAAAGAAAGGACCAATATCTCGTTCGTTCAATATCCCACACCAGACGTTGATTTTTTGGGAATACTGGCTTTCACAGTTTATTACCCAATAGCGACAATTCTGTGATGACACTACTCCATTTGTAGTGAAAGTGGCTTCGTCTGTATATAAAATATTTTTTAGGAAATTTCTATTGTTAAATATTCCCCTTGGGCTCATAAATAAAATTCCAGGCGTCTTGCTTCGTCGTCTTCTGGAAGTGTGTGTAAAAATTTTGGCTTGAAAGGTTTAATATTCTTCGCCATGAGACATCTCCGAATAGTTTCTCGTGGAATATTCAAATCTAAAGTGGCATTACTTATACTGGCATTAGGATTATTTCCTAAATAATCTAAAATGATTTGATCATTCCTGTTTCGTCTTTGTACAGGATTACTTTTTAACATCATTTTTGATACTGCACCAGTTTCATTGAATATTTTATTTACCGTGCCGCAGCTAATACGAGGACGATCTGGATGTCTCTCATTAAATAGTCTACAAAACTCTAGCACTTCTAACGTCATCTCCCGAAAAGCGTACAATTTCAATTTTCTCTCTTACGCTCAATCTTGCAGCCATGACACAAAATAATTCGAAGAACTGTAAGGTGAATATTGTTGACGATAGTACACTTAAATCTTTCACAAGTGTCAAACTGTAATATCATTTCCATGGCAACTAAGATTTAAATTGAAATATTAGGTCTTAGTTTTAGTTAATTTGCCTGAAAACTTGAATGTAATTCCGTTATTTTCATTAAAAATATTTACGCTATTTGTTTTTTTTTTTTTTCATCTGGTGGCACTTTATTGTTGAAATCATAAAAAAAATATTCTCATGGCTATAGGGTGTTTTTTGTAACTGTTAGCTGTGTGAGTTTTCGAATTTTTGAGTTGTCATAACTTTGTTAATAATGAATATTTTTTAATGAAATTTTGGTCACACCTGTTTAGAGGCACTCTGAATCCAGTGGCGTAGTGATTTTTTCAATAAAAAAATCACTAATATAAAATCCCGATTTTCGACTAAGAAAAAATATCGTAGTATGCTCTGAAACTTTAATAAACAATTCAAATTTTGTCCCAAGGTAGACCTTTTAGTACTTGACATTTCAATAAAAAAATATTAAAATCGGTTCACAACTTCAAATTTTAGGGGGGTGTTTCCATTAAAAATGGGTCACACTGTATAATTCTTTTCCCAACCAAAATAATTTCTTTTTCAACAGTGTATTTGAAATTTCTTTTTTTACTTTCATTTGTTTTACTATCCATTTGGGTTTTTGTATTTTCACCAGAATTCGTATCTGATGATATCTCTCTGTTATCGCTTTCCAATTGATCTGCAGATATATTTTCTATATTCGGATCGTTATTCTTATTATTTTCCAAAATTAAAGGTAACTCATTCATTACATTGTTTGTTTTGGACCTGAAATAATAAATAATAAGACACATATTTAATATTTATGGAACACATGAATGATATGTTGTGAGTAAAAAAAGTGTGATTCACGGCCTAGTGCATAAAGTTGAACTTTATAAACTATGCGTAAAATTTTTACTTTATGTACGACGTAAATAAACTTTTCACTTCTCCAATGAAATTCTAGTTTCGGTTCACGAAAATATTTCTTTGAAAATAAAAAATATTTACTTACTTACTTGTATTTGGATAGCTTAGCGATTCTTGTTTTTGCACTAATTCGCCTTATACTCAAACTCATTTTTTTTAGGACCAACGTCTCTCCAACAATGTTTGCTTTCCATATTCATATCGTCCAACAACCTTCTATTTGTCGTTTGATGTATACTAAGCACAACTTATACTTTACGAACTGAACTAAACCGAAATAAAACAGCAATAATCCAACCGAAAACCTAGAAACGATTACAACGTATTTTACGTACCACCACTGTCGAGTTCCTTCTGTACCGATATTGTGTTTATGCGCATATCTCGGCTACTTGCAAGCTCCGCCTTTTCCCTTCCTCCCGCCTGACCCTTGCACCCCTCAGAAACTGTTCGTGAAAGGCCTGACACTGTTAATTAAAAAATTATTTGAAGTCAATCAAATTGACGAAATTACAAAAAGCGTATTACCAATTATGCTGGGACTTTACCCAGATTTTATACTTTACCCAAAATTCACAATCCAACCCTGTCTGCTAGACCCATTATTGCTTCAATTGGTTCTCCCACTGAAAAACTTGCTTCTTTTCTAACAGATATTTTAACTAAAGCTTATGAATTTGACAACCAATACTTTATTAAAGATTCTTTTGATGTTTTTTCTACATTCAACAAAATGAAACTACCTAACAATTATGTAATTGCTAGCTTACCTCTTTTCAGTAATGTCTATTTGGACACGTGTCTCAGATCTATCGAAACTGAGAACAACGAACAATAGGTTCATTCCTTGACACGAAGGTTATCAGAACACCGGGTAATAACCTACTCATCGATTGGTATCGCAAGCCTATCAGTTCTGGTAGGTTCTTGAACTATTGGTCATACCATAAGCAGTCAACGAAAATCAATTTGGTCAAACAAATGAAGGAACCGCATTCTGCAGATTTCCGATCCTTCTTTTCATATTAAAAATTTAAATATACTCTTCCAATTATTCATTAACAACTCCTACACATATCCTCTACTTAAGAAGATCTTATTTAGTACGTCAACCATTGACGTTCAAATTAATAATAACAACCAGTTGGATATAAATCCTTTAGAGTCTAACAATGTCATAAATGAGACTGATCCACCTCCAGTTCCTATACTTTTCTCTTCTTTACCATACATAAGTGATATGACACCCAAGTTATGTAGAATTTTTAAAGATTTAAATGTAAAAATAGCTTTTAGAACCATATTCACCATCAATGAATTATTTCCTAAACTTAAAGATAAAACTACAATCAACTTTCAATCTCAATTAATTTATTCTATTCCATGCTTAAATTGTGGCAAGGAATATATTGGTCAAACGTCAAGATTACTCAAAGACAGAATCAACTCCCATAAAAGTGATAGTAGATTACATCCAGAGAGATGTGCTCTCAGTAATTATGTGTCTAAAGAAGGTCATAACATGGACTATAATTCAACAAAAATTTTATCAACTGAAAGAAATATATCTAAAAGATTGTTTTTGGAAATGTCTTTATATTACAATCAAATAATTGCCTCAATAAAAGATCATCTCTGGCAGGGTTTTACTTTCATTCAACAACCCCTCTATTCTTGTTTTCCTCAAGACTAATGAGGATGTTTGTCAATTAATTAACTCATTTGATTTTTTTGGTTTTCTCATTAAGTTACTTACAGAACAGCAGATGTCTCTGATCACACTTGCACCATAATAGTTCTCTTTTGTTTCATAGTTGTATCATCTACAAACAAACACACCTTTTCAAACAGAATTACTTGACAGCTGACAGCGTCAAATTGTTTTGTGTCTCTCTCTTTGTTCTTTAACCACATGGCTTTTACCGGTAATCCATAATTTTAAACAAATAACGATGTTAAGTAAATTCAATTTAATATTCTTCTTTGTATCTTGTGAGAAGTCAACCACTTTTATTTCAATAACTTGTTTATTGTATTGACATGTATTGTGTAAATATAACATTCTGTTCGACACGGCCAACCTCACTAACAATAAGTTGTGATCTTTTATATTAATAATTGTAATATATAAATATATAAATAAATAGATAAGATTTTTTTAATCATTCCCATATTGATTTCAATTAAGGAGCCACCGGTAGACAGCTGTTTCAGCCTATTGGGCATCGTCAATACCGCGCAGGCGGTCCTCGATTGAAGAAAAAATGTGAAAAACCAGGAAAGTACTTGATAAAAATAGCTGCGTAAACGCAAGCGAAACATTAGTGGAACCACCTATTCGTGTGACACCCAAGTCAACTTGCCAAGTTTTTTATGTCAGTGTTGGTGGTTTGACCAATCAACCGACAACTGCAGTAGCAGAAATTTGGGAAGCTAACCTGAAATGCCATCGGAAAACGAATCCACATGTTTTTAGAAATGATATGAAATTTAGAAAGGTCAATGCAGTCAAGCTGCTGTAACAAATAGTGGACATAACACTCCAAAAAGAGGGTTATGTCCACTATTTGTTACATTTTTTATTTGTATCATACACACTCGATAAAACCTCTCTCTGTATTTATATCCTGGACCCGGATGTCACGCAGGTAGCTATAGCTGCCTACGTGGTCATGTTAGATATAGCCTGGGAATTCTAGGTCTTCTAATTGGAACCACAAAGAATTCCTAGGCTACATCTAACATGACCACGTAGGCAGCTATAGCTACCTGCGTGACATCCAGGTCCAGGATATAAATACAGATAGAGACTTTATCGAGTGTGTATGATACAAATCAAGAATGAAATAAATCGTGGACACAACACTTACAACGTGGACATATTTATGACTATTTTTTATTCGAAAGGTGTGGTTAAAATGGTGCTGGTGCGAAAGTACCGATATTCATTTAGAAAAATCGTCTCTGGAGGTTTATCCCACAGGGGTACCGTTCTCCAAATAAAAACGTTCTTGAAAAATGAAGTTCGAGGTGTTGTACGTTGAATCTGAAATCGATTGGCAGCTCTATTTTGCCGCGTACTTCGGGCGCATACTTTGAGTAGAATCAAGCAGATTGAGTCAGTTGAACAATTCTCGCAAAATTAAAAAAACATTCACAAGCTTTTAGAGGATATGCACAGGGGTGAAGATAAAAATATGCATTGCAATTATACCCATACAAGCGACAATCCTCAGAGGTCGAAACTGGCTCCAGGTAAGGATTCAACATTTCGTGATTACTGGCACGGACCAGGGAATAAGCCGTGAACAGATATCGTCCTGGAGTAGGGATTGATCTCGCATTCACAATAGCAGTTGATTCAATGTGTAGAAATAATTACTCTATCTAACCAACCGGCTACCGTATTCATGAGGTCTAACTTCAATTTTATAAAGTATTAAAAGTTGTCGTATACAACAAGTGATTGTGAAAATATATTGATATCCAATTCAAAACCCCTTTCCTTGGACGGAACACACATATTGCATATGCAGTTTTTTCCAAAATATCATGGATGTGTAATAGAAAAATAATTGGAGACAATATGGATCCCTGGGGAACACCACCATTGATTGTAAAGGTATCCGAGAAAAAAACCATCGATGGAATGGTCTTTCAGGAAGAACGACAAACAAAGATGATCTGACAATTAATAACATCGAAGTATAATTGATAAATCCTTATAACAAACACAATCAGAATTCTTGGTAATATCAAACGCAACAGCCAGAGACTTTCAGTATTTCCCCATTCCATTGCTGATGATGCCGTATATAAGAAGGTCGCCTCTGTTGATTTCTGCAGGTGTACATTATTTTCTCAATAACTGTAGTCTAATTTTAAATTGAAATTTATGTCGTACAGTGAAGCCAAAACAAGAGGACTCGACGCTCTCAATTGCAAACGTTTATCAAGCGAACCATCCACCCTGTACAAACGAAACAAGCCAAATGTCATGACTGAGAAGTAATCAAAGAACGCGCTCCGAGCCGTACATCATGTAGAATTAAGTTAGGCCCTTTTGGCTGCCTCTCCGAAGTCAACGTGCCGATGTTGGAGGCCGAAGACTTTCGGTGCGTACAAGGACTCGAGAGAATATCGACCAGCAGCGGCTTGCTTGACAAAGGGAAATTTGACGATAATGATTTACGGTTGTACTTTATTGCCGCTCCCCGTGCCATAAGGGCTGAACGGAGGGTGGAGGGTTCCAATAACCAGTGGAATTAACGAACCAATATATTCCTAAAAGGCGCGGAATTATCGAGTTTTTATACACGATAAACACGACGATGGGGTTGGTTAGATATAACATTTTGAAGAGGGGAATCATGTTTAAATGATGAATAATTTTAAATGAAATTTTTTTCATTGTGACGAAATTAAAAAATCTCAGTGAGATACATAAGGTGCATCTTCATTTATTCAGGGTTCACCAGTACTATAATACTTTTGTCGACGTACTTTTCACCTATTAAGAAGGCATAATCAGGAAATGAAAAATACTAACTCCATAAATCTAACTGTGACTGGACAACGTTTTCACAGTATGAAAACGCTTGAGAAAGCAAAACACGTGTTCCGGTTTTGTAAACTACCCAGTTGAAATCTCACTGTAAAGTGTTTCTTGAATACGATATGGATTTTCATCCAGTATCAGCCAATTTCATCACATGTCGTGATTATTTGTATCTAACAGGGTGAATCCTCCTTTTACCTTCAGCACAATTATTTGGGTATAGTTTGGCATTTTTCCGAATGTAAATACTTGCCCTTCTAGTGTTACCATAAGCCTATTGTCTCGGTTTTATAATCAACCACAGTATATACTGATGTATCCGATAATGAAAATAATTATTATAAATTGGAAATTTATTCAAAAATGTAAATTTATCAATGAAAACCGTGATAAATATAAATATTTGTAGAATATTAATATACATATATTAATATATACTATAATATATACAGGGTATATCTTGACGAGTTAACGCAATCTATATATAGAAAACTGAGAGTAGGACGATTCTGAAAATTGGTAGGATGAGTGAAGAACTAATGAAGAATTTGACTGAAATATTATCGTTGAGATGACGTTTCGGGTGTCACCGGAAGTGACGTCATCTTTGTTATTTTTAATGGCACAGGTATGAGGTGAAATACGGGTATTTCACCTCATTTTTGAATTATTCCCATGGTTTAGATTTTAACTCATGTATCATACCCTATATCCAAAATGAACCATTTTCCAATTATTCGAGTTTTTTTAGAAAAAGTGACAGATGCAGCCTCTCGAACATAAGTCATTTTTATATAAATCAACTCGTTCGATTGATGACTTATTTTGTAGAAATTCGTTACGACCGGTTTCGGCTTATAAGGTCATTTTCAAGTAACTCACTTACTTGAAAATGGCCTTATAACCCGAAACCGGTCGTAACGAATAAATAAATACAGTAGAAACTAGACAAGAGTATTTTCTTTATTCTATATCCAATATAAATAATTAATATTTATTAAAACAATGATAAAAATTAAATAAAAACAACAATAAAAATTATTAATAAATAAAATAAAAATTGACATTTTTAAAAATATGCAGCTAGTGAATCGTGATAATTGAAGGTTGAACGGATCACGCATCATTTTCACGTCCACTGAATAATCCATAGGGTGCGCAAAAACTAGGGTCCAATAAGTGAATGAGAAAAATTGAAAATTCCAACTTTTTCAAATGGGAACCCCCATTTTTTCGTCAAGGTTCAATTCTATTATGAAAATAAGCCCTAGTTATGATACACTTCCCTATACCCAAAACTTATAAATTTGGAGATATTCCATTATTTACATACTTTCCCGAAATGTTGACATTTCTAGTAGGCTGCTTGCTGTCCATCTTTCAACACAATTTTTGGTGACAAATGAAATAAAGTTGTTTATTGTCAGATTCGTGCTCTCAGTACAATATGGCTCGTACTGGTTATAATAATCACGATGTCTTTAACTTATTGGTGATTTATGGTGAATGCAATGAGGTGTTAACAAGAACATGTGACGCTTATGCTACAAGGTATCCAGAAAAACCGAAACCATCTCCAAATATCATTAGAAGATTAATCTTCAATCTTGCGAACTTTGGATCATTCGAAAGGAAAATTATCAAAACTAAAAACGGTGGTTGACAATGAAGATAATGTGATTACAGTGCTTGGGTACTTCACTGCTTTTCCAGAAGCATCTGCGGCACGAGATTTGGGATTGAATAAAATGTCCATGCAGAGAATATTACTCCATGGCCTGAAGCTATCCGATTATGAGAGAAGAATTAACTTTGCGGAGTTCTTCATTATGAAAACGACTAATTTTTGAGGAATATTATATGGAGCGACGAAGCAAAATTTACCAAAAATGGGATATTCAACAAACGGAATTCTCACTACTGGAGCGATACAAACACGCATTCAGTTCAGGAACGTCAATATCAAGACCGTTGGAATTTCAAAGTTTACTGCGTTGTTAAAGAAGACGCAATAGTGATGCTTCACTTCTATGACGAAAATTTAAATGGTTAGTTGAAAAGTATCGGAATTGTATTGTTTTATTGATTTAAAAAAAATCAAAATACATCTCTCAAGAAAATGGCATCAAGATAGCTATGTAATAAACATTCATAGCATCTAGAAAATACATAACAGACCAACAGGTATTTTTATTTTCAGGTGAACGATACCTAGATATTTTAAAAAATCTCGATACGGATCATTTGGAAAAACTGAAAAATTTGGTATCAACATGATGGAGCACCTCCACATAATCATCAGATGTTGGAGATGTATTTAGAAGAAACTTATTACGACCAGTGGTTTGGAACCGACGGTTCAATTATGGCCACCGCGATCGCACGATTTAACTCCAATGGATTTTTTCATTTGGGGTTATATAAAAAACGAGGTTTATTCTAACACACCAACAACAAAAAAAGATTTTCAGCAGACAGTTCGTCCTGCTTTCAACTCTATTCCACCGGACATGATAAGACGAGCTGTCATACGGAGAAGTGTAAAATGCTTAGAAGTTGCTTTATTGTTGCAATAAAAAAAGCGGTTGACAAAAGTGTCACATGTTCTTGTTTAGCATTGAAACTAAATTTGAAATTGTTGTTTATTCTAATCATGATTTTTGTCTTGAATATGGGATTATTTTTCATGAGATATTCAATGGAAACTAGGCAACAAAGAAATTTTATCGGACAAAATTGGGGGGTAAAAACGTAAATCCTCGCGTGATAATAACTTCTATTGCGGAATATCACCAAAATTATAAGTTTTGGGTATAGGGAAGTGTTTGTTTGAAGGTGATTGACAATGTTTCATGATGAATTTCACTAGTTCGGACTTCCATTGTCTACTATATAAAATGATTTGAAATCACTGAAACAACTAAAAAAGAATAATGAAAAATGAATAGCTGAAAATAACAATTATATTAAGCAAAATAAACCTGAATAAAAATAAAAAGTGTAGAGATTCCAAATCACGTTAGTTCACCTATTTTAGTTCACTATTTTTACTTGTAGTTCATTTCACTATTATTTCATTTCAGGTTTATTTTGCTTAATATAATTGTTATTTTCATCTATTCATTTTTAATTATTCTTTTTTAGTTGTTTCAGGGATTTCAAATCATTTTATATAGTAGACAATGGAAGTCCGAACTAGTGAAATTCATAGGGAAGTGTATCATAACTAGGGCTTTTTTTCATAATAGAATTGAACCTTGAGGGAAAAAAATGAGGGTTCCCATTCGAAAAAGTTGAGATTTTTAATTTTTCTCATTCACTTATTGGACCCCAATTTTTGCGCACCCTGTGGATTATTCAGTAGACGTAAAAATGATGCGTGATTCCTTCAACCTTCAATTATCACGATTCACTAGCTGCATATTTTAAAAAATATTAATTTACATGAAAATAACGTATGTTCGACAGGCTGCATCTGTCACTTTTTCTAAAAAAAAAACTCGAATGACTCAAAAACGGTTCATTTTGGGTGCAGGGTATGATACATGAGTTAGAATCTAAATCATGGGAAGAATTCAAAAATGAGGTGAAATACAGGGCGTGTCATTAAAAATAACAAAGATGATGTCACTTCCGGTGAAACCCGAAACGTCACCTCAACGAAAATATTTCAGTTGAAATCTCCATTAGTTCTTCATACATCCTATCAATTTTCAGAATCGCCCTACTTTCAATTTTCTATATATAGATCGCGTTAATTCGTCAAGATATACCCTGTATACATGTGTATATACATGTGGACTAAAGCACACTTTCTTTTATTATATAAGGAAGTAGTGATGACATCTCCCCATACGAAGACATTTCATCGACAGGACGAGGCTCCCCAAAGCGGTTATTTGCAAAGCCAAGCTTGAACATTGACTAATGAATGAGATTCGTTCTGTCTTTCACAGCAGCTTTCACTGCTAGGCACAACAACCGGGAACCGGTTCTATTCTATGTTAGGAAGATACACTTGAGTGATTTGTCCAGTTTGTATTTCATTTCTTTTGAGAGTTGATATTATTTGAAATCGATATTATTGATATGATGTCATGAAAATATAGAATAATTTTTGAATAAAGAAAAAGTATGAAAGACATATTCTACATGATCATGGAAGTTTAAATTCTACCTTGGTTTGGTGATAAAATCCATTCCAAACAGATCTGATTCATTTGAGGAAATTGTATAATAACCTCAGTATTTGAAAATTTTCATCAAATGGTTCCATAGTTTTGATTTTGTCGTGATTTGAAGATTTTTTATTGAAATTATTTTCACTATGTGTCAACACTGGGAAAGAAAGGTTTTAGCTTTCTACTTCTTCATCGTGATACAAAAAATGTGGGAATCTTCCAAAAAAAGTAAGGAAGCAATCAGTTTAAAAAAATGGACTTTATGCAAAGAAGTGTATCAAGAGTTCATCTGTATTTTATAGTGCTTCAACAAATTTGTACAAAGAACAAAAATTGACGAATCAAATGTTCAGATTAAAGAACATGGTGCAAAATATTCTCAGAATACAGCAATAACAATACTCTGAAAATGCAGCAATATAAAACATTTTTTATATTTGAAATGAAATATTTAGGAGAGATATCTCTAAACATCATTGAACATTAATATAGAAATATTGGTCTCTCCCTACATACGACCTATCAATTCTGGCAATCGATAAATATCTGTTTGGATCAGGTTTGGAAAAATTAATAAATAAGTCACAAGGTATGATATTGTAAATGCATTTTTTAGGAAATTAGGTATATTGTTTAATTTTTTGATATCAAATGAGTTGCGACATTTACTAGACAAATACTGATAACAAAAGGATCCATTTTGTAGTTTTATCAAGTCTTTCACAGGGGTATTGTGTCAACTTTATATCAAGTTAGCAAATTGTTCCATTTAAACAAATTGATGTGCGAAAATTGTTTTTTGTTCATAAAGGATTATCGGAATGCGACAATTAGTCAATATGTTGCTTATTATGAAAGAAAAATAATTAACCAACACACAGAATTACGTTGCTAACTGGAATACACTTATTATTTTTTTTAATATAGGTAGATTTTTTCAATGGAGAAACACGACGAATTCATTCTGATCTATATCGACAAGTATTAATACATTTTTTGTTCACAACCTTTCGAAAAACTTGAAAGACGAAAAAAATATTCAGATTGCGGCGTTGCTACCTAGTAGCGATAATGGAATACAAAGCATAACACAAACAATCCTTTAATTTCGAGAAAAATATGTTTTGTCTAGTTTTCTGATGTGGAGTGAGTTGCAACATTCACTTGACGAATACTGATAACAAAAGTTTTCCCTTTATCAAGCCTTTTACTGGGGTGTTGTGCTTTCATATTGAGTTAGCAAAATCACCCAGTTGAAAAAAGGATTTGCGCCATTTGTTTATCTCCATGAACAATTGTCAAAAGGGGTACGACAATTGGACAATACGCTGCTTGTTACAAAAAAAATTAATAACCAATTTATAGCATTAGGAATTATGTTAACTGGAATAAAATGATACTTCATTTCTAATATCAATTTTTCCAATATAGATGAAATACCAAGTTACTTTCGTACACCTTCTTTTGAAAACATCCATGAAGAAATCATATAGGTATACGTATTGCACATTATGCAAATTAGAATGCAAGATATTACACTAAAAATATTATTATTTCCAGAGAAGTCTCTTGAAGGAATCTTTTTGATATGGAATATGTTACGACAAATATTCGATTTTTTTACGACTAATTCTCAAAAATTATTCGACAAAGAATAAAATGTATTTCAATAACTTTATAGAGGTCGAAAACGAATATATCCGGATTGTAGAATGGAATTATAGTCAAACTAAAACATACAAATCTTTTTTTTTTTAATTTAATGAATAGTTCGACTATGACTAAAAATAAAATAGTTGAGAAATATCATGAAAAGAAGTAGAAAAAAATAACCATAAGCTATACCGAATGCTGTGTTGAAATTTCGGCAAAAATATTAATACATCATATCATTTGGTGGTCCACATGCTTGTATAACATAAATTGTACAATCTTCCATTAAGTAGCGTACTAGTAGCCGGTTTGTTTGGCGTGAGTGGTTTGTTTCACTCATTCAATCGGCCATCGGGTGAAACGGTGGTTCGTGTCAAGAAGCCGGACGGTCGATTTTCACTGCCTATCGTCCAACCCGTCCAATCGTACGTTAAAAGGTAAGATTTCGTAAATTTTTAGCTGACACCTGAATTATTTTGACAAGCGGTTTATAAAATAGGGACGCGGGTTCGCCACCGAGTATTCAATGCCCCAGGAGTATAACACCTGGGGCATAGAATGCCATGGAATTCCTCGGAGAATGGAAGCTATTGTCCAAGCTTGAGAAGGCAACACTCATATTTAAAAAATTGGGCTAATTTTTTTTGCAACTGTTCGCTACTTATGATATAATTTAAGAACACGCAGAGAAAACTCAATACTTCATTCAATGATTTATGAATTTGAAACGAATCATAAGGAAGGAAGAATAACATAAAGGAAATAAAGCAAGCTTAAATACATGATGGTTTTGAATGTCATCCAAAAGCTGAATTTCACCACAGAGTGTCTTAAACACACATGATACACACATAACTTTGTTTTTACCTTATATAATATGTATTAATCGGGCCTCGTTAGGAAATCTGTTCAATGTTAATGGATATGGGGTAAATTTTCTCACATTTATTAAAAAATTTCAAAATCGGGATAAAAATGAAGATGTTCAAGATCAAAATTTTTAAACACTTCGAGATAGCTTATATCATATTTTTGAGTTCATTTTTTTGAGCAGATTTATGTTTGTTACTTTTTCTTCAGAAATTTTTCTTATGCATTCAAAAAACACCTAATTGTGATATTTTCAATAAACGATTTTACAGAAACACGTGTTTCGCCATACAATGGCTTCTTCGGGCGTGTCTTTACTAACTATATTCTACATATTCAATGCTTAATATACTTTGTTTTACAATTTGAAGTACCTAGATTTCAAGTATCTGATTTTTATCTCAGTTTGTAATTAATTAAATTACCTGAGCTTATGTCCCAGTTTCCACACTTGAAAAAATGTTAAGTAACGGGGAGTTATTCAATTCTAATTGATCATTCAGTAAATTACCCAAATTCCTGAATCTACTGATTTCTAAACATTCTAGAAGATTGATTTTGAAACTCTTCCCTTCTAAATGTAACATGACGTATTCATAATTGAACTCAGGTCCTTCTGCTAAAAGATTGTTTGCAAATGTAGAATTGATATTTCTATTTACAAAACTTTTTCTATTCGCTTTAATTCGTTAGGAAAATGTTCTCCCTTTTTGGCCAATATACAGTTTTGGACAAGAGCCACAAGTCAGCTTATCTATCCGACACGGAAGTTTTGTCCATTGTTTTTAATAAATTTACTTAGACTATTATTCGTTCTGTAAGCTACGTTTACGCATTCTTTCTTCAAAAAAACGGGCAATATTATTGATTGGTTCACCCAAATATGACAATGTCCTATATCTGACGAATTTCTTCTTGTGAAATGTTATCTTGAATCTAATTTTTTTTCTTTGTTTCAGGTAATGAATCTACTTTCTGTCCTTGTAACGATTACAAGGAGACATTCAAAAAGGAGCTCCAAGCATAGGTTTGAAAGAGAAAGTATTCACTTTTAGAAAATTTTTCCAGTATGAACATGAAGTCACATCTATTCAATTCTATAACAAAACCTCTTAGCTCGCCGTTTCCAACAACAATGCATTGCGCTACGATTTCATTACGCCATCAACTCTCATCACTGTGCGAATTAGCTGCAACATGGGATCCTGCATGTCTCCGGGAATTTAATCCCGGTAAATTTACTGCAGCTAATTTTATCATTCGATCCCATCTTTGAGAGTTATAGTGGCTCTAACCTCTCTATGTTGTTTTTTGCGAGTCTTTTTTGTTTTAGCTGTTGACACATTTCCTGAAAGAATTAAGTGAGGAAGTGTGTTTTTCATGGTTAGCAAAAAAATAACCTATCTTTGAGTTTTCAAATTATGGCGTTTATTACGAGTACATTTTTTCAATTTTTTAAAAGTCTTCCAATTTAAGAGTTTGTAAGTAACTCATAACACAATTTCTCTACGTTCAAGGACCTTTTGAGCATATTATTTCTGTGAACCATCCCAAATTTTATTTGAGAAATGTATGTGAATTTAAAGGGGGTATTAGAATCATCTCATAATCCATAATCTTTTTTTGTTTTTTTTCATAAACTTCAATACAAAATATCAATTATAAATTATTCATGACCTTGATGTTTGTTGGCTCTAGAACTACACACTCTCATCAATAAGAAACAGACAAACATCGTCTAAAGAAGAAAACATTTTTCCCTTACCAGACAAAAACTCGCTCACTCGACGCGCGTTTCGCTAAGCAAGTTAGCATCATCAGGAAATGAAGAACTCAAATTCCGTCTTTTTGACGTGGAACAGTATTTTCTTTAGATTTATTCAATGTAAAAGTTTCCAATTCTAGCTATCAAAAAATATTAATATCAAATGGAGCCTCACACCTCTTCATAGTTCCCAAAAGAAGGATCCAGACGTATGAGGGAACGTATGAAGAAAAGAAATTCGGATGATTTTGAAATATACTGAAAGAAAATAGTGTGCGAACAAATTACCTTCCTACAATCATTAGAACAGACATATGGCATCACTATAGTCTGTGAGTCGGTCGGTAGCCGGGCGGTTCGACGTGGGTGCTTTGTTCATTCAGTCAATCGGCCGATGTGTAAGTCAATGGTTGAAACCCCCGGCTGAACGCTCGATTTTCACTTGCTATCGTCCAACCCGTGTTAGGAATCACACGTTAAAAGGTAGGACCTCGTCAGTCCTCAGCTCGTAAGTTTCGACTTCTGAGGATTGTCGTTCGTAGAAGTGCGATAGCTGGTTAACGGAAAAAACATATTTTAACATGTAAGGAAATATTGAAAAATACGGCTTGGGAACTGCAAATTCCATGTAAACATTGTTACAAGAGAATAAACTAAGCTACAATTCATTGTTCGGGAATTTTGAGATGAACTGAATCTACAAAAGTGTTTCGTCCATGAAGCACTTTGATTTGTTTTTTTTTGACTTCACTGGGCATATCGCCATCATTACTTTAGATGATCGAAGAACAGTTACCTCTGAATGATATATAAAAATTTGTTTGCCAAAAGTCTTCGTCGTAATGAGGAAAAACAAACCAAAAGGACGAATAATGCTTTAACTATTATGACAACGCTAGTTCCTACACAACACATGATTATTTTGAAAACAAAAATGGCTCATTGACCGTATAACATTGTTTCATCGCCTGCTGACTATTTCACCTCAAGAATTTGTTGAAGCCTTCCAAAATTCTATTTTTCTTCTATCAAGTTTTCTTCAGCTCCTGTTTTATAATTCATAAGTACATAAATAGTGAATTTTCAGTAGGTACTCGCGCCAAATTTTGGGACATAGTTACTCACGCACGGTGAGGGAGACCGGTTTGAAAATTAGAATAATTTAAGATGTGTTATTTATATTCCAAGAATCATTCTTTATTGAGAAAAAAATAAGTTTATTAATAGAAAATGTTCACAAAAAATAAATAAAAACTCGCTCTACTGTTAAAAATTATCAATAATTTAAATTAGGTTTTGGTGTTAATCCTAGTAAGCGTAAGACAATATTTGCACTACATATTCTAACATTTTTTGGTGGATAATGTTTTTTCCATATCTTTACCTGTCCAAGCCGGCTCTCTGGTAACGCTAAAACATACATATTCACCAGTGTCATCTTCAAACTCTTGCTCGATATTACTATACTTTCTAATAAGATATCATATATCTTATCTCGTTCATCATCATCATCTGTCCCTCAATTTGCTTCAGCATCCACTTTCTCGAACAACCTCATCAGTCTTGCTTCCTCCTTTTCGTAATTCATATCTACTACACAAATAAATATTGAAAAAAATTAAATCAAGGAAACTTCAAAGTGCTAATAGGTAGGTTTCAACTTTTTTTTCATAGCTTGAGTTTTGTAAATTTACATTCTAATCATTTTTTTTTGTGAAAATAGAATATAACTAGACAAAAAACTTGGAATATTTACGGATTTTGCCTGGATTTTTTTACAAACAGTTAAAATGCGTCACTTCAATACTCGCACCCGGTCTACTTCACTGTGATTAGTCAAAATTTTGAAAAATCGCTTACAAATAACGTAAAACTGTGTGAGATGTTAGCTGGTCACGTGGTCGAAAGGTACGCGGAGGGGGGAGGCTGCATAGCCTTCTATGTCGTAAATACTCTTTTAATGTATTTCTGACCGGTCTGGGACACCGTGCGTGAGTAACGGAAGGTTAAAGATATCAGCCTCATTTCAAATTTTTAGCCACTTCCAAATATTGGTTTTATATTTTCACAATTCTAGGCTGCTTTGCTCTACATCTTCAAGTACGAAAGATTTATTAATATATGATTTTCCTAAGCATCAATATAGCAGCCTCAGGTCAGATCATATATCATTATGTTTTTTCTTATCACTAAATTCTACATTGTGATTTTTATTTAGTGACATACGTTGAAAATATTTCAACACTTACATGTTCTAAGGATATTTATTGGAATTCATGGAATTCAAATTTAAATACCTTCTTAGGTAAAAAATTGCCATTTATGTAACAACTAAGGAATCATTTCAAAAAATAGAAATAGTTACACATACACATAGTTACGTTACCCAGATGTGAAATGTGTGATACGATCTTCAGTATCAAACATCTGTATATTGAATATGTGTACAGTACAAATAGTACATACTAAAACTATCGTTGGGATCTTTATTAACACAATTATTAATTAGCGCGTTTGTAAGCACTTATTTCAAAAACGCCTTAGGCCGGTGACATACTTCGCGAATTCCGATTTTTTTTTCCAGTTCCGTTTCCGCGCGGAAACTGCTGAATAAAAATCGCTACATTGAGTATCTGACAGTGTCCGCGATTTCCGAGCGATTTCCTGGCAGTCCCGGTTTCTGATTGGAGAGGAAATATTCCCTTATCGTCCTCTAGTATCATTCGCGCCTTCAAAGCACCACTATGAAGTCTGCTGCTGCTGCTGCGATATTTCACCATCAAAAGGTGGTATCCCTTTGCGCTTTGTAAGAGGAAGGCCCTCTTGCACCCGTACCACCGAAAAAGGAACTAGGAAGAAAGGTTTTCTGTTTTCTACAAAAAAATCAGAGAACATGCAGACTAGTTTCTTACCTATTACCGAATGTCCATAAAGTCGTTGGATGAACTTGTGACAATTGTTCGACCTTTGCTACAGAAAGATTGCACCATAAAAACAAAATGCATACTTGTAGTACATAGTCGCTTTTGTATCACAAAGGTGATTTTCTACGCTACGAAATAAAGTTTCCACTTCCATGCTCGAATCGCAACTGAAAAACTCGCTCGGAAATAGCCTGGGTTTTCCCTATACTTGGTCACCCTTGCTCTCCGAATGTCGCTCGGAATCCGACAACCGGTCGGTTGTAAGAAATCGCTGCTTTTAAAAATCACATGTTCCATTCAAATGCAGGGGTTTGCATAAAAATAAAAAACCGCTCGGAAACCGCGCTGGAAAAAGCCGCTCGGAAATCGAAAAGTATGTCATCGGCCTTAACCGATTTGGGTGCGGTTTTCTAATGTATTGTGGTTCTTTGATGAAAAGTTATGTCAATTCAAAACATCAAGACACGCATTTGCTGAAAAAATATTACAAAAATACTGTTCAATTGATATGGCTAAAACTTACTATTTCCATAGTTCGTAAAGCGATTTGATTATAAATTAAAGATTGGCAATTACACGAAATTTTTTGCTTTTAGAAAATCTAGGAAAACCCAAAAACTGAAATCCATGAAAAAGAAGTCGTGGGCAACAGATAGTGATGAGCTGTGTTTTTAGATGCCAATATACTAAAGAGTCATTTTAGGGGAAATTTGCAACAGCGAAAGTTGTTGCCTTTCTTAATCGTGTAAGCGTTGTACATGGGATATTTCATTCACCTATGTTCATTTTCAATTCAGTTCGTTATCTAAAATTATAGGTTGCAAGTAAATAGTGAAGCTAATAACTTCCGCGTTTGATGCGACTTTGTTGAAATTAAAAAATCTAAAATTGTGTTGTTTGTGATGTTTACAGAAAAAATTCTTATATCCTAATCAGATTTCATTACATAGGGTGGTCTAACATAAGTGATGACTTTGATTTCAGGGAGTTTTCTTTGTCATATTTTAAGAAAAAAGCTGCATGTAAACGTATTTTTGGTTACTATAAAAACAGATTTAAAGTTTCAATAAATATTTTTTTTCAATAATTAATCCAATAACACCGATTATGATTGAACTTGGTATATTTGAATAAGTGAAAGATGGAAGTGGAACCTCTGGCTTAGAACAAATCCAAAACAAAAACTCTTTTCAAACACCAGAACTGCAAGATTTTTCTGGAAGAGCATTTCACCAACGAAATTGGTGTCTTACGGAGAACAATTCTATACTTCATCTCCACCAATCAAGTTGCTGTCTTTGAACGGTCGATGAAAAGAGTGCAGTTATAGTGTTTGGGAACAGTTCTTGTTTTGGATATATTTGAGTGAAGTTACAAAAAATACTTCTTTTGATACCATATGACGTCGCAGAGGTTTTCCTGTTTTTGAATTTTAACAATTTCAACTAAAAACTTATTTGTCTATAAATTGATTTTTTCTCATCAATATTTTGGGATTACATCTGTTGTTGCTTGCAAATCATGAGAAACATATCAATTCATTTTGTGCATAGTAATGTTTCCTCAATAAACATTTAAATGAAATAGTTTTATAATATGGCAGCTTTGTGACGTGATATTTCCAACGTTTGATATGATTTAGTGAATTATAGTTATCTGCAGGCACCCTGATATCATTATATATTACCATCAGTTTGTTACCATAATGAACGAGTTAATAAATTTCATGGAGGTTATTACGCGTATTCAAAAGTTCATTTACAATTGCATGCAACCGATGAAGCGGTCCGTAATATTCGCTTCTCGATCTCTTGAACAACTGTTGAGTTATTTCAATTATATAATTTTTTATTGCAGATTTCATCAGAAGTTTTGCCGTTTGTAATATTTTCATATCTGTTTTTTCAGTTGCTCTAATATCTCGTGTTTTATACAATGTCTTCTCTAAGATGTCTGTTTAAAAATCTGTTTTCCGGTAATCAGCTGTCGCCCTCATACGAACGACAACTCTCAGAACTCGTGAGAGCTAAGGACTAACGAGGTCTTACCTTTTAACGTATGACTCCTAACACGTCAACTAATATCTCATACAATGTCATCATTATATATTTCTTTGTGTTTTGCATTTACAATCAACGAATTTGCACTTTCGAGTGTTTCACTAATATTGATACATTTTATTCTTCAATTCCGATATCTGGCAACTAAATATTTCAGTATTCTGGAACAGAGCTTTTGGGAAAGGAACTTTTTTCATTTCTACTTCATCTTCATTAAAAAAAAATTAAAAAGATTAACCGACAATAACAATTGTATTGAATAAAAAAACTGAAATTACAAATAAATAACAGACAAGTCAACAACCAAAAAAAAATATAGAAATATTAATAAAAGCTGAAAATTAAAAAAATATTATTACCTAACAAAAAATGAAAAATAGAAATTCCAAGAATTGCATTTACCGGATACCCTGCGAGTGCGGAGAATCATACATCGGTGAAACTAAGAGGTCATTGAAAGTTCGCATTGCTGAGCACAAGAAACACACACAGCGAGGATAAACCAGCAAATCCGGAATAGCAGAGCATGTTTGGACTCATCAACATAATATCAAGTGGGCTCAAGCTGAAATCATCCACATCAATTTATATTATATCAGACAATGGAAGTCCGAACTGATGAAATACGTATAAATTATGTATGTGTACTAATCTCTCCTAAAAATATCCCCTGTCAATTTGATTTCAGGTAAAATGTATACGATATAAAAGTCACTTACAATATTATGTAGCATAAAAAAATCGAATCCGAAGAAATCTTTCCATTATCATCAATAAACTGTGAAACTATATAAACGTCATCAGTATAAACTCATGTTTATACAGCTGTCTCTTCGATGTAGGAGTGCAATCTAGCATCTAAAAAAAGCTATCTTTGAATAAATGCAGATTTTGTTTTCCACTTGTTGAATGAAAGGATGCTCTACAAAAGTTTTTTATTATTCACAAATAAGAGTTTTTTTCTATTAATTTTACGAGTATATTCCTTTCTTAACCATTATAAAGTTTTCTTTTGTACACCTTGTATGGAATTATTCCGTAAAGAGCTTCCAAGAACGGCGTTTCTCGTGATTTCTTCGCCTGGCAATGCAATAAAGCCAAAATAAAATACACGCTTCGAAGTGTTGAAATATTCCGACCAGATGCTTCTTCTCAAGCGTGATATTTGGGGTTTCTTTCCGGATGTTGAAGGTTTTGATTGGAAGTAGGTGTGATTTCTCGACCCCGTATGCACGGGCGTACATGTGGGTAGAAATTATCGAGAGAAATGACTCACGTCCAATCGATATTTGAATATTGTATATTCGTTAATATAGAAATAACGGTGAGATAGTTCTGATGGTAATGTAAACGGCAGTATGTCAGGTGTAGAGATATAAATGAACTAAGTTGGGATGAATGAATTTGTTGAGCCATAAAAAAATAATGAATTTTGGCATATCCATAGAAGTCTTGAACATATTCGGAATTGCACTAGGTTCATACAAGATCGATTATTTTAATATTCACCAAGAGGGACTAGGACTTAAATATTTGGGAGTGATATTAGATACCCGGCTCACCTAAACCAACATCTGGAAATATTGAAAAGAAAGGCGGTCATACTCAGTGGTAGTTAAACCCACGACAACATATATTTGATATAGTGACCAAAATGAAACAAATGACTATCATTCAAATACTAAGGAGTGTGCAGAGATTTGCTTGTCTGGGAGCAGCAGCATTGTAGACTCTTCAACCTTATTTTTTTACATCGCAGACCACAAGACACCAACATTCACGTTCGACACAAACTTTGCGGTTAAAACCATAAATCGCGTAGAGTAGAAAATGAACAGTCATCCTCAAAACATGCTCTGCAGAATGCCAGAAACACCTGGTATACAGAGTGGTTCAAACTCAAATTATCAACTCCACATATAGACCCTGAACAAGCTGAAGAGATTCCAGAATATTCGGTACCGTATCTGATCAGGAAAAACAAACGTTATTGGAAGTTTTTCTTAACAATATCTACTGTACTAGAAGAAAACTGAAGAACTGAATCAACAGATTACAAGGCTAATATCATTAGACACTATACATCAAGAGACACCTGAACAAAATACAGTGTACAGAGACAGCTCGCCAGGATCGATACCAAACCTTAGACCCTTACTGTTCAATATGTTCATTAATGATATCGGAGCTGAGATTGTTGTTAATTTCCTTCTATACTCTTCTTGACGTGTCAACTGACGTCAGTTGCGTGTCAGTTGAAACGTCAACTTTCACAACACCACTGAAGATGACTGCCGCAGTTGCAGTTGAAACGTTTGGAGATTATTACCAAAGAAGACCACGGCAAATCCCGGAAACCAACCAAAATATTGACGCTAGCCCTGAAAGCCCACATTCCTATATGAGGTACTGGATTACAAGAAGCATACATTTTATGGACAACCAAAAGTATGTTCAAAAGAATATGACAAACATCCAACAAGTTCATAATGGGAGATTCTGGAGATTCAGATACAATTGACAGATCAGGGGGCTCCCAAGCATCTTTTTTCTATTGAATATCTATTCGTAAGTTTATTTACTACGGCATTGTTGTCACCCCAACAAACTACTGAAAAAGAGAAGAGGTTTCAATTGAAACATTTTACATACATCCCTACAATAATGTCTCACAAAACGGGGAATGTCCAGATAAATATGTTGCTTTTGTTGGGGAACGTTAAACTTTATGACAGTGTGGTGCCACTGAAACTGATAAAATCACCTGACGCCATTGAAATACTCGAAAGCCCTGGTGAGTCAACTGTTCGTTTTATTTCCTGTACTTTGTACTCATTCGCGTTTCCAGTTTTCGGCGCTGATATAAAACTGTCGTTTTTTATGAGTATACTTCAGGTAATATTATCGACAGTTCGACAGTTCCCAATAAACATTCTCTTACATATTTTGGGAAATTATTTCATTTCAAACTCTTTCACTCTCTCTGGCAATTTTATTCTTGAAGTGATTCAATTTTTCACACTCACAATACATACATTTAAATGAAGGTTTTTTGAATCCAAAGGCTGTCTTGAAATTATTTATTAATATCGAAAGGAGGCTTAATCTTTGATTTCAAAATGCGGTATTATTGATGTACAGTTATTTAATAGATCATTTTTTTTCAATTTATGCCACTTGTTTCACTTCAAAAAGTACAAGTTGAAGTAGGTTTTATTATTTTCAACAGTTAAGGTTTGGACTCTACCATTGTCATTCAATTCCGTTATTTCAGACAAATTGCTTTCTTATAGATCTGTTTTAAATTTTCCTGATGTCTATTCTAGGATATCTGTTTGGGTTGTTTGGACCACAAGTAGTTCAGTTTTGCTATCAAGGATCTGAAATGTTTGATAGGGTTAATTGGGATATGTCTATAAATACTGAATACATAATATTGTTACAAACGCCTTAAAATGTAAAACAGGTACGTTAGAGAGACAAAATTTATCACAGGGAACGTGTTTCAAAATATTTTTTCCCGTTTTTTTATAAAGAAAATTCTGTATATGATTGACATATCTTTATAAAGAGTTTTCATTGTAGTTATTTTTTTTCCTTTTTTCGGAAGAGTCCCACAAATTGAAGAAGTAGAAAGCGAACTAGATTTTTCCTATATATAAGTAATCTTGGTTTATAACAAATTGTGGGTCGTCGTTACATTTATATAGTCTACCAAGTCTAAAAGCGTAATTAATATCGTTATTAATTAATGTTATTGTGGAATTTTCCTTATTTTTTCAAGCACTGCTAATACGCTGCTTGGTCCAGATATTTATTCCGTATTTCTGAAATCGATGGTGCATTGGAGATATCGTCAAGGAAGTTAACTGAACATGAAATATCCGAATCAAGCAAATTACTGCAAACAATGAAAAACGTGTTTCTCTCTATTATTTCAACATATTATTTTCATTTACATTGTTCCGATGATAAATACTAACTATTGTTTTAATTTGAGAGCTTAACCACCCACATTAAACCACCATTAATGCGATAATTATTATAATAAGGCGAAATCGATTTATCATTGTTTATCGATAGGCCTACTTCAATTCATGACATTACAACAAAGCAATAACGTGATTTGTTTATATTTATTAATTCGTTCCTGATAGCATTCACATTGTATTAAAATGAATTGTAAAAACGCATTAGAGCATAGTTTTTTAAAAATATACTTTAACCATTGAAGTTGTTATTATTTTAATGTGTCGTTGAACTAGAAACTGAACTGAACTGAAATAAAACTATCAATACGTGTAATATTAAAATGTCATTATCACGATCTATATGATTTTCGTCCTGCTCGCTTTTTGTCTCACTTCATACCTACTTACTACAGTTTCACAGCAAGATTTCTCATACCCCTGTATATACAGGGTGGGGCACTCCATACGACAAGGTCCCTGTGGAAGGAAATTATTTTGGAGTGGCTCAACATATCAAAGTTGTTTTTTATTAGATCACCCTGTATTTTGTTACTCATGTTACCCTGTTACTCATATGAGGTACCATGTACCTAACTATGACCGTTCTCGAGTTATTGATTTTTTTATGAAAATGCTAGGTACAATTGGAAAGTAAATAACATCGAAATGTATAGAAATCATACTTTCGAATTCTGACCAAACATAAAAGACGTTTTTGGCTAATGATTTCGATAAAATTCGTTTATCAATATTATACAGAATGTTCAAAAATCCCTGTCATTTTCTTATTATTTCGGACAAAAATGACTTTATTATTTCAAATATGATCTAAAGAATATAAAATCCAATTACACTAGCCAACAAATAAGAAAAAAAATTGCGAATAATATTATAATGGCTATACATGAGAGTTTAAAGCATCCTGACTGCGACTTCAACTCAATTTTCCATCACGTAAAGATTTTGAGTTTTAGTTATTTTTATTTTATACAAAAATTTTCACATATTATAGGGAAATATAAGATCAAAACAAGAAAAAAATATATTTTGGGGATAACATACTTTGTTTACAATACACATGAAAAAACATGGAAATGAAGTCTTTTGTGCATAACCTTTTTGTAAATGTTGACTTTCGTTTATATGTTTCATCGTTTTTGCTCATAAAAAAACAACAATAATCCCCCATCATTGCTGCATCCCATCACCTTGGCAACGTTGCTCCA
Source organism: Leptinotarsa decemlineata (assembly GCF_025532065.1). Taxonomy (NCBI): domain Eukaryota; kingdom Metazoa; phylum Arthropoda; class Insecta; order Coleoptera; family Chrysomelidae; genus Leptinotarsa; species Leptinotarsa decemlineata. Next base: position 15,780,389 of record NW_027412533.1, read on the forward strand.
TTGTCACTATGTCTTGGTGGAACCTTTTGCCTTGTTTGTCAGTGACAGCACCCAAATTTTCTGGGAAAACCTCAAATGGGAGTGCAAGAAATGGAGACAAGCGACATCCCATTCCGCAGTAGTTTCCAAGTAGTTCTACAAGTGTTTCGTAATTTTCTACTTTCTTGTTCCCTAAAAACTCCGAAATAATTCTTTTGAAAGAACCTCACGCAGCTAATTCAATTACTTGATTTTTGATCAAACTGTTGATGATTCAGTAGTTTTCTAATTTGTGGTGCAACAAATATACCTTCCTTGAGCTTTGCATCACTTAATTTTGGGAAAACGTGTTTAAGATATTTAAATGCATCACAAAATTTTTCATTAACCCCAGTTTAATGTGTAATTGAGGTAAAAAAACGTTTTTGGGATTAACAAGAGGTATATTCTTTACGTTAGCTTGACCTAGAATATATTCATCTCTCGGAGGCCATTTTTTTACTTAGTAATGGCTCTGTGTTGCCCTACTGTTCCAAAGGCAAAGTAAACAGCAAAACATCATAAATCCGCCCTGAAGACCTAATAATAGTCCTATGACTTTTAGGTCACCACATATTTGCCACTTAAACGTATTATAACTTATTGCATTTAGAATAAGTGACATACATACTATCCTGTGTAAGTATATGACCACATATATAGCAAAAACTATCTGCGCGATTAACGCAGCCACGTTTCTGTACTTTGGACATTTTAGTACTGTTGCGTACGTCGAGTTCAAATATGTGATACTGCGTTTACAGGAGTCAACTTATTTCATTCACAAAGATAATATTTAATATTCGCATGTTTGCTCACCTCGCTTCTCTAATATTAACTCTCCACTACTCGCGTCGAACCAACATTGATGATCCGATTGTCAACTTGCTACTTTTATAGCGGTTCCGTATTCCTGGTATTCTCTGGAAACTTCGAATATTGGAAGCTCGAGAAGCGGCGTACAAGTCTCATATACAGCGGAAGCAGATTCGTATACTTGGCAGAGCCGCTGTGTTGCCAGATTTTAAACAATTTCCTCAATTTAGGGGGAAAGCAAATTTGGTATTTCGTGTTCATTAAATTTTTGTGAAAAAAATCATAACTCAAATCTTACGTGTTAGGAAATTTTTACTAATTTTAGGGACCAAAAATAAACAAAGAACTGCCTTTGGCATTACAGTCGTAAACTGGCTGTAAACTAGTTCATCCTTCATTTCATTTTGGGATTCCCTATACGATACCTAACCTAAATAGTTTTTCAGACATTGACTTTTTCAAATAGAAGTGCTTATTTCATTTCATTCTTTGAATCAAAATAGTTTTCTTATTGACAGTTATTGCGTTTTAGGTTATTCAAAAAATTAAATGAATTATTACCGCTGAAAATGAAAACTTATCCCATTCAAGAGCGGATAGATATGACTTTAGCGATTGGTGAGTGTTTAGAGAATTGCCTATTGACGTCGAGGGTGTATGCCCAAAAATATCCAGACCAAAGGATCAGGAATTATATGAAATAGACTTCCATCGACGAATCGAACATTTTTGGATTCCATTTTAATATCTGATGAATATACTTTTCATAAACAATGTATCAGTAAATAGATACAACTTCCATTATTATAGTGATTATTAGAATTTTCACGAGTTGATCTGCCTGAGCTTCTGGAGAATGTGCCGCTAAATATCACACAACGGATAAGGTTACAATCGGATTGAGCTCCAGCTCATTTCAAATTCAGTGTCAGACAGTTTTCCATTTCGTGCTTTCCAAATAAATGGATTGGTAGAGGAAAACCACCAGATTTGACTCGTTTCGATTTTTTCCTATGGGGATACTTGAAGAATGAGGTTTACGACACTAAGGGCTGCTTTTCGAAAAGTGACGCATCAAATGTAATTAAATGTTGAGTAGTCTTTCATAAGACAGAGTAGATCTTGGTATTCAATAAGTTGGTCGTCGTTTTGAGCACCTACTTTGAATTAAATACATTTGTGTTCCATATTTTGTTGTTGTTCCAGTTGTATAATAAAAAAAACGTATAGTCTGTTCAATGAATTACTGTCAGAAAATGAATTTAAATGATAACTTTATTTTAGTGAAGAGTAAACTTTTTCGATGAAGTAATGAATAACAACTGTCAATGGTAATTCTGTGAGCAAATCAAAAAGACAATATCTAAAAAACTATTCAGGTTAAAAATAAAGAAACCCAAAATTTTCTATATTCATTTCACACTATTACATTGAGAGGAGAATTTTTTTTTTGTTTTGCCACCGATTCTTTCCCTCCAAATTTGGCTTCGTGTAATGTATTTCCAATAAACATACTTGTCCGGATTTTGGATATCAAACAGGCTTGCTGTGATATTAGCGCACCTGTCATTTCATCATGGAATTGAATTTTCGACACTTTTAAATATACCTTCGTGAGCAAAATAATAGCTGAAATACTGTGAGTTACTGCTATCTTCAAATATATCAATTCAAAAATATCTGAATATAACAAATTTTCATGACTTGTTGATTGTAAAAACACTGAAACATTAGATGTCATTGAATAGAGTTGCCCGATACTTGATGAAAATCCATGTTAAAACTTTTACTAAAAAATATGCTTTAGCCGCGTTTTTTTGTAAAACTTTTCAAATTGATAATCATAGAGTACACTTTGTTAGAAAGTTTCAGTAAAGCCATATCTGAACTCGTCAGTAGATCTGATTGTACTTTATGGTATTCGATACATTTCAGGAATTAATGTTTGTTCTTATTTAATATTCTTCCATAAAATTTACCCCATTTGCAGAATTCTGCGCTTTCTAGAATTCGAATTCACAAAAATTTCCTTTTACGGTAGTTCTAATAATAATGGGAATTGTTCATTTGTATTGATCCTTATACCCTTAAGTTATTAACAGATTCAATAATTTTGGGTAAAGGTATCACAGTAATAAATAATTCCACAATCAACACATCCCAATCCTACCACAATAAACTTGTAATCAGTGTGAGAGCAGTTTTGTGTGGTTGGAAAATCTCTTGTTGGGATTCGGACCTCGCTTAATATTCATGGAAAACTGAGTCCTAAGTCGAGCCTTGTACAGCCCTGATGCAGAAACGGTAAAACCTGCCACTGTTTCGTCTAGCTGATTTAAAGGATCGAGTTTAGTTTGTGAAATATTTCTATCATTTGAGGCTTCAGTCATCTTCCAGTGATTGAGTGTTTTGTGCTCCTCTGAATTCCTCGAATTTATTCAATATGGTTTGAACGTTTCATGTTTCATTATACAAAATAATTCTTTTGTAAAACAAGTTGAGAGAGCCTATATGTATAGAGCCTACAGAACATTGATGCAAGATCATTAGACATTCATAGAGTACGATGACCTTCGATCGAACTTTATCAGAACCAGAAGCTTTGTTATCATGCCAGCATTCGTCTATTGATGCTATCGAAAAGTAATATATGTCGTTAGGAGAGTATTTTTCAGTGAATATACTGTCGAGTGGAATGCAAATTGTTCAGTAAGTAATTTAGTATCGCTGTTTACATTATTGAACCATCCGCTTGGGTTTATGGTGAAACGTTGACTTGTGAAATTTTGGCCAAGGACTATAGCCACCACGAACCAGGAAGATCTACAACCGTTGGCAATGACGAGAGTTGCAGTACAATTCCTTACACTCGTTTATTCTTAATTTGTATTTGTTACGAGCGTTAAAAAAGAATGATACTATTTTTGGCGTTGAGATATTCAAGCAACCGTCATGATTTTCAGAAGCGACGGCCTATTCGCAACTTTTGTTGAACTGTGGTAAAGTGTATAGTTTATTAATTCGTGAACATATGATCCTCTGTATTTTGGTACCTATAGAAAATCTAAAATAGTGCAAAACACGTCAAACCTTTTTTTAAGTGGGGCATTTTGTAGATAGATGTTTATTTCCAACAGATAAATATGTATGTAGTACTGAGAGAAAAAAATAATAATGTGTAGAGAAATGTGTAGAAACAAAGTACGTGTTACATATTAAGAGTGTTGACATAACAATTATTACATAAAAAATTGAAAGTTAAGCATAATAGTGATACAGAGAATCTATTTAATATATTAGTTTTTGATCGTTCACGATAAAATTGTGTTGTATATCTACTATTGAATCGAGAAAAGTAAGAAAAATTCAAATGTTATATTATTATGAAGGAGATGGTACAGGAAGGCTTTCATCAACTATGTAAGAAGATGTTCTCCATATACGAGCCAGTGGTCTAAATTATTAGTCTACAACTCCATAATCCTTCCACATAGTAGAACCTATAATAATTGATGTATTGACATTTTTCATAATATTGACAATTTTTACACATTTATCATAATTATTAAGATTTGTATGTATATTAGGAACTTCTATTTCAAATAAAGATATATAATTAATACTATGCATCTTGTGTTAATACTAAAAAGTTTACTTTTGAGCAAAATGGAATAGTTAGTCATCTCCTCGTTCAGGATAGGTCCTTGTTTATTGAGGAACAGATATTTCAAGAATTTTCTATGAACTTGCTCTATTCGACTAACTTGAATTGCATAGTACTGATACCGGATCAAAAATATATATTCTAATGTGCTACGGATATAAGAATTGAATAACAGTATTAAAAATGTAACGTCAGAAAATTCTCTACCGTTTCACATGATGTAACCCCATCATTCTATTATCAGCGGAAATTGTGTTCTGAATATGATAGGTGAAAGACATTTTTTTGATCGAATAATACATAAAGGACGAAGACGATTCAAACTGGTTTGATCAATATAATGGGGATATATGTTTAAGGATTGATTTTTCGTGAAGAATGAAATGTGGCATTTAGAAATATTCAACTGAAAGTAATTTGCAACGCACCAAGCTGAAACTGTATCAATATCACGTGGCAACATGATGTGAGTGTTGAAATGTTTTGGTAAATCTCAAGGTCATCTGCCTACATCAATTTTGACCATTTCAAATCGAAGGAATCATTCATGAAAAGCAATTAGAGTAAGGGTCCCAGGATAGTTTTCAGGTAAACTACATCAACCCTTTAGCGGGGGTGGACACAAGCCCTAAAATATTGAAAGAAAAGGTGAGTTTGAGTGATGAAGTCCACATACTGTACCTTTCTTTTTGGAAGTTCGCGGGAAGTCTGGTGAAAACTGAAAAGAAGTTTAGGTATCAAAAACACTGTGTAATATTGTTTTATTGAGTTGTAATAAAATGAATTGAAGTCGTATTTCATAACGGTAAATGTTTAAAGTAGTTTCACTTATAAAAAAACAATTATAAAGAAATATATTATTCCGTTAAATATTGTTGTTATAAAGAATAAGGAAATTAGTCACCAATTTGCTCGTTCTACCTACTTTGCCACATTTCACAAGTTGAATACAATCCAAATATCGTAGAAAAATGGCCTCAGATGGAACATTCTTGTGTTTTTGTTAAACTATTGGTTATTTATCATTTCAGAGACTATTTCTGGTTGCCAAAATCATATTATTTATAAAATTAGCATTGTGGGACGCCAAGTACGAATGTCTCTTGAAAAGTAATTAGGGAAAGTTCTAAACTTATATAAATTTCATGCGTATAAAATGAATATTATTCAATAGCTTTATGACAGATTACTGGTGGGTATACGTTTTATTCTTAATAGGCAAGTTAACAAAATTGTCTCTATTGGAGCGATAACAATTCGCGACTTTGTAGGGAAGGTCATACACCAGTATCCAAAGAAAGTGGAATATTATTATTGGGCCTTCATTAATTGAGGAAAATCTAACTGGTGACTTCTACAAATATTTGCAGTTGATGAAATTATTTTGCAAAACGTTATAATTCACTTCCAACTGTAATAAAAATGTGGGTTTGTATTGTAACTCCCAACAGGACACCTTCCAGTTTATTATATCAAATGCAACATCACAAAAATATCTAATTTAGCCACCATAGCTAAGCTTTATGATCGTTTGGATTATAATGGACCTATTATTAAAATGGCTACAATGACTCGAGTTTTTTTATATTTACCAATCACATACAAAGACGAACTTCTGCTTGCATACTGATATGAATTCATTCCTTTATTCTTTGAAGATAGGCATCCCACAGTAACTTTTTATAAGCAGCAGCTGCGACCTCTGGATCTTTTGCCAAAGTTATCCCTCTACCAACAACAGCTATATCGGTGCCCCTCTCAAGAACAATGCTTTTTTTATATCGATTCGAACTCCGGGGGTTAGTTGGATTAATCCAGAATTCTTCAAAAAAAGCGGACTTTGACAAACTCCAACTAGATGGAGCTCCAGCATAATACTTGCTTCCAGTTAAACATGGCTAAATAATAGATTTCCTGTCAGATGGATTGGTCATAGAGGAGCAATAGAATGGCCACCACGATCCCCCGACTCATCGCCTGTAGATGTATTTCTATGAGGCAACTAAAATATATTGTTCATGAAACACAGCCTCGAGAGAAGAACTCGACACTCAATTATCTTCACGATTTTACTTGATTTCTCCAAGAGAAATAAAAAAAACATTTGCCATTATGAAATACTACTTCTTTTTTTTTTTATTTCAATTCAAATCTGCCTCCACTAGAGGGTGAATTTAATTAAATTAAAAACTAACCTGCAAATGTCCCCCTTAAAAAATAAATTTTTATATTCTCTATAAGGTTGCGTTTTCTAATTGACACCGTTTACATGGATCTATGCACATATTCACGGATCACTTGGTTTGAAACAAACGTCTACCCAGGAGAAAATTCAAAAATGGTGTGAAGATCTTTCTATTTAGCAAATCTGTAGTACCAGATATGGGTAGTTCATTCAAAATTATCTGGTCAAGCGAAGACTAGAAGACTTGTGAATTCTCAATCTTGATCAAGAATCGTTTAGCAGGTTTATAATCTGAGAAAGCCGCTACTTATTGAAGTTTCGTCTTTGAGACCTTGCTTTTCATCAGTACTTGAAAAGTTGCGCCAGTCGATATTGTGGTCATCGACATCGCCAACTGGCATAGTGGCAGGTTTAGTTAGTCTAATTGGTAAGAGAGGTCACTTCGGATAAAGTGGAAAATTTTAAAGCTTTGCCTAAATCGGGAATGAAAGTCATAACATGAAGATTTATGTAAACAAGTCCCGCCAACTTTCTGTACCAAGAAAGTTTACGAGACTTTTTCCAACACTAACTTTGGTAGTTTCGGTAAGTGTAAAAATATGAAGACTACTACTGTTGTCTGTTGATGTACCCAATTGATATTTGAGTTAAGTCTTCTGATGTTGCAGACATTGATTCAAAACTTCATAGTGGATCTGTTAGCAACTTATTTCTTTAAGTATTGATGTTAGAAATATAATTTAGTGGTTTCGGGAGGGTCGAGTAGAATGTCGTTTTAAATCACTTAAAATGTTTTTTACAACATGACAGTATGAACTATACATGTTTTGCATCATTTAAGGAATCATCATAAAAAATCGAACCAATAATTTGTGATCCAAGTGTTCTTCATAAAATGTTGATATGGGACCACGGAACTTTCGGATGTATTGAAAAATATTCTCTTGATCAGTTATATCGTTTTTTCATACATTCCTCATCATTTGATAAGTTGGATTCATCAGACCATGAAACATTACGAAAATTAGAATGTCGGACGTAAATTTGATTTATCAAAAACACACACCAGCTGGATCCTGTGTGACGAAAGCATGAAATGATCGATAGTTATGAGCGACAGAAAAGTGTGAAAACAGTTCCAGTTTACATATTCCTGTTTTATCCGGTATATCTGTGAACGGGTCAAGGCAATATTAAAATAATAGGTACCGAAAAATTAAATAACTTGAAATGAACCAAACTGATTGTGACTAACTGATAAGTACGTGTGATGTAAAAATTAAAATATTTCAATTTATCCTCCACTGTTGCTCATTTTGTAGATAAGTCTTGGTATGAAATGATTTGAAAGTTAGAATAGAAAAGGTGAAAAATAGTGTATCTCGATATGCTGTTCTCTTTATATTGATTGCATCATTAAGAAATCTATCTCCTGCATTTAGATTTTAATATATGCATATAACGTAATGATCCTCTTTTGTTTGTCGGAATCACAATATAAACATTCTTTCATCTTCTATATTTTCTAGTATAACATACATATCATTATAAATCATCAAGAGCTGCTTTTATTGTTTGCGCTTTGTGTGTGACAGTTCGTGCGCTTTATAATTCGCTTGTTGATGTCTGGACTAGTTTCAATATTATCTTGTTTCCTTGTTTATTGTTCTCCGGAGAAAGTTTCAATTGTATTTTGTAAGTGAATTCATTGTTTTCCAATAGGGGCATTGGTACTTTTTTTTATTAACACAAAAGATACAAGAAGTATGATAACAATGTTCTATCCATAAACAGAAGTAAATGATGAATACAAGTACCTACTTATGAATATGTTACTCTCTAAGACGCTCATTTTATGAAGCAAACATATGAAATAAACGTATTCAAATAATACTTCATTGTGAGATTTTCGTTCAAAAGTTTACTAAACCGCGACACGTGTTTTACTATGAAATAACTTATTTTTCAGGCGTGTTCAATACTGAAGTATTGAATATGTCTGAAGAAGCTCTTGTATAGTAAAACACATGTCACGGTTTCTTAAACTGTTCAAAGTAAATCACAATAAAATGTTTTCGAATACAAGAAACAAACTTTGACAGAAAGAGAGAGTAAATATGAAATAAATGTTATTTAGGGGGTATACGATTTATTCTGGACGTATCTTAACATGAAAAAAAATAACGATATTTATTCAACCATGTTGCATTTTAAATGATTGCAGCAGGTTATAATCTGTTCGCGTTAATTGGGAACATAGTCATATTTGAATGATTTGTCATAGCATGATTCTAGGTAATAATTCTGTAGGTCGTCTCGGGTGAAGTTTAATTACAGTCAGTTAAATGATAGTTAGCAAGACATTTTTCGGAATTTGCAAAACAATTGATTTCGCAGTTTGCCGCTAATTAGTTGCAGAAGGAAATATATTTTCACTCATTTTCTTTATTCAAACGGTATGTCACTAAATAAGCGTCAGGTCAGAGATAAAACATTTTTATGATTGAATTTGTCAAAAAATTATACTATTCGTTTGCTCTAATTATTCGCTAATTAGTTTCGGAGAAAAATATGTTCTCTTTTTGTTTAAAACAAGTGTCTCTAATTTATAGCGAAACATTTATACAGTTATAGCGATACCCAGCTAATGCCGCACAGAGAGTTGAAGTAAAACAATCAAGCACCTGTACAGCGTCTTCGACTTGGAAGATTCGTCGCAATTTATTTCCCACTATGAAAAGCAGAAATTAATTTTGTTTGGTCGATCCGACCAACCGATAGACCTAAGTCGTAGGTCTGCATAAGAGGAAAGGGGCAACCTTGAGCATGTCATAATGCACCTCTCCGGAATATTAATCATTATTTCGACTCCCACCCCGGAGTATGCTTGTGGAGTTATTTCGTGGCTCTGTCTGCAGGTGGCACAGTGGACATCTCACTGATTCAACTGCAGAGAGATTCCATGACTAGTTGAAATTATATTTGTTTGGTCGTGATACTCAGACGGTTCGCACCGTTCTGAAGAGACTATGCCCGGTACTGATGATGGGGCAAACACCTCGAAACCCATCTATCGGTTTGTAGGATCGACCAAACGAAATTAATTTCTGCTTTTCATAGTGAAATCCTAAATATTTATATTCAATGAAATCCAAATAGATTTCTGTCAGCGTTGTCTTGGAAAAGAGAGACCAATAGTCTTTGTATCGTACTAAGCCATTCATAAGCCATGAAATACATGAATGTGAATGTTGATTGTCAAACACCAACTGAAACAGTTATTCGATTTGGTGAGCGATTTTAAGGGAATAACATACATTTTTTCAATGACGAAAACGTGGATGAGTTTTTTGTTTATTCGAGATGTTTGAGAAATGGTACCAAATCTCTTTCAGTGTATCAGGAATTGTATCCTGAACGATAGATATATTGCACTTGAATAAGCCAGGAAAAAATAATATGGATTTTATATAAGATACTATGTACGTAACTATAACCGTTAATCATTTTTTTAATGAAAATGTTAGGTATTACAATTGTAAACTGAATAACATCGAAATATATAGAAAACCAATTTCTCAATATTATAAAATTTCGGACAAAGATAACAAACAAACTTGTTATTTCAAATAGAACACCCTGTATTTTTTTTGTCTGAACAATATATAATTCAATTATTTTTCATTTAATTTTGGGATATGTATATATACCTAACCCAAATAGTTTTCAGATATTGGTCTTTTCAAATAGTCGTTCCTGTTTGAATGCATGTTTTTTTGTCGATTCGGTCATCAGGAAAAAAATATCTCAGATTGATAGATTTACAAAGTCGATTTTTCATATTACGTATTTTTAAAATGTTCCCACACCTGTTCCCACTCAGACTGCCTGGAAAACTATGGCATGATGTTTTTCTTGTCGATTCAGTCATCAGGAACAAATATCTGAATCTTGTAGGTGTACACATTCAATTTTCGATGGTACATTTTTTTTAAGTTTGTACCCCATTTCCATCCCCTCAGGCGGCCTGGAAAACTCTGATGAGAAGCAACTCGATTTATTTAGTAATTTTTATAATCACCAGCGTTGAATTTCTTTGGTTAGCACCCTTGTTCATTTAATTATCTCCCCATCCAGCTTACCTATAAAATTCCTATCACGTTTTTAGATTTCAAATGTATTAGTTAGTTTTTATACACGTTTTTCAATTCAATCCTGGAATAATTTTTCATTTAGAGTTTTTACCCAAGCTTTCTCCAAACTGTATTCAACTAAGTATAACATAGACGAGAAAGCTCGAATACTTAAAATTTTAATATGCAATCCTTGCCAAAGTATATCTTAGGAGATCCCGTTGTATGATCAAATCAGTTAAGTAGAAAATGTTGTAGACGAGTTGTGTCTTCTCGCTATCAGGCTTCACACCCGTTACACCAATGTGCCGTTCGGGGGGCTTTTTGTGCTATTTTTGAACCTTTCGACCGACATAAAGATAAATTCTACTCCATTCGACGACGCTTTTATCTTTTATAACGACGTTCATCGTAATAAAGAAAAGGACCGAAATTTTCGTTCGATTTCGATAAACGGACGTCTTGTGATGTAGACTCGTTTTGTGGTTTCATCCAACCTGCTATGTGATGGATGGATGTTCCAACCTTTCACAGATCATAAGTCATTCGCTTGATAGAAACTGTTACTAAGTTCAAGCGAATAGCAAGGTGATTACATTATATGTATCTTAAAGGAAGCCCTCCATTCATGACAAAAATCTCGTATGAGTATCGCGTATATTTGTCGATATATACAAAAGCAAACTTACAAGGAATCACCAAATATATTTAGTTCATGAAACTATCACCGCTTTTGATAGTGATTATGAAAATTTTGATGAAACAGGCAGAAGATCGGAACATTACAGAATCTCCTAACGAAAAGTTAGGAGATTCTGTAATGTTTGAAAAAAATCTGTTTTTCCGTTAACCAGCTGTCGCACCCCTACGAACGACAACCCTCAGAAGTCGAAACTTGTACGAGCTAAGGATTAACGAGGTCTTACCTTTTAACGTGTGATTCCTATCACATAATACGATTCATCAATAAGCATGCAACAAGTCTACCGCCGCAGCGTCTATATTTTAAATTTCTATATATCTTCAGCGTCACTGCTTCGATATTTACAATTTCAATATTAAATAATAGTTCAACTTAGATTAGTTCCAGTTATCACTTCTGGCGGGCTTCCCGAGACAAACACATGTTTTTTAATGTTATCAGGTTTTTTTTGAATAACCCATGAATACTAATTTCAGACTTGTAGAACTAATTTTATTATATTCATATATGCTTGTAAAATTTACAAAAACAGGTTCGAACACTAATATCTGGCCATTAATTAGTCTCCGCACTGTGTATCCACGCATTAAATTCTAATGTCTTGTAAAAATATCAATATGAAAGTGTTGAATTTCGATTTAAAAACATGCCCAAACACACACACTACACAGAGAAAACATTATCGTCTGATCAACCGGATGGTATTACTGTATTCCGTAATATTCTGCAAAAAAGGTGTACATAACCTTCATTTTGGTAATCAAGTGGTAATCGTTTCAATGACTTATTGAAGTATTACATTGAAAGTCACTAATATATTACTCATTCTCAGTAAAGAGTATTGTTATTCATTTTTGCTTGAAGGAAATATTAAATTTGTTCAACTATTTCTACATTCATCGGATTGATACATATGAAAGAGGTAAAATTCAACTTATATGAAACACTGTCATCCACTCAATGGCGGACAACCGATTTTTCGGAATAAGACACTTGCCTTATTGCCTCTTCAGCATCAATACTGATAACATTACGTAATGAAGCACTCAATTCATTCATAAAATTACGACTTTATATCACGATTGTTATCTATGACAATACGTAATGACATTCATTCACTTATTTGATATAATTCAAGCCATATGAATCTTATTTAAATTGAATTGAGTATATTTTAGGAGATATTGATTTTTGGGAAAGGAAGTCATAAAAATGGAGAAGTAGAAAGCGAAAATCATTTTATCCCAAAAATCAATCTGTCCTAAAAATATAACCCTTTCAATTTAAAAAATCCAATACATTCTTTATTGTACAAAAGACTATACGGTCAAACTATAAAGGAAATTTTCCCAATTCCGAGATGCGAGGGGAAAAATTACAGTCCAACCTATTTTGAAAATTTCTAATGTGAAAAATAAAGTTGTGGATATAGAATTCAGAACGTGCATATAATAAAATAGTTTGGTAAAGCACACATAAAATAAGTCACAGTTTCCAGAATGGAAAAATAAATTCTATGTATTCGTCTTTATAGAGGAACATGAATTCAATTTTCTTCATTTCCAGAAAAAATGTTCGAAACGAATTTAATGTTCGAAACGAATTTAATGAACAATCAAATTTCAGTTGAATAGCTCCCCGGTTTTAATATGTTCTTACCAAATAATCATTAATCAATATGTAATATTTATTAATTTCAATATGTAATATTTATTAATTTATCAAGTTTTATCACATACTTTTTACTGTTGAATGAGTATTTTCCCCTTCTTTACTTGATTTTATTAGTTAAGGAAATGATGATATCCCCTCTCTTCGGATAATTAAAATTGGATTAGAATTGATTATCTGATCGGAGCGTAGATTATACTAATGTTTTAGGATATAAAATGTTTCAGTCTAAAAGATAGTTAATCAAATTTTATCTGAAACAGCTAGTGAATAACAAAAAACGTATCGTGGTTTCTCACCTTTTATGGTGAAAATCAAAATAAATGTTATAGAAAGCTTAGGGTTTCATTTGGAATGGTTGATAACTCCTCTATGGTAGTAAAATTTTGAACAGCAAATGTCTTGGATCAGTCCAGTTTACTTGTTTACTTGATGTGAAAATTATGGCGTTTGACAACAAAGGGTTTCTAACATGCGTAGTGAGGAAAAGAAAGAAGCCCATGAACAGAGTATATAGTATTTATTACCTGAATAGTTGAATATTTACCTAAATAGATTAATGGATTATATGAACACTGTCATTATTGACTCGAACATAGAAGCGATTGGAACAATGTTGTCAAACTAATCATACTTACAAAGTTTTCCTCATTGATACCATCTGCGTCTTGAGTGTCTTGAATTTATTTCACAAAATTGCCTTATCTACCAGTCTTAAATAATCATTTAATCACTGTGTCCTTATGTAATCTGTTTAAATCTGTTTAAAATGTTTTTCCGTTAATCAGCTGTCGCCCCCATACGAACGACAACTCTCAGAAGTTGAGAAACTTGTGCGAGCTAAGGATTAACAAGGTCTTACCTTTTAACGTGTGATTCCTAACACGGCAATAGTCAGGTAAATCTAATGATTAAAATATTATTTTAACAAGTCATTTAAAATTATTTCACAATATTGTATCAAGATGGAGAAATAGAAATCCAAAAATGAATCTCTCCTGAAAATATATCCTTTCAATTTGAAGTACCTAATTATGTTGTATCTAATGTTTATTTGAAAGCTATTTTTCAGGTTTTTTCGCCGTGCTATGCAGGTTTTCATGTTTGACGTTTCGTCTACTACTGCGGTAAACATTATCAAAGGCGATGTGGTAACGGTCGCAGTGGCCGAGTTGGTGCTCGAGTTGTTGTTTCCGATCTGAACGCTATAATTACGATGCTGGTAATATGACTCTGGTTTTATATTATTATTAGTGGGCTTAGCTTGGTTTATTTTAATTGGATAACTTTATTTTGTTTGTATACCTGTAAGAACAGACAGCCAGAGTTCATTGGTGTTCATTGCCTCTTCTTTTCTATTGAAAGTATCCGTGTGTTTTTGAATTTCTATTGCCTCTCTATATAGTCCTAGATAGTTATTATAAGTTTCATCGAGTATTACCATATCTTCGATTGAGATAATATTAGTGCCTTCTTTGTTGAGAGAATGTTTGGCTACAGCTGTCTGAGGGGGTGAAAATGGGATGAAAAGTTGAAAAAATTGTATCTTCGAAAATTGAATGTGTATACCTATAAAATTGAGATATGTTATTCCTAATAATCAATTCGACAAAAAAACTTTAAGTTATCGTTTTCCAGGATGGAAAACGATAGGAGGAAATAGGAGGGAAACTTGAAAAAATTATGTATTCAAAAATTGAGTTTGTACACCTACAAGATTAAGAGACGTTATTCCTGACACTTCACGTCATAGTTTTCCAGGCCGTCTGAGGAAATGGGTTTATATGAAAAAAAATAAAAAATTTACCTATCTGGCGGGTTCGAAATACTAGTGAAGTATATTAAACATATTGTTAACTCAATCTACCGGGACAATACATTCAATTATCATTTTGTTCTTCCGTTTTCATTATATACAATTTTTTATAGCATTATACCTTCCACAACGAACCGATTTGTGTGATGTATGCCTGTTTAATTAAAAAATATACAATTGTGGCAACGCTGAGAGTCCCTGTTTATTCTTTTGCAAGATCACGCAATTTCTTATTATATGTTAAATCAATCAGAGTGAACTATTTCAAATTACGAGTATAAATAAATTCCATGACGTTTTTTCGTCGAATGGATCATCAGGAATAACATATCTCAAACTTGTAGGTGTATACATTTTATTTTCAAAGATACGATTTTTTTAAATTTCCATCCCATTTTCACCCCCTCAGATGGCCTGAAAAACTAAAACGTGAAGTTTTTCTTGTCGAATAGATCATCAGGAATAACATATCTCAATTTTGTAGGTGTACAAAGTCGATTTTTCATGTTACGTGTTTTTTTATATTCTCACCCCCGCGGACTGCCTAGAAAACTATGACGTGAAGTTTTTTCCGTCGAATAGATCATCAGGTAGAACATATCTCAAACTTGTAGGTGTACACATTCAATTTTCGAAGATACGATTTTTTCAACTTTCCACCCCATTTTCATCCCCTCTGACCGCCTGGTAAACTATAACGTGAAGTTTTTTTTGTCGAATAGATCATCAAGAATAACATATCTCAATTTTGTAGATGTACAAAGTCGATTTTTCATGTTAAATTTTTTTTTTTGATATTTTCACCTCATGTTCACCCCCTCAGACGGCCTTGAAAACTATGACGGGCATTCTTTTGTATCGAATAGATCATCATGGATAACTTATCTCAAACTTGTATGTATACACATTCAATTTTCGAAGATACGATTTTTTCAACTTTCCATCCCATTTTCATCCCCTCAGACGGCCTGGAAAACTATGACGTGAATTTTTTTCTGTCGAATAGATCATCAGGAATAACATAGCTCAATTTTGTAGGTGTACAAAATTGATTTTTCTTGTTAAGAAATTTTTTGATATTTTCACCCCATGTTCACCCCCTCAGACGGTCTGGAAAACTATGACGTGAATTTTTTCTGTCGAATAGATCATTATTTATAATATATCTCAAACTTGTAGGTGTATACATTCAATTTTCGAAGATACGATTTTTTCAACTTTCAACCCCATTTTCACCCCCTCAGACGGCCCGGAAAACTATGAGGTGAAGTTTTTTTTTTGTCGAATAGATCATCAGAAATAACATATCTCAATTTTGAAGTTGTATAAAGTCGATTTTTCATGTTACGATTTTTTTAAAATAGTTCCACCCTATTTTCACCCCTTCAGGCAGTTTAATAAACTAGGACGGTTCTTTTTTTACTAAATCAGTAAATAAGCGTATCATTGTAATAAATGGTAGGTGTGCAGAGTTGGTAAATGAAAAAATAATAATGCCATATTTTTTCTCAGTGTACTTTGTGAATGTGCATAACTTCATGAGATTATCTGAAGTTCAAAGTTTATTTAAATTTGAAAAATGTAAGTCAGAATATATGATGAAATCAGAGAAATTATTCAAATAGTTTCAATATTGCTTTGGATAGATATTGTCAGAGAATTCGAACATTCAATCCAATAATTTGCAACTGTATTTAAAGATTCGCTAGTAACCGATGCTTTGATTTGTTTTCGAAAAAATATACCTTTCAGTATGAATTTTATATCTGTGAGATACGCATATTATGTGAAATTAATAATCTTAGAGATTTGAAAAACTCAATAATATGGAAAGTGTTCATTCAATAAAATAGGCATTACTCTGATATACTCCGTGTCTAAGATAGGAGGGCTAGAATAGAAAAATTGAAAATCATAAGAGCTATAAAATCAGTTAAATTAGGAGAAATTTACATTCGCAAACTTCATTTCAATTTTATTCTGACGTTATTCAAGAAAATATTTAAGAAATGAAGAACACGTTCTCACTTTTCAACCTTACAAATTTTTGATCCGATATTTTGTCTCCGAAAAATCATCACCAAATAATTATGTGTTTATATAATATGATCCGGAAAAAAGAATTAGCCGTTATAAGTTATCCTTTGTGACGGCCACTCACACCAGTGGAGTTGTCACCATAATCTTTCAGTGTTAAATGTGAGTTGGATACGTTATCAAATGTGAAAAATAAAGCGTCTCTTGCTACAGGTAACATAAATAAATTAAAAAAATGAATATTTAAACACAAATATTCATTTTATATTGGGTATTTCAATAAGAACCATTGAAAGAGTGGTTAAAGAAGGGGAAAAATTAATTTCTGCAAATAACCCCAAGAAAGAAGCGGCCTGGAAGAGCACCAGTAACTGATATTCCCGATAATGAGTATTACAAAATTAGACGGATTATTTACGAATTTCATAAGGGACCCTCACACGTTCAGCAATAATGTCATTACTCGAAAATAATGACATTAATAATGAACGTGTAAAGGTAATAAACTAGAATGATCGCAAGTTTTGAAGCGGTAATGAAGCATATCCGAATATTTTTATTTTCGCGCATCATTCTTAGCATGGGGAGGGGATAGTGTCAGTAATAATGATCGTGTAAAGCGAGAGCATCATTATTTAGTCAAGAACATCACGATTTCAAGAACAGCTGTACTTGAACAACTTGCAACTGAAAACTTCAAATCCTCAAAGCTTTTCTCTGTGGCAAGGTATCTTAGAGTTAAAGCCAATATTTCATTAACTGGTAAACTGTTCCGCATGACCGTATTTTTTCGTGTTAGAATTGGTTGGACTGTTGGCAATAATTAATTGAAAGTGTTTTCGTTTATACCAAAATAATTTCTATAATCACTCACTTCCTTCATATTACTTATTTCCTTCAGTAACACTAAATGTAAATAATTTTTGCATTTTTCAACCATTCCTCATCCAGTAACGACGTTTAACAGAACAGTTCATACTGAATGCAATAATTATAGCTAGACATTTTTTTTTAACCCATAATCAATAACAACAGTCTATGTGATTTATACGCCACTCGAAACATAATATTGATGAAAAATAATGTCAGTAATAATGAACATGTAATGTGCGAAAAATAATTACAAGGAATGACAGGAAAATGTTCAGTGATGATGTTTCTGTAATGATCCGCTAGAATGGCATTATCACTGAACGTGTATTGATCCCTATAAGACGAAAGTGTGTCATATTATGGTAAAAACATGAAATTAATGACGTTTTGAAAATAGAATTTAAAAAAAAATAGGTTTCGAATAGAGAAGGACGAAAATAAAGGAAAAATTTCAATAGAGGAAATGGACATCATAGCATTGAGGATCAAGTATTTACAAAAAATCAATTCGTAGCCAACAGCGACTAGTTGTGTAACTTGATGAAACATACCTTCATAGTGAACATACATACATCTTCCACGAACTGGACGGATGAACCAACCAACTAGTCTAATCAACAAGTTCAAAAACATGAAAAATAAAGATGAAGGTCCTAAAAATATGAGCGATAGCTCATTCGATTCGGAATCACCTCTAGAAAAATGTTTTTGAAGAATTTTGGTGCAGGTAAAAAATTGCAATTGTTATTAACAAAATAAGATAAAAAAAAACTGTATTTAGTTTTTCGTTAATAACTCAAAAAATATTAATATTTAAGCAATTTTGAAAAAGCTTGTTAAAGAGGAGGAAATTTCCGATGAAAAAGTCACGTTTCCCGAAACTCTATCTTCATTATTTATAATTTTAATTTGACGTTGAAAATAGGGTTCCGCACGGCCGTATGTCGTAGCATGCGTGCGTTGCTGCTAAAGAGAGTTTATCAAAATAAATAATTTTTTATGACGTAAAATGTCATTTTAAAAATTTGAAAAAAATCTAGTATTTTCTTAACACTTGAATGAATCGAGTCCCGTAAAAAAAGAGTTATATCACCATTTTTTCAAAAAGTTATTCAATTGTTAACTAACAAATTTTTTCCCAATCTCCGTTGGCATAAATAATGGGATAAAAGGTATAAATAATTGGTCTATAAATTTCAAACTTCGTGGAGCCCTTTTGATATATATACTTCATACGATTCTGCCATAAGAGTTCATACACATTTATTAATTTGTTAATTATGATTTTTTTCAACTAGTGCAAAATGGAATATCTAAAAATTGTTGATAATTTTTTTTCAATTGATATTTAGCTATGTCTGTTTTCACATTAAACAATGGCAATTATTAACATAGGATATGAATTTTTTAACTAATTTGTTTATTAAATTGTTTTAAACAAACAGAGAAATTCAATATTTTTGAAAAAAAAATTTTGCCCTTTTGTTGTCTAGTTTCGGGAGTCGGGACTTTTTTATCGGAAATTTCCTCCTCGTTAACGAGCTTTTTTCAAAATTGTTTAAATATTAATATTTTTTGAGTTATTTACGAAAAACTAAATACCATTTTTTTAAATCTCATTTTGTTAATAACAATTGCAATTTTTCACCTGCACTAAAATCCTTCAAAAACATTTTTCTATAGGTGATTTCGAATCGAATGAGCCATCGCTCATATTTTTAGGACCTTTATCTCTATTTTTCATGTTTTTGAACTTGTTGATTAGACTAAAAGGTTTATTTAAAAATATTGCGGAAAGACCAAGACTCATTATTGTCCTGTACAGGAGGTGACATGGGCTTCATAATTAATTGTCGGCTTATATTTAAATCAGTCACAACATCAGGGGATTATCATTTAGAAATGAATTCTGAAAATTATGGTAAATGGTTACAAGAAGAGTTAATACCAAATTTACCTCTGAATTCAGTAGTCGTGACCGATAATGCTCCATACCATAATATTCAAATTGATCCAGCACCCAACACAAATTTTAGGAAGCCTGACATGGTGAAGTGGCTGCACGAAAAAAGCATTATGTTTTCCCCTAAAATACTCAAACCCGAATTATACGAGTTGATGAAGGTAAATAAAAAACATCATACCAGATACAAATGTGATTGAACACAGGCATAACGTTTTGCGACTTCTACTCTACTGTCAAAAACAACGTGTCCCAGAAGAATGTAACTTTCAAGTTGGATGATGTGAGGAAACTCGCAGAACACGAGTTTGATTAAATCATTTACAACAGGTAAATCCAGTGATTATAAATTTAAATGACGAAAGCAGCACAAGCACAATCAGCAGTGAAGATGAAGAACATTTGTATTCAGAAAATGACTAATTGAAGTTTATTTTTGGATAAGTGTATCCTTATATAACATTTTAATGATCTATACTACTACCTATGATACTAAATAAAATATGAAAAGAAATTACAAAAAAGTAATGTTTCATTTCCTACTTTAATTAAAACTAAATATAGGTACGACACTGGCTGGCAAAAGGCTTATCGTAATCCAATAGTAATTTAGTTGGAAGAGTCTATACCTGCGCAATCGCTCGCCATCAGCCCTGGCGTGTACCTACTGTAACTCATCTCATTCTTGTGTTATATTTTTCTTTTACTGTTTCTGATAGACAATGAAGTTAAATTTTACTATAATTGATTTCGATTGATGTCTATTCATTTGTTTTCATGGTCGAATAGGCTTGTTTTCATAAAAAACTTGTTTTTTCCTTAGAAATATGTTTATGTAAAATCGATTTGAAATAAGGTGAATTCTTGAATAGAAACGCGTTAACGTTTCGAGCTGACCAATGGACGAATGCATCGGATAAATCGGTGGAATCATTGGTGAATTAAAAAACTTGGTAAAGTAGTTAAAAGAGATCTACAGTTGTGTTCTCATGATATTTTCTGGGGAAATTTTGAAATTCTATCATAAGGAAGCCCAAGCGGGGATTTACTAAAGCGCGGCAGATCAATATACGGGGGGATACCTTGTACTCGGTTGAGTACCTCCACCAATGAGCCTTATATATGAAGCCGCCCGTGAAGGATAAAGGATCAGATTAGTAAAAAAAATTGATCATCAGAAATTCTCGAGCGCGTCAGATTAAGGTAGGGTGAGTTAATTATATGCTAAAAAGTGTATATTACAGTAATCTGACAATTTGAGAGTAACGTAAAGAAAGGGGATGGCAGCAAAGTTGTAAAAAAATTTTTTTTTCGACATTCTCGAGCGTAGCTAGTTTTTTTATTCTGAAGGAAATAATTCAAGGATAACGAAAAATATATAATCTGACGATTTCTGCAATCCGAAATAACAAAAATTCGTCGATAAAGTTTAATGCGTGCAGCTGTGTGATACCTATATTTCCCTCTCCGCGTTTTTATTCCTCTTTCACTTTTTTTCTATCTGTTACTGTCTCACTCCGTCCCTACTCTGAATTATGTTGCCATGACGCCATTACAGCTGATCGTAGAGACTTGTTCGTGATGAAGATTAAGATGATGATCAATTAATCAAATCAAATCAAAAATTAAATTTTTTTTAGCATTTTTAAAAAATATTTTCCTATAAATACAAGTATTCTATTTAAAAAAAACATAAAACATATTTATTTGCATGTTATTTCCTGAGCTTTTCAATTAATTAAGTTCAATGATTTAAAAAAATTTAAAAATATTATTTTTTTTGTCAGATTAGGCGAATCCCTCTAGATAATCGTCAGATTATAAGACAGGATTATTGAATGAGAGTTTTTTTTTTGGTGCACTTAACACCCCCTTAGAAAATATGACGTGCTGGGGTAAATTTTTTTTCTTTTCACTTTAAACCCTTACGTACAACCACCCGCATCATGCAAACGACCAGTCCATGCAACAGTATTTTTTTGCATACAGCCGCTTGCCCCACCGATGAAAATATATATATTATATAAAATTTTTTTCTTCTTATCATCTAAGCTTTGCAACCTTATGTCTCTATGACGCTCGAGTAAAACCCCATTTTGCATCGTGGGCTCCCCTACTACTAGCGAAACCAGAATTTCTTTAAATGAATCTGAATAAAATGAACTGATTCTCAATGAATATATATATATATATATATATATATATATATATATATATATATATATAATATATATATATATATATATATATATATATATATATATTATATATATATATATATATATATATATATATATATATATATATTATATATATATATATATATATATATATATATATATATATATATATAAACATTCAAGCCGAAATAAAATTGTAGGAAGAGCAATCGAAGCTATCGCTTTTTCGATCAGTCAATTATTAATATAATAGACTTTAAAGGACACACGAACTGTCGCACATTTGTATATTTATTCATTCATTCAACTCGATGTTATTTTATCCATAAAAGTTTTTAGTGTTCAGTGCTGACACATTAATGCGGAAATGAACCTGTTGTTTATATGATATCCTGGGCGTGAACTACAGCTATAAAAACCCCATTCATGTTTTATGTTACCATGTATAACTGAATTCTGGAGCTGGCTGTTCATATGTTTGATAAGTAGATTCTTCAACTTCTCTAGAACAACTAATTAGTTTTCTTTTGCCACTTCTCAATCGATGGAAATGATGAATCATGAATCATATTTCATATAAACATTGAATTACACTGAAGAAAGAGTACTTTCAGAACAACTACTCTTATATGAAAATTAAATTACAAAAAACACTCTCCTATATTTAGTTTGTACTCCAAATATTCCTTATGGAATGTAATCCGATGTCATTCATAAGAAAACTACATAATATACGAGTAGTGTAAGAAAATGTTCATATATAGGACGGAACTGCAGTAACGTTAGTTATGAATACAAGTGGTATAAAATCACAAGAAGTTTTGTTTCTCAATTTTCATGGAAAACACTGCTTTCAGTTCGAAGAGGTTATATTCATTTTACTAGTTTCTCAATTTTGTAGTAGGATGGGCATAAAGTTACTGCTGTCATTATCCAATAGTTGTACTCAGGGCCGTAGCGAAAAGAAAAACCAAGTCGAAAAAGCAGAGGGGAGGCTCCCCCAACCCCCCATGGAAACGGCCCTGGTTGTACTATATGCTTTCTTCACTTTCGTTCACTTACTTTTATATGACAGGAAGAAACCCATAATTAAACATAAAATTCTTGATGTGACATGTCACGTTTGAGAAGAGGCACAAAAACTTATAACTTCACAAAATAAATTGTAAAAAGATGTATAACTTCATAAAATAAATTGTAAAACGTTGTTTTTAATGAATTTGCGTAAATTAATATGTGTTCTGTGTGCCTCCTTCAAGTCTTTCTTTTTTCAAAAAACTAGCGATGCTTATTGAAGGTCTGGTAAATGGCTACTTTTCATAGTTTGTTGGAAAAAATGAAATGAAATATTCAATAGCATGTAAAAATACGGGTTCAAAGATTGTATTGAATTTCTTCAGTTTTGAAGTTGGAACTTGAAGTTTTGGGTTGATAAAAGAATATTGTAACTATTTGTTTAAAATGGTCTGTCACGAAACTTAATGAGACAAACCAAATGCTACGCGAGCGAAGTCGCGGGCCACAGCTAGTAATTTTACTTCGAAAATACAATAACTAAAAAAATATGTCAACTGCACCAAGTAATGAATAACTTCGAGAATCGAATTATGTTACCTACAAAGACATTTTGCAAAATCAACCTTTGTAACCTTTGTAAATTGGAGCCTATATGTTATTCTTTTGTATGAACTGTATTTATGTGAAGTTTCGTCTAAATCGGTTTAGTCGTTCAGGCGTGAAAAAGCCACATGCATACATGCATAAATTTATTCATCATCACAAACTTTCACATTTATATTAGTATACATCTCCTAATTGTGTATGTCACTTGACGTTCCATTAATGGAACAGTCTATGTTATTATTCGATGTCAATTGAGATCCAGTTCGAAGCTATCAATTTTTAAAAAGTGAGGTTTCAATTCAACCATTGTGATATTGCTGCACCATAAAGCACATTTTCGAATATATTTATCCTAAATAATCTTATCATCATCAAGATTATGATGATGGTCGTTGTAGATAAAGAGTTATGCGACAGTAAGACTGATGAAGTTTTTAAGAAATTTCTCTTCGAAGACTTTCTTGAATATAAAAAAATTCCCTTATTTACTGGCGTGTTTTACTTTGTAGGAGCACTTGAGTTATTTCAAAGTTTTATGGTTCTCATATAAAATTAAATAAAGTTTAAAACAAAAACTAAAAGCTATCGTCTACTTGAACGCGTTTCCTTTGTAGCTTTCAATATATCTTTAGATAAGTTGCCAAGAAAAACACATTAAACTTTATTTCTAGTTATTTCAGCGATCGAAGAAAACTTTCAATCATTCTCATTTTCAAATTCTGTATGTTTTTTCTGGTTCATCTCCAAATTGAATGTGATGAACATGAATGTTGATCCCAGAAGTGTATGACTTCTAGAAAGTGAATCAGTTGTATAGGAGACAAATATTAAATATGAATTTCACAGGTTTGAACTTCCATTGTCTAAAAAAGTGTCAACAGATTCAAGAATCCATGAAAGAAAATATAAAGTCGAAATAAATAACATTTTAAAATTATTGAAAATACTAAATATTCCATTGACTTAGCTATTACAGAAATAATGTCAAATACGGAAAAAATAAAATAGAAAATAGACTAACGCTATTTTTTGTCAACAGGGAAATATATTTAAATATAAAGTAATACAAATTATGAAATTATGAAACAACAAAAATTAATTGACGCTCCGGGGCGACTTAATTGATTTCAGTGGCGCATTTGCTTTTTCAGCTTGGAGGAAAACCCGGAAAAACCTGCAGCACCACATCATCTGAAGATCTTGATCTTCCAATGTCTTCTCTTTCATGGAAAAAAAATGTACGGTTTCTTAGAGGCTCCAATAAATTCAAGATATCGCCAGAATATTTGGTGACACGACTATCGTTAAACTTAAACTAGTCCGTTTCTTTTTACCAATAATGACCAGGTTCAACTCCAGAACCACAATGAACAATGACTGCATGAAGATAATAGTGGTCTGCTAGATTGAAGTATTCATCAGATTTTAAAACAGACTTCGAACCTACGTAATAGTTTGGTGCTTCCGTCAGAGGTTGAGTTATGTTTGAAGATCATAAGTGTTATTATTAGATTGACTGGTGCCTCAGCTGTACTTGTCTTATATAATCAGGAACATATTGTGTAAGAAAACAAATTATTGTAAGCTGTAATGAAAATGAATTGATAAATGTGTGAAACAATATGTGAATTATAAGTGAATAATAAAAAACAAAATAAACACTGATTCAGTTTGAAATAATGAAAGAATACAAAAAAATGAAAAAAAAGTATGCCAAACTACTTCACAACTTTTCATGTGTGGACTCTATTAGTCGAAACTTTCATATAGATTTCCGATTCGAGACTCCTCAAATTTGTAGGAAATAAATAAGTTTCCTTTATTCAATGAAAATAATATTTGTACTTGCTTCCATGATGGTTTAAGTTTGACGACAGTCGTGTCACTAAACATTCTAAATTTCATTAATACAAGTTCTATAAAAATATAGGAATTTGTATTTACCATTTTTCATGATGATTGTTGAATTATCATTGGTGAATCATCAAGGTGAAGCCAGCCACTCATGCTGGCTAAACGTTAGGTTGCAGTTCCAAACTGCAGTGGACTTAAAACCCGAATGAAGATAGTAACACTGACTTTCTTGAGTATTCAAAAATTGAATTTATATCAGACCAACAACGGATGTTTCACCAACTAATATGCCATTTCATGGACTGACACTTCATAAGGAATACGTTTTATCTTTGTGAAAATGTTCGATAGTGAATTTCAAAGTTCTAAATCCCTAGATAGTCCCTGCATTGTGCAGTATAGATTTTCAACTGCCAAAAAATTGCATCATGTTAAATATTTTCAAGAACTGTGGGTCTACCTTGCTTTAATGCATCGTATAAAAGTATTCTTAATAATAATATGTAATTCGTATCATTTGTGTATTACGTTTGTTATTTATTCAATATTTTGTCATTGACTTCTAATTTTTGTGTCACTGCCCAGAAACAACTTGTGATCATTTTTGGAATTGACACCACAGGGTAATTGAAAAAACGATATGTTCCATTTAGAGGTTCGTAATGACGTTATCACGTCAATGACAGGTAGGTATGTTCAATTACGTTTTAAAAAGTAGTAAATCGTTTAGTGTAATTTTCAATTATATCATTTGTTTAGTTAATAATGAATGCATGGGCAACTTCATGAACGTACTATATTATTCTCAGCTGATTCACCTATTTATTCACTTATGACAGTTGTTGAATTTATTAAGGAACTAAAATAATAAATACGTAATTTTATTTGTTTTTTTTTCACCTAAGTTTCTGCTTGTCAGGCACTATTCTCTGAAGCCCCGAAACATTCAGAGGGTGCGACAGCATTATTAACTAACGACCACTTCCCCACACCGTGGAGTAAGTGATCATTGGCTCCGAGAATCATGTGCGCTCTGAGCAAGCGCAGTGAGCCAAGAATGATAGCCTGCATATGATTTTGAGATTCGAGAGTAGATAGGGCATTATTATTATTATTTTTATTAAATAATAATGCTACCCGATTGGACATACTCTACCAGCAACCTGAATACGCCCAAGCCGCACGAACTCAAATGGTAATTATACATCTCGCTTCATTAGGTACAGCAATTTTCACACACTATATTTTCCATATTTATTGTTTCACTGACGAGAATGAAACGAACCGTTTCTTTCAACCGGGTTTTTCAGCTTCAATAAATCGAACATCATTTTCTCGCGGCGCCCTTCTTCCTAGTCGTTCCTTTGTCCGCACTAGAATCTGTCTGAATTCGAAATTGCATCCCTTGGTGTTGTGGACAGGCGAGAAGTGTCGCCTTGCCCAGGGTGTGCGTGGTATATGACAACAAGCTTCTCGATTCTGGGTCAAACAGGGGAGCGGATCCACTCTCTTGCTTTGCTTCCAGAGACGGATTGGTTCGAGATTTTCATTAGTTACGGAGATGAAGACCATTTATGCCTCCAAAAGTCCTCGTTATGGTATATTTTTTATTATCCTATCGCTGAGGGTGAGAATAAAACGGAGGCTAACAAATTGATTTCTATCTCTACTCTATGGAGAGGTAGCGGGAACTTGAAATATTGAATTACTCATTTCAATCTTACAAAATACGGGTTTTGTTAATTTTTCACACATGCAAACGTGGAGATTCACAAAAAATAATAATGACCGTGTAACTGAAGTTTCTCTCAGTTTATGTATAAGTTTTTTCTCGTACGAAATACTTTTCTAATAATAATAATAATAATTATCATTGCACGGTAAAAACGATTTTGTTGCAGGAAATTAATACGTTTTGTTGACATTTTATTGTTGATAAAACAATACAAGTTACAATTCAAACACTTGCTTGAATGAAATAGAAGCACTTCTTGTTTCCACAAAACCATTTATACGATTATTCTGATGTTTCTGATGTGTAACTGTGAAATGTGTACCACAATTAATCCATCATCTAAGAATCGTATGACAAACTCAAACATTTAATGAGTTGCATTAAAGAAATATTAATAACGACGTCTTTAATTCTAATGCTCTAAACCCGTCTTTATCCCTGAGTTTTATCCAACCGCTACAAACAAAATTAAATTATTTCTGTATTTTGTTGATTTCATTCGAAATCTTTTCGACTATTGCTAATGCTTTACTAAATTAGCACTTGGGACCAGTTAACTCAACAATTACTTTGATTATTTTGAGATGTATGATCGTCGTGGATGCGGAGAGTAGGTATATTTTAGTAAATATGCCAGACCCTTAACAAGTTATGGAAAGTTGTATAATAGTTATCTGTTAGAATAATAATAGTCGGAAAAAGATGTTGATAAATGAATGTCGGTTGCTATAAATATTGTCTCGAAATTGTAAAAGATGATACCTGAGCAAGCTTATTTATCAGAATCATGGATAAATCAAGAATTCACAAAAGGATTGTTCAGTGAGTTAACACAGACGACAGTTGTCACGCAGACCGTAAGTCTTCTAAATTTTTCAAGTACATACAACTAAGTTTACAGAATTTTCGTCGTCTGCCGGTAGCACAGATTTGTCCGACTTTCAATCAAATACTGAAAATGTATTCAATTGGCCAAAAAAATAAAGCTTCTGATTTATTATGAATGTATATTTGTAGTTATTTCAATTATTTTCTTCAAACCGATGAAATGAAGGAAATATTGATGGCTAGGCTACCAAAACAGAATTTAACAGCGATAAAGCGTTCTCAACAGCTATAAAATTTGGGTTCTACCGGATTTTCAGGCCTAGTTGAACATCATTCTCACAATTTCCATCAATGTTCTAATCAAATTGAACCAATGGAATCAAATATAATATAGTGACTCTTTAATAAATAATAATTGAAGCCTCTTTAATGAATCATTTCAAGAAACTGATCTGTCAGTCAGATCTCTCAGCTTACCTAAAATACCACGCGTCAAATTGAATTCGTCTGAAATGCGCGAACTTGATAGGTTTGTTTTGGTTCTCAGTTCGATACAGTTCGATCATGCGCATTTATTAAAATCTGTTTTGGTTCATTTAGAACAGATCTGGGATCGTCCCCAAAGAGTTTTGGTTTTACGAATTGATTTAGAACGATTGGGTCACAATTTCCAGCTTCCACATCGCAGTAATGAAAGTAGAGAATAAATATTGAATTTTTTTTCAGGTGATTCTTCAGTGGTCTACATTACGCAGTAACTTTTCAGGGAGAACTTTTCAGTTTGCCCTTTATTTACACTTCAGCAAATTTTCTGTTAATTCAGCTTTGTTTATTTTTCAGATTGTGGAAGGTTATATACCCCAAAAACCAGTAGTTTGTAGGTTCTGTTGTGTATGCATTTCTTTTTGTTTATAAAACCTAATTTTTATAATTATTTTGTCTACATGTTTGATATTTGTGATTGTTGCATATTTCATCGGTAATATTACGTAATGTAGGTTAACTGTTTTCAAATCATCGCATATATTTTCGCAATTATTTGCTTTTTACAATGTGTTGTAGGAAATTATGATTTTTTCATTAAGGATAAAACATAAACACTACAGTAAAATCCTTAAGGCGGTCTAAGAGCGGTGCTTGTGCAAAAGTAGCGATTCACATTGGATTTGAATCGCTGGAGATTGAATGCATTTGCAAAAACGTTCTCAGGATGATGATAATGAACTCATGTCCCAGTTAAAGCAATTTTTCCACAGAGAATGAGGATCAGCCAGAAAACTTTTTTCACCAAAACTAAGCTCTCCCGAAAATATTTCGTTTCTACTTTCTCTATCAGTTTTCTACTTGAACTGTAGGTATTATTTCTTTCAAAATATTAAATCAACAGGAAAAGAAAATTTTATTTGAATATATATAAACATATAATTCTCTCATAAGTAAAATTATCTGTTTTCTATAAAAATAACTTCATGAAAGTGAGCTGGCCTTTCTGCATTAGTTTTTTACTGACATGAATTCAATACATTAAATTAACATGATAAATTAATTTTCATTTTAAAATATAATACTTAACATGGAAATTGAAGTAAGAAAAACAACTTCAACCAAGTAAACAAAATCCTTGAATAGTCAGACAACTAGAAGGACTAAAGACAAGCAGAGAAATATGAAACGATTAATTTCAGTGTTTTCGTTTTTTACTTCTTGGATTTTTATAGAACTATTCCTTAAGTGTAGCATACTGCGCATTGATTCGGCGTCGATTTGAATCAGCTCTAGAATAGTTCTTAACAGGAAAGGCCGCTTTGACGCTGGAGTACTCCAAAATTCAAATTCAAAAAGCCTTTATCAAAAAATTCAAATATCACATTTACATTTCATAGTTCATCACCTGAAGGGTGAAGTGTAAAGGACTTTCTTCGTTATGGACGCGCCCTCACGGCTCTCCATTGAAATGAGGCGGTGGGGAACGACTCCCGCGATGTTAGCGAGCTGCATTCACCCAGAAATTCAGACTTCGTTCGTCTGTATTAATCATTTAATACGTAATCATTTTCATTGAAAAATATGTCTCTTTTATTTTTGTAATATGATTGTTGATAATTTTGATTATTATTCACAACATTTTTGACAGAAGGCATTAATAGATCGAATTTAGAGCGTAAAGAACGACCTATTAATAATTTTGATGGTTTTTCACCTGTTGTGGTATGAGGTGTATTTCGATATTGAAACAAAAACCGATTTATAATCAGATGCAAGTCAGAATTTGTATTTTGGTCTCTTGCTTTCAAAATAGCATTTTTCATTATCTTTACCCCACTTTCTCCCAAACCATTTGTTGCGGGATGATAAGGAGCACCCGTAGAATGTTTTATGCCACTAGCTGACAAAAAATTCTGAAATTCTTCAGATGTGAACGTTTTCGCATTATCAGTGCAAAGTTCACGTGGTAAGCCAAATCTGGAAAAAAGTTCCCTGAAAAATTTTATGGTTGTTGAAGCCGTGATATTACCAACTTCTACACATTCTATCCACTTCGAAGTTGCATCTTCCACCACTAAGAAGTTTTTGTTGAACAATGGTCCAAAAAAATCAGCGTGCAATCTCGTCCATGGTTCTCGCGGCCAATTCCAAACTGTTAGGGAAGCCTTTGGAGGATTACTTGAGAAGCGTTGACATGATTCACACCCTCGTGCCGTATTTTCAATTTCCCCATCCATCGATGGCCACCACACATATGAGCGCGCCAAAGATTTCATTTTTACCATACCCATATGTGATGAATGTAGTTCTCCCAGAATTAACTGTCGTAATTTCGGAGGAATTACTAATCGATATCCCCACATAAGGCAGTCCTGTTCTACCGTTAACTCATTTTTACGCAAAAAATACGGTTTCATGTTTTCTGCTGGACATCTATCAGGCCAACCGTTCCGAACATAAAAACTTATTTTGCTCAAAACAGAGTCTCTGAACGTTTCTTTTTTTACCAATGTGGAATTTATGGGTAAACACGATTCTTCAACATATTTCATATATGAAATATTTGGATTTGAACATAAGGTTTTTATTTTACATTCCTTACCTTCGTTTTTTGAAGGTGATCTAGATAAAAAGTCAGCCGAATTATTTTCAGATTTCACGTACTTAATATCGTATCTGAACGCTGAAAGAATATGCGCCCATCTTTGTAAACGATTTGCTGCAAAAACTGGCAACCCTTTTTTATCACCAAAAATAGCTATTAATGGTTTATGGTCAGTAAATAAATAGAAATGTTGTCCGTATAGGTATTGAAAAATTTTTTTTACACCAAATATTATTGCAAGAGCTTCTTTTTCAATTTGGGAATAACCAATTTCCGCCTTATTGAGTAATCGCGAAGCAAAAGCAATAGGTTTTTCTGATTTGTCGTCCATAATATGACTTAAGGTTGCACCTAATGCATATTGCGATGCGTCCACAGTTAATTTAATTTTTTTTTCTGGATCGAAATGTGCTAATACTGATGAAGATAATAACATATTTTTAGTTTTCTCAAAACTTTTTTGACAGTCCGAAGACCAAAACCAAGTTGTTTGTTTTTTTAGTAAGTTATACAGAGGTCTCATTATTTCAGAAGCGTTTGGAATAAATCGACAATAAAAATTTACCATTCCTAAAAATGATTTTACTTCTGTTATACTTTTTGGAATTTGAGCCTGCCTGATTGCCAAAACTCTATCCTCCGAAGTATGTAAGCCATTTCTATCAATTATGTGGCCTAGATATTTAACTGAGTTCTGAAAAAAACTACATTTCTCTTTTTTCACCTTCAAACCACACTCCTGAAGTCGCCTCAATACTGTTTCAAGTCTTTCTAAATGTAAATCATCATTATCCGCGGTTATTAGGATATCATCTAAAAAACAGGCAACGCCCGGCATGACAATCATCTGTTCCATAATATTTTGGAATAAAGATGGAGCCGATGTTATGCCATAGGGTAACCTGGTATATGAAAAAAGTCCCTTGTGAGTACTAACTGTTACAAGTTTTCTGGATTCTGATGTTAGAACAACTTGTTGATAGGCCTCTGAGAGGTCAATTTTTGAAAATTTCTTTCCCCCCTGTAACTGAGAAAATAAATATTCTAACCGTGGCAATGGATAATGTGGTATTTCTAGATGTGGATTCAAAGTAATTTTAAAGTCACCACAAATTCGAATTTCGCCATTAGATTTTAACACTGGAACTATCGGTGTAGCCCACTCCGAAAATTCAGTAGGTACTAAAACACCATTATCCACCAATCTTTCAATTTCCTTTTCAATTTTTGATTTCAGGGCTAAAGGTACGGGTCGAGCTTTATAAAACCTTGGTACAGTACCCTCCTTGATTTTCAAAGAAATCTCCATCTTATTGAAAGTTCCTAAACCGCTATCAAAAACTTTTTTATATTTTTCACATAAAATATTCACCTCTTCGACAGCCCTTTCTACAATGCAATCATTTTCCGCATTAGATGCATAATTGATTTTGCCTATGCCTAAATTTAACATTTTCAAACCGTTTCTTCCAATAAGTGGAGGACCCCCATTTTTAACAACATAAGTTTTCAAAATTAATTTTGTTCCTTCATAGGTAATATGTAAATTTAGAAATCCTAAAGGTTCAAAAGTAAGACCTACATAATCTTTAAAAGCTAAGTCGTTTTCATACAATTTTTTACATTGAAAATGTTTGTCATATAATTTTTCTGAAATTGCTGCGTGAGCAAAACCTGAATCTGCTTCGAATCTCAACGGAATATTTTCTACCAATAAATTTACAAAAGTTGGTTTTACATTGCCCTTTGAATCAATATCTGAATCTAAATTGCGAATATTAAAAAGTGAATCATCGGAAACAATTTCTGGTTCAGCTACACTCAAAAAATGTTGAGTAATTTCTTTGTAAACAGGAGCTAAATGACCCTTTATTCCACATCTATAGCATATGCAATTTTTATAGGTACAATCACTTGTCAAATGATTTTTCCGACCGCACACTGAACATAATTTTGAGCTGCTTACCGCTTGAATCTTTCCATGATGCTTACCCCCAGTGTAAGATGATGAACCCTGTTTCACCCTTGGATCAGATCGCTGGGTATAACGTTGCCCTTGACTGCGTTGGCAATGAAAATTTACCGGTTCAGCCTTGATGTTTACAGCTCCCCAACTCTGTCTGACGGTATGTTCCTTCAAAGCCGACTCCTTGGATAGTGCCAACTTTA
Source organism: Leptinotarsa decemlineata (assembly GCF_025532065.1). NCBI lineage: Eukaryota > Metazoa > Arthropoda > Insecta > Coleoptera > Chrysomelidae > Leptinotarsa > Leptinotarsa decemlineata. The sequence continues at coordinate 15,813,748 of NW_027412533.1, forward strand.
CCATTTGTTTTAAATTTACTGATGATTTTGAAGCGTCTTCTTCAAATAAACGGTCCATGATTTTTGAGTCATTTATGCCAATAACAAAGATATCTCTCATAACTGTTCCAAGTTCGTCACCAAACTGACAATTTGAAGCTAATTTCTTTATTTTAGCTTCCCAGTCCGCAACACTTTCACTAGTTTCGCGACTTGCTGTGTAAAATTTTAGCCGTTCAGCAAATAACGATTTAACTGGAGCCAAATGTTCTGATAACAAATTGCATAAATCTTCGAAAGGTTTATCTTCTGGAAGGTTGGAACACACAAGTTCCTAACTAATATATAACATTTTTCGGAAAGCGTATTCAAGAGAATAGCCTTTTTACGTTTTTCTTCCGTAATGTTATTAGCAATGAAAAATTGCTTCAATCTTTCGAGGAAAACCGAAAAGTCAGAGTTTTCATGATTAAAGGTACTAAGCGAACCTAAAAGTCCCACTATTTCGGTAGTTGTCGTCTCTGGCATTTTGTTCACTGCGTTTTTTGGTTACGATAAGAATCCTCGTCGCCAATGTTTTAAATCACTATTAATTTGAATAGGGCCAAAATATTAATACAACCAACTCAATCTCAAGCTGTTTTATTTCACACTGCGGCTCGGGAAACGATGCCTTATACAAAAAACATACTTTTTATATTAACACTTTTTACAATCTGAAATATACCCAGTGTTCTAAATAACTTAATATCTAACAGTGTGCCTCCTGCATAAGCCTATGCACACCATTCCGTGTAATCGATGTTAAGGTCGTTCATAGATCGCCACTACTATAGTTATCAGAATTGACCAGATACTAGGACTCGGTATAAGGTATGCCAAAGCAATATTGTACGATCTATACAGTGTGTAAAAGCCAAATGGAATAAATTCATTATCTCGATTACTGTACATATTTAAAAAAAGTTGCGAAACACGTCAAATGTAAATTATAATTTGACATACTACAACGTGAAAATGCCACCCCTACCTTCAACCCCCTTCGAATGACAGTTACAACCTCCAATTTTTTAAATGGGATCTATAGGTTTGTGATATATCGTTTGAAAGGCCTTTTCATTTTTTATTCAAAAATGTTATCGATTTCGAGTTTATTGCAACAATTAAGATAAAATAAATTAAAATCATTTGTCCTATACGGACAATTTCAAACTTATGTCCATACAGGACGAAACTGCAGTGACGTTAGTTACAGATAAAAGTGGTAAAAAAACATAGAAAGTTTCATTTCTCTTTTCTTGATCATGATTTCCTACCATGTAGTAACGGCTACATCCATCAATTTATTAAAATCATGTGGTTACCGAAATTCAATAAAATACACTCAAAAACTAAAATGTAATGCAAAACGTAATGAAATGTAGAATACGAAAAAGAAATATGAATGTTAACGAAGTAGATGTTCAAAATGTTCACCCTGAATGTCTTGGCAACATCCCAATCTCAAATATAACTTCTAACATTATTTGAAATATCAGGTGTGACCGACCTAATCGCAAGTGTTATTTGTTCTTTTAAGTCATTCAAATCAAGGTTCAGTTTTGTACACATTGCTTTTCACATATCCCCATAAAAAGAAATCTAATGATGAAAGATCAGGTGATCGCGCTGGCCATTCAATCGATTCTCGCCTCCCTATCCACCGATTAGGAAATGTTGTATCGACGTATTGCCGGACATTAACTTGGTAATATGGTGATGCTCCATCCTGCTGAAACCATATCGTATTCAGTGGAACTTGAGGGTTTCCTGGATCATGATGTAACTTGGCTAAACTTGGAATGACATAAATTTGAAGTAGTGCCAAATAATTATAGCCATTCAAGTTGCTTTCAATAAAAAAGGGACCAATGATTTGGTTTCCTAAAATCCCTGCCCGTTGACTATTAGCGGCAATTTTGCCGATCAGCTTGACCGTTAAGAGACAAAGTACAGTCATCAGAACACATAACGTCTTCCAATTGGATGATGTTATCCAACATGTCCATCATTTGCTTAGAAAAATAAGTTCTTCTATCAAAATTGTCTTCCATGAGCTTCTGAGTAGGTATCATTTTATAGAGATGCATTTTATTTTATTTTAATATGTTTACTATCGATGTATGGCTAACATTGAATGTAGTGGATGCCTGTCTAATCGATGTATGTGGGTTTTCCTCAAACTCAAGCATCACATCTAATTTGAGTTCATCACTCAATGCATTGGCAGCTGTTTTTTTATCTGTCCCACATTACCAAGCTTAAGAAACTGCTTCTCTATTTTGCTTATTGTTCCTTGAGATATGATGGGCGGTGAATTAGGAAATTTCTCATGAAATAGGCAAGCTACTTTCTGTAGTGTTCGGGTTTTATCTTCGTAACCAATCATTAGTAAAACTGTTATTTTATGCATTTTCGTTAATTTGACCATTTGTCAGACTTGACGTTAACGAACTTTAAACTTGAATTAAAATACTGACAAATAATGTTGTAACATATAAAACAAGTTGACAAGGCGTTTTAAACTAACGTTGCCACGGAAATTATTTACAGTTTTTTAAAGGATACCATTTAAAAAGAACATTTGTATGGTTTTTGCTTACTTTCGTATTATCAAAACCTCAACATGAAATAAGTTTTGAGTATATTGTAATAAGTTTTGAGTGTATTTTATCGAATTTCGGTAACCACATAATTTCAATTTATTTTATCTTGATTGTTGCAATAAACTTGAAAGCGATAACATTTTTGAATAGAGAATGAAGATACCTTTCAAACGATATATCACAAGCATATACTTCCCATTGAAAAAATTTGGGGTTGTACCTACTTGTCAATCGACGGAGGTTGAAGGTAGGGGTAGCATTTTTCTGTTGAAGTATATCAAATTATAATTTAAATTTGACGTGTTTCGGGATTTTTTAAATATGTACCGTAACCGAAATAATGAATTTATTCCATTTGGCTTTTACACACTGTAAATTTTCTTTCGTTTCTTCTCCGCAATAGATAGCAATATCTTCACTGGTTGACTTATTTTCGTGCAAGTACATCAGGAAGTACAGTGCGGTGTGTGATCAGTACATCATGACATTCTGCACCGACCCATGTGGAAGCGACCTTCAGGCAGAGTTCTTTCGATGTATCGACATTCCTCGGCCTCAGGAACAGGCGCAGAGCGCACGCACGTAGAATTGAGCGCGCTACCGTCCAAACTGATAATATGTTCTGCAACGTTCACAAACGTTTTACGTTATTCTTTGCATTGGTCTATACTCGGAAATTAATGGAAATTGAACAATTATTTGTGAAAATTTCGTTTAATAGTTTACTGATTATGTACAAACATTTTGTTGGTTGAAATAATAATAATAATAATAAAAACTTATTAGCGGTTTCTTGGTGACAATATAAACAGTGTACAAAAACAAAGCAGTTTCTTGAAACTACAATAAACACCAATTCCACAAAGCCGAGGCTGTCAGTGGTATTGAGTTTATGTATTTATTAATAATCTTTAAACATTATTTTAAGAGGTGAACATGGATGTTGGAAAACCAGTAATTACCAAGTTAGTAAATGCTAACAAATGCTAACTCATTAATAAGAAGGTGTAAGTCTTCAAAAATTCAAAAATCTGATAATATTCTAACGAGTATAATACCCCAAAAATCGTAATTACATATATCTATACACATATACACAGATCTTCAAGAGGAAGATCAAGTTTGATTTTTCTCTTGAAGATGACACTTGGTGATCGAAACACGTGTCTAGGTGTTAAAATAACGGTTTGGTGTTGGGAAAAACTCCAGTAATATTCCTTGCTATTCATCTTCAAACAATGGTTGCACCACGTGCGTTAAGTGAGAAATGGGAAGTGATTGTTATTTTTCGTGAGGCTCATCGCAATTATTATGGGGCGGTACGAATGTTTTCCAGATCGCCCTATTGATAGACATTATTTCAAACAGTTACTGGAAAAATTTTATGAGGACGTGCAAAATAAAGCACGTTCTGGGCACTCAACAACAGGGGAAGATTAACAAGTGGACATTATGAGCGAGTTTGTGAATAATCCGTTCCCGTCGAGTAGAAAGAACTGTTGCTTTGAATCTTGGGCTTTCGCAGATGACGGTATTGAGAGTTCTGAAAAAAATAAATTTCATCCCTACAAAATAAAAATGGTGCATGAACTGACGGACGATGATCCAGACCGCCGTCTAGAATATTGTGAAATTGTCCCAGTTATTTGAAACATATTTGTTTCAGTTATGAGGCAACTTTTTTTAAGCGGTCACGGGCATAGACAAAATGTGAGGTACTGGTCCGATGAAAATCCTCGACTTTTTCTCGAAACTCATACCCAGTTTTCCCAAAAAGTTAATGTGTGGGCGGGAATACTGGGTGACCACATTATAGGTCCGTTATTCATCTAACTGGTGCCCTATATTTGGAAATGCTGGAAACAGTAATAAATCCACGAATAGTGGCACCTGTTAAAAATAATTTAGACGAATTTGACATAGATATTATTCTGCAACAAGATAGAGCTCCTCCCCATTTTGCAGTTGCTGTGAGGACTTATTTGAATACTGTTTATGCAGGACGATGGATCGGTCGTCAAGGATCTGTGGAATGCCATCCAAGATCACCAGATCTAACTCAGTTAGATTTCTTCCTATGGGGTTACCTAAAATATATAGTCTACGAGACTCATTGTCACTCTATTCAGGAGTTGCGTGCGCGGATTTCGGAAGTCTGTGCAACAATTACTCGCGATACTTTGCAAGATATCAGGACTGAAACTAAAAACAGACTCCTTTTTTGCCAGGAAGTCAACGGGGAACACTTCGAACATTTATTGTAATAACAGAAAAAGTTAGTTTTAGTTTAGTTGCTTTCCTGTTTGTGGTGTAAGTCTTTGCACGGATTTCCCATAGCCCGATAGTGACTATTAGGCATGTCAAAACATTTCGTTTTTGTTAAATATTGTCTTATGCACTCATATAACATCTTTGACAAAATTATCATTTCTTGTGTTATGATTGTTAGCCATTCGCAAAATGCTATTTTCTGTAAATCCCCTGCTTTGAGATTCTGCACCAATTTATACGAAAATAGTGTCTATTGAAAAGTGAACCACGACTTACGATTTGAAGCTACAAGGTGTTCTGTAAAAAAACCAACACACAATTTTAAACTTGTGATGCACTATTTGTAACCTTTGGTGTAGTAATAAATATTACTGAAGTTTTATCCCAAAACCAAACCGTTATTTTAACACCTCGACACGTGTTTCGATCACCAAGTGATTATCTTCAAAAGGAAGTGTAATCTTCTTCTTGAAGATGATCACTTCACTGGTAAAAATTTTTCCACCGGTACCGGTGGCAATTTAATTACCGCCCACATTAGCGAGAAATTACTTTCGCGTGTGATCTCACATTCCATGCGGAATATTATTTTGTAATTCTACCCCGAAGACAAGTGTGGAATTTTTCAGTGTAATTTTTCATTTTGAGTGTAATTTTGTGTTGAAATAAAACTTTATAGGGTAAATTTGCGATATAAATTTATATCGAGATATTACACTCTTGACAGAATTTTACAGTAGAATTTTACACTCTTATATAACTTCACAGTGGAATTCTATACTCTGATAAAATTTAACATTGTAACGGGTTATATTACCTTAGGATATTCCGTTGTAAGAAGGTCCGTATTCAGAGTAGTTTTGAAGATAATGATACCTCAATCAATTGTTAACTCTTGACTCTTAAGTGGCCATTTTCCCTCATAATTTAGATAATTGAATGCACAAGACTATTACACATTGATATATTAAAAAAAATGTGTATATACAAAATAAGTTCATATACATTCTTGAAATGAAATTCTACAAAACATTTTTTTTTCATTTTCAAAAAAGTCAAATAACAGTACAAAATAAAAAAACCATTCTTCAAATTAACACATTTTCTTTCTTGCTCATGGTGGTATTATTCGAAAAGAGAAATGAAAGTAATATTTCTTTTTCTTTTTTCCTCAATTGCTGTTATTATCCTAGAAGAGAAATGAAATATCATCAAATGAATAGGTTTAGAAATCTAAAAACACAGTAAGTTGACGAACACACATTCCTAGAGAGAAACTACTACTAGTTTTAATTCAATATTAATACTTCTCAAAAATTTTTGATACATATTCAACCGTTTAAATAAAAAATTAGATTTTTCCAAATGTTTTCCAACATTTTCTGAAATATAGCAAATATAGCTATAATGATATGGTATAAAGTGGTGATGAAGTGTTTTGTTCATCTCTTCAACAAAAACAAAAAAGGTCCTAAAGTGTTTCTCGATTCCTTCAATTTTGAGTTCCAACTTGCCTCCCATCACAAAAATGTTTTCAAGTTCAATAATAAGAATCACAAATCCTCAAATTTATCCAAAATTATGAGAGATACAAATAAAACATTCGAATATTTTTTAGGTGAATGAAATTACGATTTAACATTGTCCGATATTTGCAACCACCAATACGAAACTTTATTCCTCATCAAAATTCATTTTTAAAATGGATCGTGCATACGGCGTCACTGATGAGTCACGCCACTGCTATCGAGTATATCTTTTTTTCTCTTTTTCTCAATACCATTCAGTAATTATCACAAACATTTTCAAATATATGTTCTGTAATTATTTGAAAATCAGTTAAAATATGTTGTACTATTCCATACAGTATGAAATAATTTGCGATGCGAGGTTAGGATATACTTGTAATAAAAAAAACACTCTATAATGCATAACGAGAAAACTCAATGAATTCATCTGTTTATTGGACTAGTTATTGAAATTTTACAAGAAATGTACTCACCTTCTTTATTTATTTTCACCAACAACAAAAATATTCTAATGCACACGTCAGACAAACCGATGCGCTTCTGTAGACAAGAATGAACAATACAATAAATACTCACAAATACAAGCGTAATTTTACATTCGATAAAGAGATGGCGAAAATTTACATTTCACTAAGGGGGAATACCCATCGTCCAGTTAGTAATTCTCTTCACATGAAATAATACGTTATGATTTCACACATATATTAGATGAATATTTAATTCTCAATGAAAAGTACATTGCCTAATGAAATTACGTTCGGGGATGTGAATTACTCAATAGAAAGAGTATATTTTCAATAAAACTGGAGTAATGTTCTTCGTTCGAAATGAAAATTCCGAGGTAAATTTCAATCATTTTTCCCGGTGATTGGTGATCAAAACACGCGTCGAGGTGTTAAAATAACGGATATTTGGGATAAAACTCCAGTAATATTCACACAATTTTAAATAAAACGTAGACAGTCTTGTTTGTAATTTCGAAAATCTGCACCGATTTGCCTAAAAATTTGGATTTCGGTTTTACTTACCCTCACCTGGGGTGTGGGTACCACGCCTTGTCGTTGCTAAAAATAATTCATTGAAAATAGTTCTGAAAATGAATAGATGAAATAATTGTGAGCAATTTTTGTACTTTCTCTGGAAGTCAAAACTTCGATTTATTAAATTTTTCAACCAATGAACCCATGTTTTCAGATGGAGTAATAACTTGTTGAAGGTTGGTTCTTATTCCTCAAACGCCAAAATTAAATGTTTCAACGTAACAAGTAAATAATGCACTTATTTTCAATTAAAAATGTTTCACAATTCCCGAGAAGAGGTGACATACATCCCTAGGATAAAAGTAACCGTCGGTACGGGGTTCTTCAAATATTTGATTTTTATATTTTGTTGGCCTTATTAAAATTGTATGTAGAATCGTTCATTATAAATATAAAATACAAAAACGTTTCCATTAAAAAAAATCACTTTGGCCATTTTCAATTCACTATAAATGATTGGTAATTATAGAACAAACGTCTTACATTGAAAACGTATCACTGCGTTGCATGCAAAGAAAGCAAATTTTTACAATGTCTAAGAGATCTGTATTTCAAAAAAATCTTTACCCGAAATTTTAAGAAATGACTCAACATCGGACATGAAAGACATAATACGGGATACACTTATATCAGAGTTGAAGAAAGGAAATTCAAAATTCAGATATATAGGTATACAGGTTATTAAACTTTAAATAAAAAAACTATTGCCTTTTTATAGGATTTCAAACCTCTGTATTTTTCGAAATATGTTTTTATACAAGTTCAGAATCATTCATGTTGCTCAACAATTTTTATCAAAAAGTTCTAAATCATATGGCCTGATTTTTTTTCTTTGTTTCAGGTGAGACTTTCGTGTGAAAGTAGGATACCCAAAAATGGTCATAACAGAACAATGTGACAGAAGTGAAGGTAATAAATTTGAAATGATGCGCTATCACGTTCAATGCTCATGAAAAATCATTTTATAACTGTTTTTATAGTCAATCAAAAAATATTCAAAAGTATTTCAAAGGTTTTCTCATCGAAACTGAAAGTATTATTCAAAATTTTTGTATTGTTTGGCACTCGTCACCTTGTTTCAAACTCCGCCTCGAATATATTATGACAACCTGTGAAGCACCATTATTTACTGATTTCAGCTATATTAAAATATTAGGTTATTCCATTTCTATCCACTCAAATATATACTAATCAATAATTTCACTCTTATTGCACTTTCTAAGACAATTCGAGAATTCCAATTTTTATCGAGAGAAAAGAACGGTATATAAATAATAAGAAATCGACTTTTGGAGTATAGATATAAATCTAAATATTTCGCATATTGACGCCTTGATCATTTTTGATCAGCTTTCTATCGAGTTTTAAGTTTAGATTTAGAATAATATAGTATATATCTATTGCACTGTCGTACCATCAGTTATCAACTTATTTCCTAAATTTATTGTTAAGAAAATATTCATATTTCTCATATTTTTTATATATCTTTCATTCTTTTTCCCAGAAGAAACAATTGATAATCATTGAATGTAGGCCCAAAATCAAATTTCCAATAATTTAGAATTTGCTAGAAGTCTATGAATTTCGTAATCTGTGGATATATCAAACTCAATGAAGTTAAGATGCAACTCAACAAATAATATGCGCGATTCAACGTAATTGAAGTCATAACATATGAATACGTGTTCACATTAGACTAATGCTACTTTTAATTCAACGTTTGCAATTAAACGTTAAAAATGAATGGTAAAAACCTTATCAACTGCTATATAGAAGGATAGCAGGAATGTATGTTAATTAATTGTTTTGATATGTGAAAACTTCTAAACATGTCATTTTGAAAACATCACCATGAACAGTTCAGACCCTAACCTACAAATGTCCAACAACTATATCAACGGTATTCTAATTTGAGATATTTTATAACCTGCATTAATTAAAATTATTTTATCCTTGAACGGGATGGAAACAACTTTTAATAAAGGTATAGTTAAGAATTAAGAATGTTATAACTCTCAAATATTATTCCAACTTTAAATAAACGATAACCAATTCAGTCATTATATTTTATAGAACCCATCATTTCGTTACAACTAGTAGTTTTAATACTTCGGATTAGGACAGTGACGGTGATGCATACTCGTAACAGGCTCTGAGAGCCACATAAGATTCAGAATAATGACACTCTGATGTTAATTTCATGGCTGTCAGTTTTATCGATGTTAATTTCAAAAACTACACTTAACGATTTGATCTCCACAATCGATGTTAGGAAAAAATATTTTATCGCTGTAAAACTCTGTTTTGGTGACCTAACCTTCAATTTCATCATCATTTAATCGGTTTGAAGAAAGTAATCAAAGTGATACAAGTGCTCAAAATTTAAAAGATGAATTTTCATTTATTAACGAAAAGTTTGTTATTCAGCAATACCATGTGAGCAACTAGCACCGTAAAAGCACGAATCCATAGAACGAGTTTCAATATTTAGTCACAATCATAGTTCCATTGGTTCAATTCGATTAGGACAGTGATAGTGATTGAAATTGTGAGAACAACCCAAACAACGATGGATGCCTGATCAAAGCATGATGAATAATTTCACGCACAAGGGCGTGAAATTACATCTACGATTCGTGAACGGTGTGTGAAAATACTATTTCACGTACGGGAGTAGAAAAAGATATGAATTGGTTTAGGAACGTTGTTCCAAAACTAGTAGACAATTGTGTAATTGTTTCAGACAACGCTCCATACCATTCCAGAAAAGCTGAAAAACTTCCTACTACAGCCATAAAAAAGCTGTAATTCAAGACTGGATGCGTTTGAAAAGTATACCTACCATTCGAGGATAACATGGTAAAAACAGAACTTTTAAGGATAGTGAATGAACATAAAACCAAATATAATGAATAAATTGTTGACAGTTGCTAAAACATATCATAAAATAGTATTACGTCTTCCCCCTTTTACACTGCGAGCTCAATCCAATAGAGCTCTTTTCGGCCGACATAAAAAACTATGTTTCCAAAAGATAATACAATTTTTAAATTTTGTGGTCTTGAAAATATTTTCAGTAAAGCTGTTTCGTCTGAGATTAGACCATCTAATGGATGATTAAGTTAACAGAAATCCATTGATGAATAATCTTGATGATGATTCTTCTAGTACCAGTTTTTCAAAATCAGTAATCGGTCTAAAAGGACAAAGGATTTATTATTTTATTATTAATTTATACGCCAAAACATCATTTTAAAATAAAAAAACTGTAAACCAATCGTCCTGCTGAAATAAAATGACCCGTTTTTTGTAGTTCATTTAATGTTAAATGTTTTTGTTTTTTTCATTAGTTGAACTTTGAATAATTTTCTTATATCCAGCGGTATATTATTGAAAAATAAAAATAAAACTTCAGTCGTTCCTTAGTGCGACTCTGTACAAGTAGTCTTATCTGGGAGATTACGTGCATTATATTGATAATGTTTTAGAACACTCCATTGCTTGCATGGACAGAGTTTGGATGTTAATTTTATGGCTGTCACTTCGATCGTTTTTGGAAAGAAGTGTTTCATCCTCCGTATTATCATTGTATAAACTCTGTGTTGGTAGCCTGGCTTTCAATTTTTTCGTTATTTTATCGCTGTGAAGAAAATAATCGAGAGTAATTCATGACCTCGATGTTTTGTCGATAAATTTCCATTTTTAATGAGAATTTAACCATACTAATGAAACGAACAGCATGATAAAACACCAGTTCGTAGGACGAATATCCTCTGGATATGAATTCCATATGAAAATTATAAAATTAGCTTGAAACAAGGATTCGAGTTCGACGGAGTGATTGCTGGGCAGCTGATACAAGCGGCATTTGAAGAATGGAAAAACCGAGGGACGAACCTACTCCAATCAAATATTGACCATTTAATTAAAATTCAATATTTTATTTTCAAATAATAGTCGAAATTGTTTTTCAGTGTAGTCACTTTGTTAATACGCAAAATAAAACCAAAAAGTATCTGTTAATTACAGTTTGGTTATATGAAGTATTTTAATTGTAGCAATAATTTTATAGTCAGGTCACAAATATCCAATACGATTGACTATTAAGTTGGAGATTATTGTTAAGCAATTATTTAATTCCGATCAAAGCTGAAGATTCCTTTTTGAGCAAATAGTTCCGGTATTTCACAACAAACAACAATAGTAATTCGAATTACACGATCCAGAACGCGTTCTGAGCATTGTAATATTCTTAACGGTACATTTTGGAGTTAATTGTTCGCCTTTTACTCCCGTCAACCGAATTGGAGTACACGCCCGTGGAGTAAAATTGTATTCATTCATGAAACTAATGGGAAACTATAATTATTTGTATTACGTCATGAGCGTACGGGTGTTTTTATTTCTGGGACATTAATTCGAAACTTTATTAATAGCTATCATTATGGTTTCATCCAGTCTCAAAATATACTAGCCGACAATAATAAAATTGAATCTAGTTAACAAATTATGTTTTCTTTTCTACCACATGAAGGAATATTTTCATAATCTATGTCGATGTTATATCTACAAAAAATTTAAATCATTAAATATTTGAAATATTAATTAACGAATCAACAAATATTAATTAACAAATGGTCCTTAGCTACTAACATAACTAATCTGTGGTTATACAGTGTGTCCGCAAAATATGGAATAAATTCGATATTTCCAAAACCAAAGTTCGTCTTACAAAAACCTGAAACACGTCGATTTTTAATTTTAATATTCTACATTTTACAACAAAATTTCTTTATACAGGGTGAACCATATTAATCTGATGACGTCATCGGTATTTTTTTAAATGCAATACCCTGTATTAAGTGTCAGTTTCAGATAATCCGTAACGAGCTGATTCCGAATAGGTATGATACTTGGGGTCTAACGGACAGAATTCGAACGATGTGCGCGCTTAGAAAATAAATTTTATTTGATATCTAATGAAAGTAGAAATTGATTAATTATTTTATATTTTTTTCTAATGATTAATTTAACAATGGTAAAATAATCCAGTAATAAATACATGACGTTATTTTAAATGTTCGAACTGTAGTCCTTGCTGTAGTTGGCAGTAACCGTGCTAACAAGTATTTCTTATTAATTTCAAAAAAGTAGGCGGCTACTTTTTTTTTGTTATTGTGAAATGCCATTATTACGATTGACTGTAACTGTTAAATAGGACAGTAGTTGTTGTACTAATACGTGAATTTTCTGTAGTATTGCTTCGAATTAATTTGAATACTTATGATGATTGGCTATGGAAACAGATCGCGAACTCAGATGGAAGTGTGTAACTTATTTAATGAAAAAATATACAGAAAGACGCATAACGCAGTTATGAGAAACTGATACAATTGAAAATGCACGCAAATCAGGTCGTCCTTCTGTAAATGATGATACAAAACTAGATGTTTTACTTGCATTTGAATAAGATGTGCAGACTTCTGTTCGTAAGGTTAGTCGTGATTTCGATGTCAGTAAAACAACTGTACACAAAGTATTAAAATTGAAAAAATGGCATCCCTTTAAAATGGAACTTCTACAGGAATTAAACGAGGATGATCCAGATGGAAGAATAGAATTTTGTGAATCCTATTCTTCACCGAGACCGTCTTCTCGTAAAAAATATATTTTTTCAGACGGGCCAACATATCTTCAGTTTCTAAGGAGATATCTTGTACCTACTTTAATTAATTTATTCTTCAGTAGAATTGATCCTGGAAGTTTTGATGAAAGTTCATGGTTTCAACAGGATGGTGCGCCTCCACATTATGCTGCAGATGTTCGAAAATATCTCGACCAAATGTTTACGAACCGATGGATTGGTAGACGTGGACATATTGAATGACCAGCGAGGTCGCCAAGCTTAAATCTGTTGGATTACTTTATGTGGAGCCATCTGAAGAATGTTGTTTATAAAACGAAACCAGCAAATATTCAAGAATTAAAAGAGAAAATTCGGACAGAAATAAACAATATTTCTCAAGAAACCATAAACAAGGTTCAACAAGAATTTATTCAACGTTTACGTTACTGTCAGATAAAGTAAGGACTACAGTTCGAACATTTAAAATAAAGTCATGTATTTATTACTGGATCAATTACCCATTGTTAAATTAATCATTAGAAAATAATATAAAGTAATCAATGAATTTCTACTTTTATTAGATATCAATAAAATTTATTTTCTAAGCGCACATCTTCAAATTCTGTCTATTAGACCCCAAGTATCATACCTTTTCGGAATCAGCTCATTATGGATTATCTAAAACTGACACCAAATACAGGGTGTTGCATTTAAAAAAATTAGCAATGACGTCATCACATTAATATGGATCACCCAGTAAAATGAAATTCTATTGTAAAATGTAGAATATTAAAATTAAAAATCGACGTGTTTCGGGTTTTTGAAAACGACCTTTGGTTTTGGAAATATCAAATTCATTCCATACTTTGCGGACACTCTGTATGTCCGACGACTACGTCGTAACGGAAGTTTTTCGAACATAGGTACTTTTCTTCAGTTGCAGATGAATTGACAAAAAATGTAACCGTAGCCTATGATCCACTGATAAATCTAGCAAACGTGAGTGTTAATGAAAACTTAATCTTGTATGACACTAATATTGATGTATTGAAAGAAACGTTACATGATATTTGAAATGAAACCGCAACTGGATTTGATGACATTTCTGTTAGAATTTTTGAAAATCTTCCAGATAATGCCCTGAACCAGCTAGTATCTCTGATAAATGAATCCTTCAAAGAAGGCATATTTCCACCGTTTCTCAAAACATCAATTATTATTATTATACCGATCTATGAAGGTGGTAAAATGAGCTCTGCCATGAATTTTGGGCTCATTTCACTCATTCCCACGTTAGCAAAAATCATCGAAAGACTCGTTAAGTACAGAATCTTTGACTTCTTGCAGGCGTGTGATATATTGAACATCAAACATTTTGGATTTCAGTGCAATAAGAACACAAATGATGCAATTTTTCCACTGTTATATGAACTGCGGTGGCTGTATTTTGTGATTTATAGAAGGCTTTTGACTGCGTGAATCATAAGATTCACCATTACGGATTTCGAAATAAAGCACATACATGAGTTACCACATATTTATCTGGCTTCACACAAGTAGTTGAGACGAAATCAATTTCAAGTTCAGGTAATATACAATGCGGTATTCCGCAAGGATCAGTCTTGGGTCCAATTTTGTTTTTACTACATGTTAATGACCTGACGACGCTTGACATTTCAGGAAATGTTACCGATAGTGAAAACTGAGATAGTGTCCTTCAAATGTGCAGATGCTGATATTTCTTCAAACCACCACAGAATTGAAAACGGTGTGTTTTTTTAATTTCTAGAACTATGCATTGACAACGGTCTTGAATTTAATGAACACGTCAAAAAATTCAATAAAAAATTGTCCTCTGGTTGTTATGTTGTAAAAATCACTGCAAACGAACTAGGATACTCAACCGCAAAGACGGTATCCCATGCTGGAGAGTATGCTGTGGAAATGTTCTTCAAAGCGTTTTTGTTGT
This sequence comes from Leptinotarsa decemlineata, assembly GCF_025532065.1. Taxonomy (NCBI): domain Eukaryota; kingdom Metazoa; phylum Arthropoda; class Insecta; order Coleoptera; family Chrysomelidae; genus Leptinotarsa; species Leptinotarsa decemlineata. Next base: position 15,828,807 of record NW_027412533.1, read on the forward strand.
ATAAATGAAAGCTCTGAGATACATCTGTAAACTAAAATTTCACGATTCGTACAGACTGCACTTCAAGCAACACAACATACTCACGGTAGTGTCTATATTTATACTTGAAGCAGTGTGTCTCATAAATAAACACAAACAAAATTTCATTACAAAGAGTACATACGCCACCCGTCAAAGTAATCATCTCAAACTACCAATACCACCTTCCACTCTCGTTAAGGGTTCAATACAGCGTGACTCACGGTCGATGGTAGGTTAGACGTTTCTGGAAAACGCAAAGCATGATTTTTCTGAAAATTTCACCTCTTACATTTCCTTACCTGTTCTATCGATCTAAAATATTTTCAGCATTGCGGCGTTGCCACTTCCATCAAAAAGTCCTAGCAACTTTTTTTTTAATGGAACACCCACGTATATTAATACATTTTTGGAATCGCTCTGGGATTTTAATACTTTTTTGTTGATAATGTCCTATACCTATCTCTATCTATTTTCGAGATAAAAAATAAATTGTGCTAAATATGGTCCAAAACATAGCCTTAATTGAAATTAAGTACATCAGTACTCTCAATTCATGAAAAGTTGATATTTTGATGATAGTTTGGACAAACTCGAAATATTCAAATAACACCAAGAAATCGACTCCTATCATACAGGGCGTGCTAAAATTACTATTATTTTCATTGTGCATAAAAGTAGTCAAAAGTTCATTTTTTCAAATGAAATCCCCTGTATATTACTCGGTAAATTGAAAGATGGTGAAAAATGCTTCAAGATGATATACATGTATACCTAAATCGTCAAGTTTTCTTAATAAAGCCGTTTTTGTGGAAAAATAGTTGTGTCACCAACAGGTGACACAAAATTAGAAGAAGAAGAAGGAATTTAGTCGTTGTTTGATCTCATTGTTCGTGACTGTGAAAAATGCCAATCGACGCAACTGATGCAGCCAAGGCAGTGGCTTTGGCTGATGCTGGGTATAGCCAACGTCGCATAGCTCATACTCTCGGTGTACCTCGAACTACGGTACGAGATGCGATCAGACCGCTTCGTCGTCAGCAACGTTAAGAAATCGCTTCAGCACCGCTACTGAAGTGCGTACACGTCTTTCTGAGGTGATAACTGTCCGTGTGAGTGAGCGTATCGTTAGAAGAAGACTGACAGAAAGAAATCTAAGGGATTATTGTTCAGCTCGTGCCCCACAATTGCTTCCACAACACCGTAGAGCTAGACTTGCTTTTACTCGAGAATATGCTGACTGGACAAAGGAGGAATGGAAGGACTTATTGTTCGAGAGCAAAGTAGCCTTAAGAGGTCCAGATGGACGTCAGCGTGTCTACAGGCACCCAAAATGAAAGGTTTGCTACGTGCGCTATAACAGAAACAGTGGGCTACTAGGGAGGTTCCTTTATGGTTTGGGGAGGTATTTCTTACAAGCACATTTGGAACTATCTCAAAAGACGTGTAAGTGATAGAATACCAGCCCCTATGACTTTGGGAGAAATCAAGATGGCTGTGGTAGAGGAGTGGCACAATATCACCAATTGGATATTCAGAATATCATGGATGGGTTATACCAAACCAACTCCATCCGACTTTTATCAAACATTTTTGTTCTTTTTTACCTTAAGGGTAGTTTACAACATACCTTCTCATGAAATGTGATATAAATTTGACTGTTTCTGAAAATTGATAGAAATACAGGGTGGGCGGTTAATTGTGCCTGTGAGTGTAGTTTGGAAGAATATTATGTGGATGGAATATAATGATAAGTAGACCAAAACTATAAACTTTGATATCATATACCTTCTATTGTTTGTTATATTTTAAATTTCACATAAGTGACTGATTGTTTTTATCCAATTCAATTTTATATGGTAGTGACTATTTTTATGCATTCATCAAATGTTATTAATTCAATTTAATTCACATTAATATATACACGCTTTGTCAACAAGATGTTATTCTTTGATAATATAGCATATTTTGATTGATTGATGGATCTCATTACAATTTAACAAGTCTTCGATTATGTTATACACTCTTTTGAGCTTCTGAGTACAAAATGAATTATCTTTTTCTATAGACGAAGAAATCAAATCATCTGAATAGAATCTAATTCGACATTTCGAAGGTCACTTCAAGTATTTCTCAAGACCTCACCAATGGCCAATAAAACAATTAAAATTTCTGTTTTTCACGAACGTGTTTACCTTGTTCACAATCAGATATTTTCGTTTATTTCAATATATCACAATGAATCATTTAATTTGTTTATTCAGACCATTTTGTTGGGTGAATCGACGAGTATTATTTTTAGTGTTTGCAAACAAAAATACGTCACTATATACTACCTACGCATTTGTAGTTTGTTATAAACCATGATGAAATCACGCCAAAAACATCAAATTTTCTTTACAATCGAAAATCATGAATATTTGAAATGCCACATTTCAAGCTATCATCACTTAACACTCATCACGACTGATACAGCATTGATGGAGTTCATAAGTAGTAATTCGACAGAACATTTTTTTACCTACGAAAAGTGCTGCAAGCTGAATTTGTTGCTTCTACTGAATATTAGAACTACAAACCCAGATGGACCTTCATATTGATACACTTTATATGCTATGCCCAGAGTTCATGGCTAATTTTTGTAATAGAAATTTTCCTGAGTTTGTATTATGCGATCATTTGAACTATGGCATTTGAAATTGGTATACGAGATTTAGATTATCGCTGAAAGAGTATTTATATTGCAAAATAAAGCTATGAGAATAATTAACAGTATTGGATGGAGAGATACATGTAAAAATGCATTCAAAATCTTAGGTTACTAACTGTCGCTGATTTCTATATTTATGAATTTATTAGTTTTCAGGTTTTTCTCTACTGATGAAGCAAAGATGTTTGTGAAACGCGTCTAGAAATTAAAATTTTTGTGAAAATTGTGTAAATATTATCCTGTATCATCAAGTAACGGGTCAGTTCATTCATAATAAATATAGTTGATCAAGATTTTATCCAAATCAACTCAACAGTATTTCTTCCAACAACTGTTGGAATTGATACAACGCAAGCCGAAGGCATGCGTCGTAACTGATTGCGCCTAGAATACTATACTTATTTTGAAATATTCCTATAAGTCATTTCAAAATAAGATTCATTCGTGAATAATATCTCGAATGAAATAAATTAAATTTGGTCGAAGCTTACTTGAGAGAGAGCCAAAAGCTGTGGAAGAAGCTTGGGTGTCCCAGAATATCAATATTTGACGTATGTAAGAGGTCTCTAGATAGGTTGATATCTTTATCCTGAGTCTACGACTGTTTAAACCTGCACAAGAACCTGAAAATTATTGTGATCCATCTGTGAGTCAACAGCTCTTGGTATTTTCTCCTCTCGCGGGATAAAATTCTCTCTGCTCGACTTTCATTGTCAGCCAGTACTCTGCTACTCTCTGCATAAGTTTGTCTCGTGTAATTGGCAATATGCACAATTCCGTATGCTAACTCCAGGAAGGAGAGGAGTTAGAAAAATTTCCGTGGTTTCCAGTGTGGTACTGATGGCACCAGAGATAACCAGGCAAGGCTGCCTGTACATCAAAGAGACAATTGCTCTGTACAATCATTACATAAAACCAATGGATTTGTTAGAGAGCCCTAAGCTCCAAGATTACTTAAGAATTCTTCGACATTTTCATAGTGACAGACTGGCTTTGTGTATTTTTTTAAGTGAGCATTTCGGGTGAGATTTTGCTATCAAAAATAATAAGTACTTATTATATATTTACCTCCATTGCGAATGAAATAATTTCATGATTGAGTAAAAGTGTAGTTAAATCATCCAGATTCTTTTTTCTGGTGAAGGAGACTGTATCTGGAAAATGCTAATATGAATAACCAACATTTTCCAATATCAATTTTTTTTGCCCTGTAAGTTTTCTATTCATTCACTTTTCAATGTATGAAGTACATACATTAAAGTAGAATCAACGTCCTTTGTAATGTATTTTCAGTAAAGGAAAAAAAATATTACGGGATTATCAGCTAATTTAACACAATGTATTTGAGAAATTTTGGGTAAATATGGATTAAACAACAAAAACCCAGTGTCAAGTATTAAACTTACTCTAAAATACTGATTCACAATCATGAAAACAAAAACAAAGTATTTGAGAGACAGCTGTAAAGTTATGAATTTGCCAGTGATTGGGCTACAAAGTAGTAAGTTTTGAATGTGATCAAGTGGTGTTGGTCCGAAGGCGTGGATTATTTGATCAACTCACCCAACAGAAAACGAATACATAATTAACGCTCTGTATAGAAGACAGAAAAAATATGTTATCATGGAATTTAGAGCCGAATATTTTGAAAATGATGACTTGAAAAAATTGAAATAAGATTTGCAAGGGATTTCATGATGAACAAGAAAAGCTATATATCATTTTCCATTATTGCAACGTGAGGTTTTGACAAGTCAAAGATCATGTGAATTATATCCAAAGGCATATTAATGATATATATTCATGATCAAAAGTAAAACTTCCAACATATGAAACGATCAACTCGACCTGAATAAGTAACTAGAAGTAACCAAGAAGTGCACGTACATAAATATGTGAAAATAGAAAAATACATATAGAGTTCTATTTATATTCTGAAACGGTATCTGATGAATAATTTATAAATTATTAAATGTAATGTTAGTATAAAAATCGAATTTTTTTTTAATATTTCGAAAGATTTCTTCGTACTGTATGGTGGACATCTATAATAATAATTTATTGATCCATTAGAATGAGCCTAAAAGAAGCAATTGGACAAGTCAGTACATATCGGATACATATAGAAAATATATAAAACAAGAGTTATTGAAACAAGTGAACAAAGCAGCAAAGATGAAAAATAATACAAAACATTTTTTCCTAATGTAGATAAGAAAAAAACATCGATTGTATATGGGCTCATTTCAAAAAAGGGTTTTTTTATTTTATGCTTGAATACGTGTTCCTTGGTTATAATTTTGAAAAACTCCGGAAGTGCATTATATAATCTCATCTCCAAAATCTCAAACAAGTTCAGACATAGAGATAAACGTGTTTGGGTATGTGAAAATATGTTTTGATGCGGGTATTATATTCATGAAAAGATTAGTTTTGTTTGAAAAATTCTTTATTTTTATGGATGTACAACAAAACACCCAGAATGTAGAGGCAAAATTTTCAATTTTTTAAATAATGTTCTACACGATGATGTTCGTGATGCGTTCGCAATGGTCTAATAATTCTCTTTTGCATTACAAAAACATTGTGTGCAGATGGAGAATTTCCCCAAACAATAATCCCATAGTTAATTCTTGATTGTATATATCCGTGGTAATATAAAAGTACCAGAGTAGTCTCGAATTCTTTTCAGGTTTCTTAACACATACACTGCTTATTGAATATTTTAGTGAGATTATCGCAGTGATGACGAAAATTGAGATTGCTGTCTAGAAAAAGCCCTAAAAATGTTATACTGTCAACCTTTTCTATTTCAACACCGGATATTCCAATATCATCAATGTCTACCGTGTTAATATTTGGGGCAGTATGAAAAGCTACTGCTTTCGTTTTGAATTTTCACTGAACTAATTTTGCAAGTTATCAAGATCAGGGAAGGAAGGAAGAGAGGAGGAAAGAATCATCAGTACACAAACTGCAAAACAGAGGGCAACTCATTGATATAGGGAATAAAAAGGATTGGTCCCAAAACTGATCCTTGGGGAACACCTATGTCATTATTCAAGTGATCGGGAAAAAGTTATAATTCTCGTTCGAATATTGTATCTTGACAGCCTGGGTGCGATTTGAAAGATATGATACGAATTATTCATGCTGAATACCTCTAATACCCGTTTTATATCTATAGTTTGACAGTCAAAAGCATCTGTATCAATAACAATCATTAAAGGCGGGTACGTTGCCAAACTTATTTAGATTTGATTAAGAGAAAATATTTACGACCTCGTATACAGGGTAATTCAAATTCGACCCCCACCATTGGGATATCCTAAAATACTAAATTGGTGCAAAGTTGTGTTTTTTGTGCTTAAAAAAATACTATTTTGGAACTTGAAAAATTCCGAGTATTTATGGAAAAAACTGCAAATCGAAATTATCGTTTTTATTTTTTTCCAGCGTTATTTGACAACATAGCTCAAAATCAAAAAAACATTTTTATCGATACTTTTTTCCAGCTATACGTTTTCATTTTCAGATTTACTATCCGAAGTTTCGTCTTCTGGCAATCATCATCAACTTTTTTTTCTATTATGGGCGACTTATTGTTTTTTTATACAGGAAAATAGTGCTTCTCATTCTGATTTCATTGATGTAAAATTTGTTCTGATTAGCTTTTCTGAAACCACAGGCATTTAAAAACAGCTTCATATGAGATGGTCATGACTCCATCGAAAAAATTTGTTTAATGAACGAGGTATGTTGAAACTTTATTATAAATTTGAAAAGAATAGATTGTATTTTGAATTATTTTCGGAAAGACAACAGCCGGATAGAACATTATTCGGTATTTTGGACAAACACTAGGCTGAGTACGATGTGTTTCAAAAACCAAGAATGAAAGCATGAGCTTGTTAAAAATGCACAAAAAGTATTACAAGTGTTCGAAATGATGATGGCCTTCCTCTTGAATACATAAGCGTACTCGTCGTCTCAAATTAAGAACAGCCCTAACAATATCACTCCTTCTGATAGATCTGAATTGCGTGATATTTTCTCTAAGTAAACTCACTGTGTCATTTTCTTGCTCTTGATAGATTCTGATCTTTAAAGTGCTCCATAAGAAAGCATCCAAAACTGTAAGGTCAGGTGACCTTGCCGGCCAACTCACTGGTCCAGAATTTCCTAACCACCTATTAGGAAAACTTTGGTGTAAATATTCGCAAACTGTTCTTTTATTGTGTGGAGGAGCCACGTCATGCTGAAACCAGCATTTGCTGTTATAATTATCAAGGGGAAACAAACGTATCCATATATTCTTCGAATTCGTTTCTTAAAAACCGAAGATAGATTTTTCCGTTCGAAGTATTATTGAAGAAATGAGGTCCAAGTATTCGGTCGTTATAAATTCCAGCCAACACATTCAAACGAAACCAAACTTGTGGTTTAACTTCTCTGAAGTGTGCTCATTATTTCTATTAAAACACCACAGTTCGAAAAAATACTTTCGTCGGTCCAGAAATTTGTGGGTCTACCCTTTACGAGAGTCAGCTACACAATTCCATCCTTCTCTCAGGATCTCCTGAATGTAATTTTCGTAAAATATGTATCTTATAACATTTCAAACCACTTTTTTTATTCCTTCCATACGCTCGTCTGTGGCATATCCATTTCTGCCGAGACTCGATGCGTTGATTTGGAAGGATCTGCATTTATCTAAAAAAGTACCAAAAATAATTATACTTCTTCGGTTATGAAAAGAAACATTATTCTATCTCTACTAATAAGTTATTTCTAGTATTTTGTTTCATTCTGCTTCCATTCTTCATTCTTGGTTTTTGCAACGCACCGTACTCAGCCAAGTGTTTATCCAAAATTCCAAAATTCGTACTATTCCTACCAAATTTATAATAAAGTTATAACATGTCTCGTTTTTCTTCATTTGAGCATGAGGACATTTCGACTGAAGTATTTGTGCAAACCTATGATCAAACATCACAGTTCTGACAACTAGTGTTTATTAACAAAAATTTTCGATGGAGTCATTACCATCTCCGATGAAGTTGTTTTTTTAAAACCTGTGGTTTCAGAAGAGCAAATCATAACAAATTATACATCAATGAAATCAGAATGAGCGGCAGTATTTTTTTGTATAAAAACCAATAAGACGTCTACAATAGAAAAAAAAGTTGATGATGATTGCCATAAGACGAAACGTCGGATAGTAAATCTGAACATGAAAACGTGTAGCTGAAAGAAGTATCAATGAAAACGTGTTTTTGTATTGACCTATTTTGCCAAATAACGCTAGAAAAAAATAAAAACGAAAATTCCGATTTTCAGTTGTTTTCCGGATATTTCCGAAAATACTTGGAATTTTCCAAGCTTCAAAAAGGTATTTTGTTAAACACAAAGAAGCGCAACTTTGCCCCTATTTAAGCTTCGACGTATCTCCTGTAGTTTAGGAGATCCCAATGGTGGGGGTCGAATTTGAATTACCCTGTATACTTCGAATCGTGATTTTTAACTTTTGTAAATAATCTCCCATATCTTTGACGCGATATTTTGTTCCACTCTCTCCCTGGCGATTTTGAGGTTCAGTAGTCACTGACCTCCTTTTATCATTGATCGGAGAATTCAGCTCCTCCTCGTCTCGAAAGAATAGTGTCAGCAATTTCATTAAATTTGTCTAGTTCGTTTCAGATCATCTCGGAATCTTGAAGTCGCCTCGAATGAATAATAAAACGTTTGTACTGTGAAAAATGTTTTTCAATACACCCAAACCATATCAAAAAAATGTTTTCTTTACCGACGTTTCGAATTCAATTAAATTCTTCTTCAGGGCTCTAAAAGTAGTTGCTTCGTGTTAATATTACTATTTTGAAAACTATTAGACATAATAGATACATTACAAATGAAAATAAAAAAACAATGCAACAACCAAGTTTTCAAAACAACACCAACACAGAACGACATGTCGTATTGTCTCAAAAATTTTGTTGTTGCAATGTTTTTTTTGAAGTATCTAATATATTTAATGGTTTTAATATTAACATGAAGAAATTATTTCGTCAAGAAAACGATTGTATTTTTAAGAAAAAATTGATTCTGTTTCCCAACCAATCTTTCTTCAAAAAAATGATAAGATCACTAAACTAGTTAACTGATTATATCAAGAAAAGTCGCATATTTTTTTTAACACGCTTTTATTAGCTTCACCTATATCTATGTATGTATGTATATGTATGTATGTATATGTATGTATTTATGTATGTATGTACGTACGTATGTATGTATGTTTGTTTGTTTGCTTGTAACTCTCAAGCTCGGGATCTGTATTTGACAGAATTACGACATTATTGCTTGATCTATTCACGGGCAGATAGCGCTGTACGTAACCTCCTTGATATATCGACATTATTGATTGTTCTATTCGCGGGCAGATGGTGCTGTACGTAACCTCCTTGATATAACTCGAACTCACTTTACATGTATTTCTTCATTTGCTGCTGCTACCTTATTCGTAATCCTCCTTTGGGCGCCTGCTGCATTGGGCTTGATAGCTGATTTTTGGGCTTCCTCTCCGGAATCGGAAAATATCAATGGTCATTTTTCTAAACAATATCAAACTAAAAAGGTAAAAATATGTTTTTTAAATAAGCTTGAAACAATAACGAAAGAAAAATGCTAGTATATTGTGAAAGAAATGTGGGCGCTTTGTGCCATATTTTTTTTATATCAAGCGTACGTCGCTTTTTTCACAATAATACTAGTATTTTTCGTTCGTTATTGTTTTGAGCTTATTAAAAAAAATAATAATAACTTTTTAGTTCGATGTTCTTTAAAAGTTTAGTTTTTTAAACTATATTAATTATATTTGAAAGTCTTTCGGCATCTGACTTTACTCTCAGTATACATGTTCCAGCTCAAGGGCTTATCTAGCCAAGACTTCCATTGAAGGTAGCTACCCAGGTCCATGGGCGAGATAGAAAAGAAGTCGTTTTAGAATTATTTTCGTACTTCCCTCTAAACAAAACTATGGGTGCGCACTTGTTCCAGCTTATTCCGATTTGTCAAAAAGTATAGGGAAACCCATCGGTCAGGTTATCAGGTGAGAATTGCAAAATTCAGCTTCACGAATGAAAAAATTGGGGGCGGTTTATGTTCACGTATTCAAAAAATACACTTTAATGTGAAATTTCCACCTGAAAATTTACAAAACAAAACCGTATTGTGAGGCCTGAAGATGCTATTGTATAGCGAAACACGCGCCGCGGTCTTTCAAGTGGGAACCTCACATTAAAGTGTGTTTCAATAATATGTTATAATGGATTTAAATCAAGTATCGGTCAGTTCTATCAGAAGTTTATGATCAAATCAATAATGTATATAGTGGAAATTCTTTCAAACGAGTCCTTATTAAAAAACTAATTTATTGTATGACTTTCACTGTAATACGGTTTTACGAAAACCGTGACACGTGTTTCGCTATACAATAGCTTTCTTAAGCATAAAGTGTATGCTTGAGAAAGCTATTGTATAGGCGAAACACGTGTCGCGGTTTTTGTAAAACCCTTTATAGTGAAAATCATACAATAAACTGTATTAATTAGTTTTTAATATGGATGTTCATCAAGTATCGGTCAGTTCTATTGAATTCGAGTAGTTATTAACTATATGCCATCCATAAATAAAGGCCAATGCCTCTTTTTGATTTCTGATTTTTTTTTTGCTACCGACAAAGTGAACGAGGCTTAGGTACAGTATTACGTTTCTCAATTTCTTCGTATACAAAATGTTTTGAACTTTCATCTATTTCATAAAAGCAATAGTTATTAACCTCAAAGGTGAATTATCTGTTTAAATCTGTTTTTCCGTTAACATATTATAGTTTGATAGATACAATTTGGAAACTCTGGCGTAATATGAATCTACTGAAATCATTTTTCCCACACCAGCAGAAGAAAAATACTGTTCCTCCACTCTCGTTTTGTTAACCAATAAGTAATCTACTGATGATGGTGTGACCTGTTCTGATGTGGAAAATAGGTTTTGAATTGATTCATTTAGAATTGTAATGAAAGCAAAATTGAGTTTAACCTATTAACCTTCGATTTTTTTTCAAGCAAATGCCGATATGGTGTAATTACTACCATAAAAATATTGAAAAAATAATTTATCATACTTTCCGAGATTTTATATGGGTCATTAATGACCCCTTGGGCTCTAGCAGGTCAGGAATTATAGCCTGAATTTCATGAAATATTCATAAATGAAAATTAGAAAATAGTTCCCAAAGCGAACAGTACTTGGATAATTTTGCAAAAAAATAGCTATGATATTGTTCGAAACATTTGACATGCAAGGGGACATTAATGATTCCCATGATTTTGATGTTTTATTCTTGCATAATTCACGTATGTTTGTTGTATGTTGTTGCCCCCTAATATGTTTTACCATAAAAATGGGGTGTTCCATCGCGAGTGGCGGACAGTGTATATCACTTTGGCCAACCCCATTCAGGAGGTAGGTGCATTTTGAGCATTTCCATCAGTCCTGAGAGTTTCATCGTTCCACCTCGAATATTACGGAAGATACGGAGGTGTTTCCATAAGAAGTGAGACAAATTCGGATTTTTCAGAACTGAAATTTTTTCAGGAAAAAAAGTGTATTCGTAGTAAGTTGGTAGTTCTGATCACGAATCTGAAGGAATTTTGAGCCTATTTTGACCCCTAATATGTTTTACCGTAAAAATGGGGTGTTCCATCGCGAGTGGCGGACAGTGTATATCACTTTGGCCAACCCCATTCAGGAGGTAGGTGCATTTTGAGCATTTCCATCAGTCCTGAGAGTTTCATCGTTCCACCTCGAATATTACGGAAGATACGGAGGTGTTTCCATAAGAAGTGAGACAAATTCGGATTTTTCAGAACTGAAATTTTTTCAGGAAAAAAAGTGTATTCGTAGTAAGTTGGTAGTTCTGATCACGAATCTGAAGGAATTTTGACCCTATTTTTCCCCCTAATATGTTTTACCGTAAAAATGGGATGTTCCATCGCGAGTGGCGGACAGTGTATATCACTTTGGCCAACCCCATTCAGGTGGTAGGTGCATATTGAGCATTTCCATCAGTCCTGAGAGTTTCATCGTTCTACCTTGAATATTACGGAAGATACGAGGGTGTTTCCATGAGAAGTGAGACACACTGTATAAGGTCGATGATGGTGGCCGTCGGATATCAAATCCGAAAACACCATTATGTAGCAGGGAAAAAGTGACATTGTGGAAGTGCAATTTTTTTTTCGAATCCTTCGAAAAATAAAGCCAGAAAAACCATTTTCGGTAATTTTTATTTTTTCCGGATATCTCGGGATATACTCGGACTTTCAGAACTTTCTCAACGGCATATTGTTACTCAGGTAAATGTGCAACTTTGCCCCAATTCAACCATCTTCGTATCTCTCATAGTTTCCGAGATCCCAATGGTGAGGATCGAATTTGAAACACCCTGTATGAATATTTTTCTCATTGTAGGAATTAATTACATTGGAAAGAGTATCCAACTGATCTAGAAACGATAAAAAACGCCACTTTCTGAAATGACCTGTCCGGGTGTAAATAAAACTCCTTTCGAGAACGATAGGCAAATCCTCAAAATAGATCTGATTACGACCCACATACAAAGTCGCATTGTTCGAGTGTCGATCGTTAGGCATATCTAATCTACGCAATTAACTTAATTGACCTTTTACGGCGTCTCGAAATCGTCAGCCAATTCAGGATCGGAGAAAGACGTCTCTTAAAATGCACAAAACGTATAATTTTCCCACATAGCTGCATGCGGAGCGGCGTAGGAGTGGTGCACGGGTCTGGCCTTCGGGTCAAACTTATTTTAGCAGGCCCGGATGAACCACACTACCAATCTAGGCCTTGGTCTAGGGCGTAGTACGTAAAATTAGTTTGTAAATGTTTTAATGAGACGCTGAGTTTCCATAAAGTCAACTAACGGAATATTAAAAGTTTGAAGAGTTGTCAACATATTTCAAACATACTCTTTTGAAGTATTTTCAAGAGTGAAATCGAACGAAAACCAGATGGCAATATAACAGTGTTAATGCTTTCCTTAATTTTTTTAGGTCAAAAGTGACAATCAATATAGGAATCAAACGTTAAAAGGTAAGACCTCGTTAGTCCTTAGCTCGCACAAGTTTCGACTTTTGAGGGTTATCGTTCGTAGGGGTGCGACAGCTGGTTAACGGAAAAACATATTTTAAACAGATTTAAACAGATAGATAACAAGTTGTAATTAGACAATTCTTGTACTAGTACCTCTGTTAAAAAAACTCTTCTTTCACTTCCTTGACGGAATCGGACGAAATATGTTTCCTACTGGAACCTGAACGGGTGGGAAAATCTCTTTTTTAAGGCGGATTAAACGTCGAATGTTTCTAGCGAATTGAGTTGTAAGGAACTAAGTGATTACGTTTCTCACCATGGTCATGAATAAATAGAGGATCGCAGAGATAGTTGTTTAATTGTTTGTGATATAAGTAAATGACAACAAAATACATACAAAATATGACCGTATGACCGTTTCTGTTTAAATACCGAATGCCGGAAAGATTTCATCATTTCGATCTGTATTATAAGAATATTCGTAAATTAAATCTGCCTAATTATTTTTTCAAGGACAAAACACAAGCACAAGAAAAATGCTAAAGGCGCTCTCAGAGCGATGCCTGTGCGAAAGTAGCGATTCACATTGGATTTGAATCGCTGGAGAATAAATCCATTTGGAAAAACGTTCTCAGGAAGTTTATTCCACATAAACGCAGTTCTCCAGATGAAAGAGTTCTTGAACAGTGAAGTTTGAGGTGTATTGAGTTAAACCTCAAAACGATGAGCAGCCACAGTCCGTCGCTTATTTCTGATATGTACCGCTCTTGGTGGAATCAAATGTGTCAAAGAGACAAATCTCCAACCTTTGTCCGATGTTCCAGGATAACAAGGTTGCACGTGATGTTCGCGTCTCTAATCAGGCGGATGGCTCTTTTCTGTATGGAATCTAGCTTCTTCAGGGTATGTTTGGGGACAGAGCTCTTTACATGAGAACAATACTCCAAAGAAGGTCTGATCTGAGCTTGGTAAAGCATCAAAAGTTGCTGAGGTGTGTATAGTTTTCTGGTTCGGAACAGTATTCCAAGCTTTTGAGAAGCAGTATTTGAAATTCCAGCGACATGATTGTGCCAAGACATATTGGTGTCCATTTTACGACATTTTGTTGATAAATTATTCTCAAAATACATTTCTGTACAATGCGATTTTTTTCAGAAAGCATTCACTAACATCCCCCCATCGTAGTATCCCGTATGGACTTTATTGATGAAAAAAAAAATGATTTTCAGATATTTTGTGACAAAAATATAGTGAAAATATTTGACTTTCGAAATGTAATCTCAAATTTTTCTTTCAATATATTTTGATTGTATTTGTATTTATAAGTTTGGTCTAGAGCGTCAAAAGTTGTTAGTCCGGGCCTGCCTCGAAGGGTTAATGCCTTGTTTTCACCGATGTTCTTATATTATATCCTTCAATTATTATCGTAATAACGCCCTCACAAGGCAGATACAAAGCTCTGGCGAGGCGATACCAGTAATTCCAGTAAATTTAATTTTCGGAATAGCAGTTTTAGTATGGCATGTAATTCTGAAAATTGGTGGAAGAGTAATATAATACGAGAAATAGTACTTGTATCTTGGTAACACTATTGATCCTTTCCATCTGATGTTTCCACCCAAAAGGTGACATACAAATTACAATAACTAGTCACCGGAAGCTCTGCAATATCAATCAGTTTTGTGGACGTTGAATAGATGGCAGCAGATTCAAGTTTGAAGTTCAGAATTGTTGTTTATTCTTTCAAAAAAACGGCAACAGAATATTGTTAGTAATACCAACGGGCCTAAGAATGAAGGCGTGCTCCCCTGAGTGTTAACGTTCATTCACATATAAAATGTATGATACAAGGTACATTCACGAAGTAGTTTATACATGGTGTAACATAAGTACGTTAAAATATTCAATATTCCTGAGACAATTTTAAAAAAAAGTCTATGTAAACTTGTGTCCGGAAAAGCTTCGTTTCGAAGATATAGGGTGTGGAAATTGATTTTTTGGTCGTTTTTTAAAAAATAACTTTTTCAAAAAATAAGTTATTTGCACGAAATTTGGTACCCGTGTTTTTTTGACTTGGGAAATCATAATTTCGTATTAATTTTCATGTAACATCTAGAGGGCGCTGCGTACGCTGTCATTATTTATTTCAAAATGCCGTAACTTTTTTGACAGTATATTTTTGGTACTTTTCATGAAAAAACCTAATTCCCACACCTCTTTCAAGTAAAAGGGTACACTTCCTCAACAACGCTGGAGGTGATCTTTTTCGAGATATTTACTATTTTCTATATCGATGCATATTACTCAGCACCTAGAATGCTAAGTGAAGTTGCTGATAAAATTACAAAGACTAGGTATGTGGTGGATCTCGTCAAAATAAACAACTTTCTCATATAAAATGTTTATCGAAAAATCATTTGTTTTCTAGATACGAATTGTTGAAACTTTTCAAAACATGGTTGGTTTTTGTCATGAGTTTTTTGCAATTTCAGTTATTTGTATCTCGAAAACGAATGATTTTTTGATGAACATTTTTTAGTGAAAAATTGTTCGTTTTGACTAGATCCACCACATACTCAGTTTTTGTAATGTTCTTAGCAACTTCACTTAGCGCCCTAGGAGCTAAGTAATATGCATCGATATAAAAAATTGTAAATATCTCGAAAACGATCACTTCCAGCGTTGTTGAGGAAGTGTACCTTTTTTACTTGGAAAAGTTGTGGAAATTAGGTTTTTTTATGAAAAGTTCCAAAAGTTTACTGTAAAAAAAGTTAGGGGAATTCGAAATAAATAATGACAGCATACGCAGCGCCGTCTAGATGTTACATGAAAATCAATACGAAATTATGATTTTCCACGTCAAAAAAAACCCGGTACCAAATTTCGTACGAATAACACATTTTTTGCTGAAGTTATTTTTAAATAAATGGATATATATATATATATATATATATATATATATATATATACATACATACATACAGACAAAGATTTTATCGAGTGTGTATGATGTACAAATCAATAATGAAACAATTAGTGGACATAACACTCCAAAAAGGGGGGCAAACCGCGGACACGTGTTTCTGGCTATTGGCCTCATCAGCGCGGTGCAGCCAAGTGTAAAGGTGGGCAACACTTGTTTGCCGAAAGCAGGAAACAACACATATGCACGGAGTCAACTACTAGAGCCAACCGCCCATTTGTGGTTCCAGTCAGAAGACCTAGAATTCCCAGGCTACATGTAACATGACCACGTAGGCAGCTATAGCTACCTGCGTGACATCCGGGTTCAGGATATAAATACAGACAAAGATTTTATCGAGTGTGTATGATGTACAAATCAAAAATGAAACAATTATTGACTCCGTGCATATGTGTTGTTTCCTGCTTTCGACAAACAAGTGTTGCCCACCTTTACACTTGGCTGCACCGCGCTGATGAGGCCAATAGCCAAAAACACGTGTCCGCGGTTTGCCCCCCTTTATGGATTGTTATGTCCACTAATTGTTTCATTTTTGATTTGTACATCAAACACACTCGATAAAATCTTTGTTTGTATATATATATATATATATATATATATATATATATATATATATATATATATATATATATATATATATATATATATAGAACCAACAAATAATGGGGCTAAGCAGCAAATGAAAGAGTACTCTTTAAAGTTTGTCCAAGCTTTCGGAAATTTAATGAATTGTTTCCATCATCAGGGATGCTACAATTTGAGGGTGTAAGTAATATTAATATATAATTATGAATGGTAAGACTTACAACTTTTTGAGGATGTTTCATACGATGGTTATGTAAAATATTGGACACAACATGATGGATGAACATTGATACAGTACATTTATAAAACTGGTTAAAGGATGTCTAATATTGGATAAAATATTTGTGAAAAACGTTACAGTTTAAAATTAATTTGAAGGAAGAATAATGTCACATGTCGAAATTTCCCAAAACATTAATTTGGAGGGATTGACAGATAGTTGACATGACATATGTCAGTGGTTCTAGTGATAAAAGCTGTTACCAACTTTGACTTGTAAAGAATTATTTTTGGAAATTTCTACCTGTGCAGCTTTTATTAAAGTGAATGTAAGATAATAACATTTGGATTAAAGTATAAAGTACATTATTCTATTAATGCTAGATTGGGTGAATTCATTGAAACATTGTTATATGGATTTTTATCTAACGTCAAAAGATGGGAATATATCTCACTAAGATGATTAATATCTCTTTTTTTGTTGATGCAATTTTTATTTTCAGCAATGAAGGCCATTTCAAGAAAGGACCTTTTTGTTAAATGTGTTTCACTAGCTAAGACCTTAGTGGCATCAAAATTCATATGGTGGTCAAACTTATTGATATGTTCAGCTAGAGCACATCTTTCAGGATGGTGTCTACAATCGCTTTTGTGAGAAGTTATTCTGGAACTTAAAGTTCTTGACGTTTGACCAACATAGATTTTGTTGCAAGATTGACATGGAATACTATATATTACATTTATTGGAGAAGTAATGAGGGATTTATCTTTAACTCTGGTGTGTAAAGTTCTAATCGTGAGAACTGCTTTGGTGGCTATTTTAATATTGGGCAATTCATTGAAAATTCTAGAGAGTTTGGGGGTGATCTCCTTAATGAAGGGTAAAGTACTATAAAAAACTGGGGTTGGAGCAATATTAATTCCATTGTTTTCAATTATATTTGGATTTGGTGGTAAGGTTACATTAATGTCTGATGTGGATGAGGAATTAAACAAAATATTTTTTAACATACTCAAAGGATATGAATTATCCAGAAAAAGTTTAAGCAAAATATCAAGATTTTTTTTGTGAAATTGGATGTCAGAGATTTTCAACACTCTATTTTTCATTTGTTTCACTAGATTCACTTTCATCGAGTATTTGTGGTATGACCAGTAGTTGATATATCTTCCTGAACTACAAGGTTTTCTGTCTGTCAATCTATCACAATATTATTATTGGTAGTTCTTATGAACCTTGTGTCAAGAAATGGCACGGAGTGGTCAGTGTCTTCTGCTTCCATAGTAAATTGAATGTAGGGATCATAGCTGTTCAGTGTGACAAGAATCTCTTCAGTACAATCCATTGGTAATGCAACGATGATATCATCAACGTATTTTTTTAAAAAGTGAAGTTTAAAAGATAAGACAGGTAATACTGTGTCTAATAGGTCATCCATAACGTATGCAGCTAGGATTGGTGAAATTGAAGCACCCATTGGTATTCCAAACGTTTGTTTATAGATTTTGTTATCGAATGAAAAATAAGTATTGTCAAATAGAAATTGAATAAGGTTAATGAAATTGTCTTCTGAGAGAGTACAATGCAATTTAATATTGTTCCATTGTTTGTGGATTGCTCTTATGCACGCATCCTCATATACATTGCTGAATAGGGATACCACGTCCAAACTGGCTAGAATGTAATTAGGTGGTAATATGGTGTTGTTAAATTTATTTGTTACTTCGAAAGAATCTTTTATGTAGTATTCATTGTCAAAGTCATATGCCTTCGTCAAGATATTAGTTAACAATGCAGCAATTTTTTCGGTAGGAGATCCTATCGAGGCTACAATTGGTCTTACTGAAAGTGTCGGTTTATGTACCTTGGGTAGAGCATAGAACTTTGGGGAAATACCGCTGTAGCTAGTCAGCTTCTTTCTCATCATTTCATCAATTTGATTTGATTCTCTTAGTTTTTTTATCAAGGAATTGGCTTTCGTTTAAATGGAATTGGTAGGATCTTTATTTAATTGTTTATAAGCAGAGTTGTTGTTGATAATGTCATTAGACAATTGAATGTATTGGTGTTTTTCCATAACAACCGTTACATTTCCTTTGTCTGAAAGAGTGAGGATCAAGTTAGGATTTTCTTTCAAAAAACATTTGGACTTAAAGAGAAGATTTCGATAAAGAGAAAACTTATGTTGTTGATTGTGAATGTGATTAGTGATGATGTTGGTTGCTTTTGCTACTGCGATATTCCTCTGGGTAAGGTCAGGGATAGTGGAAGTGATGCAATCTATATCTGGTAAGATATTCTTGATGGGAATATCTTTGCCTATTATTGGTTCAATACAAAATTTTGGTCCTAAGTCCAAGAAAGAAGCAGCTCCTTCTGGAATTGCTGTGTCAGAAATGTTTTTTAACCATTTAGGATTGGTTTTTAATTTTAATTGTAAATTATGGAGTTTAAGATTATTTAACTTATTTAAATTTTTAAATTTTACTCTATGGAAAAGTTTGTTGTAGGCACGAAGTTGTTTGCCTTGGAAATTATGGAAGGTTAACTCGTTGGTAAGAGAGATTATATTTCTACCTAGTAACGTTAGGGAAGATTGTAATTTAGTTGTAAGTTTATGATTTGATGCAATTTCAATATTTATAAGTTTCACTCCTAACCTGTGATTTTGTTGTTTGGCATTATTGTGTGCTTCTTGTCTTATATATATATATATATATATATATATATATATATATATATATATATATATATATATATATATATATATATATATATATATATAG
The DNA here is from genome assembly GCF_025532065.1 of Leptinotarsa decemlineata. Lineage (NCBI taxonomy): Eukaryota > Metazoa > Arthropoda > Insecta > Coleoptera > Chrysomelidae > Leptinotarsa > Leptinotarsa decemlineata. The sequence goes on from NW_027412533.1 coordinate 15,848,282, forward strand.
AAAAAAGGAAGGAAGGAAGAAAATAATTTCGTTACTTCATACACGGCTGTAAGAGTGGTACATGGGATGTTTCTTCCCCACTTGGGGTTTTGTTCTCTAGGTGGAGCTGTTACTAGTTAACAATCTTAGATAAAAGTTTCATACATGTAGTCGAGCCGCGTTGAAATCATTCAAGTCCCAGACACTTTGCTGTTTGGTTCGGATCTTTCATGCACTGATGTAGGCGATCTTCTCGAATAATTAGCTCTGTTAGGTATCTTGCATAAATGTGTGTCGGATTTAACTCAATATTCAGCGTTCTATTAGTCGGGGAAGTAGTTGTTTTCCGGTAGCCATTTAAAAGAACCTATACGGTGTGGGTAGTTGGGAGGGATAAATATTTCGAGATTTTATTGTTTGGTTTCGCATTCGCCGCAATATAAAATGTGATATATTCATTTTTGTTATAATTATAAAAAAATGTTTCCTGGTCATGTAACAGTTCCAGTATGCACCTAAAAACTCCGAACTATCAAGCTGGTGACCGATAAGGAAACTTGATGACATCGTTAGATTCAAAAACCCGAAAAGAGACGGCGCGGAAGTAGTGGTTTACAGCTGATTCTCGGCCTCCCCCCACCACTATGACGTATTAATTGCTTTTTTATTGGTTGTTGTTTAGTGAAGTCAAGGCGATGTGACCTTGAAGTGTCTGGTGTATGGATCGTTCAGATTTTTTTTTTCGCTTCTGGGCCTCCCCCCACCACTATGACGTATTAATTGCTTTTTTTATTGTTTAGTTACATCAAGGCGATGTGACCTTGAAGTGTCTGGTGCAGGGATCGTTCAGAATTTTTTTTTCATATGAAATTTTGTGTGTGTATGTGTGTGTGACATAGTGACGTAATTACATTTGCTTGATGTGTGGGAATGCACGGTACAGGGTTTACATCCTTCAGTTATGTTCATGAAACATAACCTTGAACATGGAATACATTGAAATGACCTCTACATACGTCACATGATCATGTGGTTGTCTATGTACAAACATACGTCTGCATACTTCGAAGATCCTCCATGTAATGAATGTTCCATCGGCGTGAGCTCGCCAAGTTAGTAGTGGTGTGACGTCACAGCAGCAGCAACCGTTCAACGGTAAGAGAGCGAAATGTTCACTCCACGACGTGCGGCTGAGTAATGCGTATTCATCGGTGTGCCCTTACCTCTATCGATGCAGTAAAGACTGTGACGTAACGCATCGCTCTAGCCTCGCTATCGATGGTGACACGCAGACGGCCGAGGACTGTGCTAACGTCTGCCCTCTCCGAGAGCGCAACGATCACAGCCTGTTGGTATCGACATCCAGTTGGGAGGTGGGCTTGGCTGTGACGTCAGGCATCTCTAGTGGGTAGCGAAGTAGGGTGAACTGAAGAGAGTTAAATAACGTGCATTTGTATAGATAATATTGAAGAATCTCGTGAAGTATTAATCTGAAAATTATCAACTTGAGCTGTACCAAGGTATGGTTAGGTGTGACGTCAGGCATCTCTAGTGGGTAGCGAAGTAAGGTGAACTGAAGAGAGTTAAATAACGTGCATTTTTATAGATAATATTGAAGAATCTCGTGAAGTATTAATCTGAAAATTATCAACTTGAGCTGTGCCAAGGTATGGTTAGGGCGAATTGGATAAATATAACAATTGACAGAAATTCTCCCTATTATAGCAAAATTTGATGTCACATTTTCGCTTTGAAACCTCATTGAACTATTGAGGCCCGCGTCGAACTGCAAAGTTAAAGGTTATAAAATAATTAGAGATAAGTAATGAGAAGAGTTCATTGCATGTATTCAAATGATTCAACATGAAACAAACCAATAAAGCACAAGTGATAAGAAATGAGAGTTCAGAGAGTGAATTCTTGTTGCTTGTAACTATCCAATGGAATTTAAGATCTGAATCTTGTGCAATGTTATATTCATGATGACGAATAAAAGAACGGTTATTATTTAGGTCTATTTTATGTACGGAAAACACTGAAGAGAGTGAAATTGAATTACAGAATACATATTCGGAAAAGAAATAAATATAGTAGGATTTGGAAAAATCTTGAGGTTTGGTTAGAATTTAAAAATTGTCGAAAGAGACAACTGCTCTGATGAGCCGATTTTCTATAGTTTGTGCCTGTATTTCTTGGTCCCGTATGACAAAAACTTGTCGATTTTGATATTGCACGTAGCTTTTGCATTCCGTTTCGACCTTCACAGCATATGACATCAGCGTAAATATAACTGAAAAGTAGGATGTGCCATCACTTTGATCGAAAATAAATTCATTCACCTGTCATTGCCAGATTTACCCGACAAGTTTGGTTTGACTTTGAAATAAATGCAAGGTTATTATCTGCCCCAAAACAGATGCGTAGACTCAACACATAACATTTTACAGGAGAACAGACTGACATTTCTCACGCATATGCATGTCTAACATGAACTAGGTACCGCATACTTAATGATGATTCAAAATGCTACACTATATTTTTTCTTGAAATATGATTACATTACAATTTGAACCAAAATAGTGGATGATATTGACGTAACTTCAACTGAAACGTGGGTATCGCCTCACTTTGGTCTCTTTTTTTCCACACATTGGCAAATCTGATGGTGAAGTTTGGTTTAACCTTGAAACTAAATACTAGGATTTTCTCGAGGGTCGAGTTTTCATGTATGCCGATGACACAACATTGTGACGTCCCCAGATCTGAATGAAATTGAAAATGAAACGAAACTAGTAATCAATGAATTCGAATGTTGGTGTAGAAACAATCATTTAATAAATAATGGAAATAAAACAACATTTATCCAATTCTCAAGTGAGTATCTGCGCCCTTTCCAAATAAATCTAGGTTTCGAAACTGAATTGTCTTTCAATAATCACATCGAATACTTGTGCACTTCTCTGAAAAACGTATTTTGCCTTCCTAACAATGAAATTAAATTTTTTGAGACATAATCTCTTGGATATATACTATGGTCTAGTGTATTCTAAGCTTAATATAAATATTACCATTTGAGGACACTCATCAGAAATAAATAGAATCTTTATAAGGCAAAAACGCTTCATTAGAATCAGTGTGAAAGCAGCCACGAGTTCTAGCCATGGATTTGTCGATGCAAAGCGAGAGATCCGATAATCAGCGGCTCCCAAAATACGGAACAAATTAATGGCCAGCCATGAATTTACTGAACAACCTGAAATGTATGTGATTAAAAACAACTATAGCAATAAATCCTGCATATCAAAAATTGTCGAGAATATCAAGTCATTAGAAATTGTTGGAATATATACATATAAGTTTAAAGAAAATCCATGATTCATCAAATCCATAACTTATTAAAATATTTCGTGGATGGAGATTTTTTTGGAAATGCATTCAGCATACAGAATAAGACCCTTATGCCAAAATATTTTGTCGGGCAGAAAATCAACCCCCACCCCGAATAAAATAATTTTCAAAAAAAATCCATAACTCTTTCAAATATTGTTTGAATTGGGATTTTTTTCTTTGAATGTATTCATTTTAGCGTACTCAAGAAGAACCCTATGCCAAAATATTTTGTCGGGCAGAAAATCAACCCCCACCCCGAATAAAATAATTTTCAAAGAAAAATCCATAACTCTTTCAAATATTGTTTGAATTGGGATTTTTTTCTTTCAATGTATTTATTTTAGCGTACTTAAAGAGAACCCTATGTCAAAATAATTTGTCGGGCAGAAAATCAACCCCCACCCCGAATAAAATAATTTTCAAAGAAAAATCCATAACTCTTTCAAATATTGTTTGAATTGGGATTTTTTTCTTTGAATGTATTCATTTTAGCGTACTCAAAGGGAAACCTATGTCAAAATATTTTGTCGGGCAGAAAATCAACCCCCACCCCGAATAAAATAATTTTCAAAGAAAAATCCATAACTCTTACAAATATTGTTTGAATTGGGATTTTTTTCTTTCAATGTATTCATTTCAGCGTACTTAAAAAGAACCCTATGTCGAAATATTTTGTCGGGCAGAATATCAACCCCCACCCCGAATAAAATAATTTTCAAAGAAAAATCCATAACTCTTTCAAATATTGTTTGAATTGGGATTTTTTTCTTTGAATGTATTCATTTTAGCGTACTCAAGAAGAACCCTATGCCAAAATATTTTGTCGGGCAGAAAATCAACCCCCACCCCGAATTAAATGATTTTCAAAGAAAAATCCATAACTCTTACAAATATTGTTTGAATTGGGATTTTTTTCTTTCAATGTATTCATTTCAGCGTACTTAAAAAGAACCCTATGTCGAAATATTTTGTCGGGCAGAATATCAACCCCCACCCCGAATAAAATAATTTTCAAAGAAAAATCCATAACTCTTTCAAATATTGTTTGAATTGGGATTTTTTTCTTTGAATGTATTCATTTTAGCGTACTCAAGAAGAACCCTATGCCAAAATATTTTGTCGGGCAGAAAATCAACCCCCACCCCGAATTAAATGATTTTCAAAGAAAAATCCATAACTCTTTCAAATATTGTTTCAATTGGTATTTTTTTCTTTGAATGTATTCATTTTAGCGTACTTGAAAAGAACCCTATGTCAAAATATTTTGTCGGGCAGAAAATCAACCCCCACCCCGAATAAAATAATTTTCAAAGAAAAATCCATAACTCTTTCAAATATTGTTTGAATTAGGATTTTTTTCTTTGAATGTATTCATTTTAGTGTACTTGAGAAGAACCCTATGCCAAAATATTTTGTCGGGCAGAAAATCAACCCCCACCCCGAATAAAATAATTTTCAAAGAAAAATCCATAACTCTTACAAATATTGTTTGAATTGGGATTTTTTTCTTTCAATGTATTCATTTTAGCGTACTTAAAAAGAACCCTATGTCGAAATATTTTGTCGGGCAGAATATCAACCCCCACCCCGAATAAAATAATTTTCAAAGAAAAATCCATAACTCTTTCAAATATTGTTTGAATTGGGATTTTTTTCTTTGAATGTATTCATTTTAGCGTACTCAAGAAGAACCCTATGCCAAAATATTTTGTCGGGCAGAAAATCAACCCCCACCCCGAATTAAATGATTTTCAAAGAAAAATCCATAACTCTTTCAAATATTGTTTCAATTGGTATTTTTTTCTTTGAATGTATTCATTTTAGCGTACTTGAAAAGAACCCTATGTCAAAATATTTTGTCGGGCAGAAAATCAACCCCCACCCCGAATAAAATAATTTTCAAAGAAAAATCCATAACTCTTTCAAATATTGTTTGAATTAGGATTTTTTTCTTTGAATGTATTCATTTTAGTGTACTTGAGAAGAACCCTATGCCAAAATATTTTGTCGGGCAGAAAATCAACCCCCACCCCGAATTAAATGATTTTCAAAGAAAAATCCATAACTCTTTCAAATATTGTTTTAATTGGGAATTTTTTCTTTGAATGTATTCATTTTAGCGCACTCTAAAAGACCCCTGTGTCAAAATATTTTGTCGGGCAGAAAATCAACCCCCGAATAAAATAATTTTCTGATAAAAATACATAAAAAACATTCAAGTTTTGGACGATACAAGAAAGTCACATAGGAATTAAAAGACTCCGATCACGATAAATCAAACCAATTTGATCTATATTTGATGACAGAAGAAGAAAAACAATCAGCTGGTAGAGCAGAATGTTTAATATGTGGAAAATTTTTCAAAATACGAGGATTGAAAATCCACATGCGAAAAGTGCATTCTAAATCAATCGATACTACAAGTTCCTATAAAAATTCCAATCCCGATAATGATTTCGAAGAAGAATTTGATCCTGGAAACAAAGAAGTTCCATTTCATATCCATTTATCTAATTTGATAAGAATTATACATATTATTAAACGTATTCTGAAGGCTGCAAGGTTACTCTCTGCAATTACCCTCACAAAATTAATTAACGAATGTGTATCCAGGAATTCCTTCACTGCTTGGAAAAATTTGCTCATGTTTGCTTATAAAAGTTTTAGTATTCAGAGAACTAAAGATAATCGAAACATTTCAATCACAACAATAGTGAAGAAAAATTTGAATAGTTTCAATAATAACATTACGAGATCGACTAATTGTTATGCCAAAATTTCGAATAAACATACAAATTATAATGACATCCTCAAAAAACAAGTACTCTCGAAAGTTTCTGACGGTGATATAACAGCAGCTGTTAGATTTCTGTGTTCTACTGATAGTCCTGCTGAATTTGATGCTGCAACATTGGAAAAATTACGAAGTAAACTTCCTGCTTCTAAAAGATTATACAATTCTGGACAAAACACCACTTCTCATAGTCCTCTGGAAGTCTACGCTTGTAGATGTTCTCAGAGCAGTGAGATCTTTTCGCAACGGTTCTTGTGGAGGTCTCGATTCATTGCGACCGTCCCATATTCAAGATATGCCAAGCTATAGTTCCGGTAGTTGTGGCGAACATCTTTTGAATTCTTTAACGAACCTTTCCAATATGCTTCTTTCTGGAAATGTCAATCAAGACATACGTCCTATTTTATATGGTGCTTCTTTATGTGCGTTCAAGAAAAATACTGGCGGTCTACGTCCTATAGCTGTTGGAAATTTTTATCGACATTTAGTAGCGAAACTTGCTTGTTTCAATTTACGAGAAAGTCTTGGAAATCTATTTCGTCCCCAACAATTTGGATTCGAAACAAATGGTGGTTGCGAGGCAGTAGCCCATGCTGCCCGATGTTATATTAATCAAAACCCTAACCCAGTTGAAAAAGTTTTTCTGAAACTTGATTTTAAGAATGTATTCAATACTATAGACAGGAATTTCATGTTACATTCGGTGGCTAACGTCATACTAGACATATATCCTTTCATTGAACAATGTTACAGTCTTTCTTAATATTTGGTAACGAAATTATAATGTCCGAACAAGGAGTACACCAGGGAGATCCACTTGGACCACTATTGTTCTGTCTTTCTATTCATCATATTATAACTAAAATATCCACTGAATTCAACGGCTGGTATCTGGATGATGGTTCAATTGGTGACAAAGCAAATGTGGTATTAGAAAATTTTCGTTACACAATAAGTCATTCGAAAGACCTGGGACTTGAACTAAATTTCGAGAAATGCGAACTCATTTTTCTGGATAAACAGGACCCTAACATCATCGATCAATTTAACCTAATAGCTCCTGGTATACGAGTGATTGAAAAACCCAATTGGTTTCTTCTTGGTGTCCCATTATCTGATGATGCCTTAAAATTTTGTTTGCAAGAAAAATTACAATCACTTCGTGTCATGTCAGGACGTTTATCTATTTTACCAACACATATCGCATTCCATTTATTGAAAAATTCATTAGCCATTCCAAAATTATCGTATATTTTGAGGTGCAGCCCTACTTGGCATGACGAACAGGGCTCACAAAATATCGATGACGAATTAAGAAGGATGCTGGAACTCATTACTAATAACCGTATCGAAGACGAAACTTGGTTACAGGCATCACTTCCAGTTTCTAGAGGAGGATTAGGAATTCGTTCAGCCACTTCACTCGCTCTGCCATCATTTCTGTCCTCATTTTGCAGTGTTTCCGATCTGATAGAAATTATCTTACAATACCCAAAGCCAATATCTGATTGTGTTTTTGATCAGGGAAAATCTCGTTGGGAATCTAGAACTGGCCAAACAATGAAAATTGAAGACATGAAAAACCAGAGGGCATGGGATAAACCATTACTAGATAAAGCAACTAGTATTTTACTGAAAACAGCTTCTGACACTTCAAAAAATAAGGCTCGTCTTCTCGCAGTTACTGTGCAAGAATCTGGTGCTTGGTTGAATGCTGTTCCTGTAGCATCACTTGGGACTCTATTGGATGACGACTCCTTCAGACTTGCCATCGGATTTCGACTTGGTACACCACTGTGTGTTCAACACATTTGTAAATGTGGTGCATTTGTGGATGAATCAGGTACTCATGGGTTGAGCTGTCGTTTTAGCGCTGGTCGTTTATCTCGCCATTATGCAATTAATGATCTAATCAAAAGGGCTTTAACTTCAGCAAAAATTCCTGCGATTTTAGAACCCATAGGCACAAGTCGAGACGACGGAAAACGGCCGGATGGTATGACACTTGTTCCATGGAAAAATGGTAAATCTGTTGTTTAGGACTTGTGTAGATACATTAGCAACTTGCCATCTTCCTGCTACTTCTGCGAAAGCCGGTGCTGCTGCTTCTTTAGGAGAAAGTTTCAAACTACGGAAATATCAGAATTTGGGAAATAATTATATCTTTCGCCCAATAACTTGTGAAACGTTTGGTGTTTTTGGCTCTGAAGCCTTATCTTTCATCAACGAAATTGGAAAAAAGGTAACCGATGAAACCCTCGAATCAAGAGCCACATCTTTTCTCATTCAGAAAATTAGTGTAGCCATCAAAAGAGGAAATGCAGCTTCGTTTTTCGGTACTCTCCCTGATTCCAAAAAACTTGATGAAATTTACTTTCCTGAAAACCAATTTCATAAAGAAAAGAGGTAATAAGAAACTATTTTATGAAATTAAAATAGAAGCAAATGGAAAGAATACTTTCTCTCAGCAAAATTCTCAAATGGGTTTCAAAGATATTTCGAATTGTTCAGTGATAAATTCTTCAATCAAAACCTTTGGGTTAAATGATTTAAAAAATATTGGTAACACCTGTTTCATGAACAGCGTAATTCAATGTTTATCAAATACGAAATGGTTATTGGACGCTGAAATGAATACACTTCAAGAAAAAAATTCCCTTCCGAAAAAGAATCGAAAGAGGTATGGATTTTTCTTTAAAAATTATTTAATTCGAGGTGGGGCTTGATTTTCTGCCCGACAAAATATTTTGACATAGGGTTCCTTTTAAGTACGCTAAAATGAATACATTCAAAGAAAAAAATCCCAGTTCAAACAATATTTGAAAGAGTTATGGATTTTTCTTTGAAAATTATTTTATTCGGGGTGGGGGTTGATTTTCTGCCCAACAAAATATTTTGACATAGGGTTCTTTTTAAGTACGCTAAAATGAATACATTCAATGAAAAAAATCCCAATTCAAACAATATTTGAAAGAGTTATGGATTTTTCTTTGAAAATTATTTTATTCGGGGTGGGGGTTGATTTTCTGCCCGACAAAATATTTTGACATAGGGTTCTTTTTAAGTACGCTAAAATGAATACATTCAATGAAAAAAATCCCAATTCAAACAATATTTGAAAGAGTTATGGATTTTTCTTTGAAAATTATTTTATTCGGGGTGGGGGTTGATTTTCTGCCCGACAAAATATTTTGACATAGGGTTCTTTTTAAGTACGCTAAAATGAATACATTCAATGAAAAAAATCCCAATTCAAACAATATTTGAAAGAGTTGTGGATTTTTCTTTGAAAATTATTTTATTCGGGGTGGGGGTTGATTTTCTGCCCGACAAAATATTTTGACATAGGGTTCTTTTTAAGTACGCTAAAATGAATACATTCAATGAAAAAAATCCCAATTCAAACAATATTTGAAAGAGTTATGGATTTTTCTTTGAAAATTATTTTATTCGGGGTGGGGGTTGATTTTCTGCCCGACAAAATATTTTGACATAGGGTTCTTTTTAAGTACGCTAAAATGAATACATTCAATGAAAAAAATCCCAATTCAAACAATATTTGAAAAGTTATGGATTTTTCTTTGAAAATTATTTTATTCGGGGTGGGGGTTGATTTTCTGCCCGACAAAATATTTTGACATAGGGTTCTTTTTAAGTACGCTAAAATGAATACATTCAATGAAAAAATCCCAATTCAAACAATATTTGAAAGAGTTATGGATTTTTCTTTGAAAATTATTTTATTCGGGGTGGGGGTTGATTTTCTGCCCGACAAAATATTTTGACATAGGGTTCTTTTTAAGTACGCTAAAATGAATACATTCAATGAAAAAAATCCCAATTCAAACAATATTTGAAAGAGTTATGGATTTTTCTTTGAAAATTATTTTATTCGGGGTGGGGGTTGATTTTCTGCCCGACAAAATATTTTGACATAGGGTTCTTTTTAAGTACGCTAAAATGAATACATTCAATGAAAAAAATCCCAATTCAAACAATATTTGAAAGAATTATGGATTTTTCTTTGAAAATTATTTTATTCGGGGTGGGGGTTGATTTTCTGCCCGACAAAATATTTTGACATAGGGTTCTTTTTGAGTACGCTAAAATGAATACATTCAATGAAAAAAATCCCAATTCAAACAATATTTGAAAGAATTATGGATTTTTCTTTGAAAATTATTTTATTCGGGGTGGGGGTTGATTTTCTGCCCGACAAAATATTTTGGCATAAGGGTCTTATTCTGTATGCTGAATTGTATGCATTTCCAAAAAAATCTCCATCCACGAAATATTTTAATAAGTTATGGATTTGATGAGTCATGGATTTTCTTTGAACTCATATGTATATATTCCAACAATTTCTAATGACTTGATATTCTCGACAATTTTTGATATGGAGGATTTATTGTTATACTTATTTTCAATCGCATACATTTCAGATTGTTCAGTAAATTCATGGCTGGCCATTAATTTGTTCCGTATTTTGGGAGCCGCTGATTATCGGATCTCCCGCTTCGCATCGACAAATCCATGGCTAGAACTCGTGGCTGCTTTCACACTGATTTCATTAGACTAATTTTTGATCTCAAATACAGAGAATCTTGTAAGAAAACATTCCAAGACACAAATTTTTTCACATTACCATGCATTTATCTTTACAAAATATTAAGCTACGTTCATGTACATTCCCATTTGCTAACAAGAAATGAGGAAATTTACTGACATTAAACGAGACGGAGAAACGATTTCCATCAGGAAAAAATAAACCATAATGAAAGAAATTTTCTCATATTCAAGAAAAAAGTCAGTCTTTTTTGTAACAAGTTGTTTTCACTTCCTGATAGAGTATGAAAATAATATTTTTGTGTAACATGTGCTGTTATTGATATAAGTGCTATAAGATAAAATATCTTTTGTAAAATGTGACGTGTCATATATACATTCATGTATCAAAAATGATGACTAAAATTTGACTTTGACTTCTCCGTCAATGTCATGCTAGACGGAGATTTGTAGACATGTAGTGTCAACACTTGACATTTTACAGGAGAACAGACTGATATTTCTCACACATATGCATGCCCTACATGAACTTCCGCACGCTTAAAAATGATGTAATAATTCAAAATGTCACACTACGTTTTTCTTTTCGAAACATTATTGATTACAAATCTGAAGCCATACAGTAGATGATTTTGATATGATTTCCACTGAAAAGCAGGTTTGTTCTCACTTTGGTCTGTTTCTCCCCCACCATGTCAAGATCTGACAGAGCAGTTTGGTTTGAGCTTGAAACTGAACGCCCAGGTTGTGCTAGACGGAGATTTGCGGAGTTTCCAAAAGAGATGCGTAGGGTCATGCCATTTTGCAGTAGAATAGATTGATATTTCTCACACATGCATTTGCTCGCCTAACAAGAACTTTCACGTATTGCAGTACAATCTAATCATTTGAAATTCAACACTATATTGCAGTGTCTGACGGTGGAGTGTGGTTTAACTGTGAAAATGAATACAAAGTTCATTCTTAGCGAAAATCATGCTAAACGGGGTTTGGAAGTTCTCCAAAACAATGTATACAGTCACAACACACCATTTTGCAGCGAAAAAGACATATTTTTCACACCTAAATATATTCTCGACATGAACTTTTACATGTCGCAATACACATGTTTCAATTTGAAATGTATCACTATCTTCTTCTTAAAACCCAATATTATCCAAGATTCAAGCCAATATACCATATGACGTAAGCGTGTATTCAACTGAAAAGGAGGTATTTCCACACTTCAACCTGAAAACTGATTCCTCCCTTCCACCATTTCATGATCTGACCTTGAAGTTGAGTTTGATCTTCAACTTGACTACGTGGTCATTTTCTGTCGATGTCCTGCTATACTGGTTTGTGAGTCCCCAAATATTACATAATGCACACATTTTTCGTACATACACACGCATGCTTCACACCATGCATGCTTATGTTTATGTTGTAGTATTTTTCTCGAGAGAATTTATATGGTTGAAGCTGCGATGATTCTGCAACCGTGTTAGGAATAACACGTTAAAAGGTAAGACCTCGTTAGTCCTTAGCTCGCAACATCTCAACTTCTGAGAGTTGTCGTTCGTAAGGGGGCGACAGCTGATTAACGGAAAAACAGATTTCAAACAGAAACAGAACATTTACTTGCTGCATGATAAAGATACAGTAATGCAACTTGTCGCTATCGAATTGGGTACTGTAATAGCGTGATCAACATTTTTGTCAACATTTTTAGTGTTGTTCCTGTGAATATAGTGTTTCAGACTAATATATCATCATAGAAATTCAGTTTTCTGATATACTATGATTCCATAAGACATATGTCTCAATAGCAGATTTTATTCATATTCATATTTGGTCACATTACTTCTAACGCAAAGTTTTCCCCGCTAGGTAGTGCTGTTTCTAATTTACTGTTCGAGGAATATTTTTCTGGCTCTCCATTTCGGTCAATCAGTTATTGTTGAACCTGCTTCTGCAATTTTGAAAAATGTTTGCTGATTTGATGAAATATATCGCATCTATCTTGAGCCTCATAATAGATGAATACAAGGAGAAAACAGTGAAGGATAGACTTGAAGAGTGTTATAAGGCTTCTAAACGAATAAAAAAAGATCTGAAAAATACTACTACTATGGGTGGGAAATAAAATCTACTAGCATTCTTAATCAGATGAAATTTGAGATGAAGAAAGGAGCAGGCCTGATTAGCCGGAAAGAGGCATCCTCTAATCGAGTACATTGGGATGATTCAGAATCGGCTTTTAATTCGCGTATCCGAACTGAAGTGATTACTAATCTCAAGCATAAGAACCCTACCTCATTTTTGATCGACTATAAGACCCTATTTGTGACACTAATTCAAAATGCTTTGAAAAAAGATGCATTTTTAAAGGTTAATATGACATTCGCTGGAGAATTTGAGGTTGTCAAAGGCGATCGAATCTTCAACGAATATAAGTATTTCTCAATATCTAACGCATCCATCCATAGTAACACTGATATGAATATGTGGTTTGAGGATCATGTTATGGAGCCAATCATGATAAAGTTGGAAGAGTTTCAGGAACGTGACAGAGGTTAGACGTTGAAAGCAGTAGTGAATTTGGGGGTTACCGTAAACAAATTTGTGCCGCAGAGAGGTTCATCATACACTGAACTGCCTTCTCAAATCAAACGAAAAATCATGATAATGCCTGCTTCGCTTGTGCCATTGTTTCGGCGTTGTATCCAGTTCCCCATGGACAACATTCAGATCACATCCTATCTTATCCTGACTATTCAAAAGTTCTGAAGTTGTGAGGTATTCACTTTCCGATGATCTCTCAGTCAATGTTTACACGTTGAAACTTTTTAAATCCAAGTATACTGTAATACCGCTAAGATTGAGCATAGCAAAAAATAAAAGCAAACATCTGAATCTACTCATGATTCAAGACATGTATTACGATGAAAAATGTAAGGATTTAATAAATGTCTATGATGTTACGTCACCAACCAGAAAACACTTTGTTTGAATAAAAGAGCTATCTAGTTTGGTGAGTAATCAACTCGACAACCATGATAGAAAATAATATTTTTGCCATAGGTGTTTTCACTGTTTTTCCACGCAAGCAATGTTAGATAAACACCTTGAAGACTGCTCGAAGACAAAGGAATGCCTACCAAAATTACCTATGGAGGAAAAATATATTTTGAGGTTCAAAAAATAAAATTACATCGCCTTTCGTCATGTATGCCGAGTGTATTGGTATCTGCACAAGATGGCAATAAATATCAACGACACATTCCGGCATCTATTGGATATTATATGAAACGCTCTTATGATGATACACTACTATCATTTTATCGATCATTTCGTGATGAAAATTGTATGAAATGATTTGCAGACGAGATAGGTCAGTTTGCTGAAGATGTTGCAACTGTGTTCCGCAGTGTCCCTTCGATGTAAATATATCAGCCAGCCAGGAACCATTTTTTCAGGCAGCAACTCATTGTCATATATGTGACAAACCATTCAATATATCAGACAAAATAGTATGCGACCATAATCGTCAAATACCTAAAAATAATTAATCGCCAACCATCACACACAATGAGTGCATTTAAAACTATCAAGATGATCCAACAATTCCCATCGTGTTTCATAACTTATCAGGGTATGATGCACATTTTGTTATAGAAAATATTGCATTGGATCTCAATGGAAGTGTCGCCGTTAGGCCGATAACAAAGGAAAAGTATATCTCCTTCATTAAAAATATTTCTGGTAGCAAGATCCACTTCAGATTTTTTAACTCATTCAGATTCATGAGTTTTTCGCTGGATACGTTAGTATCATATCTATCAGATTTTCCAAATCTCATATCACAGTTCTCCAACCGCTCGAATGATGAAGAGTAGATTTTGACAAAAAAGGGTGTAATGCCGTATGACTATATCGATTCTTTCAAAAGATTGTTTACCCCCTATCGAAACCTTTTGCAACATATTGAAGGAAAAACCGTGTCCTAGGAGATCTTACTTACGTGCCAAGCTGATATGGGCTACTTTTAATATAAACACATCGGGAAAATATACGAATCTGTATTTGAAGACGGATGTTATGCTTCTGGCTATGTCTTCGAGCAGTTCCGCTCAAGTTGTCATAAAACTTACGGTTTGGATCCTGCCCATTATATCACTCTGCCTGGCTATACATGGGATGCTATGTTATTCAAAACGAAACAGCAACTTGAACTTCTCACCGATGTAGATCAGTTGATGTTTCTCGAAAAGGGAACAAGAGGTGGACTGAGTCAAGTTTGCTCCAAGCGAAGAGTCACAGCTAATAACAAATACATGGGTGATATCTTATGATAAATCCAAAGCTGACTCATACCTAATGTATTTCGATGTTAATAATCAATATGGTTGGGCAATGTCTCAATATCTACCATACGGCTGGTTTGAGTAGATGGACACCAACATTGATATCACAACTGTGCCTGATGATGCCTCGGAAGGTTATATACTAGAAGTTGATATGGAGTATCCAAACAACCTTCACGATATGCATAAGGATTTACCATTTTGCCCCGATCATGTGGATCCTAAGACAAGAAAATCTCGAACCGAAAGTACATCAGATGTGAAACAATTTAAATTGATGGCCACTCTACAGTTGAAGAAATAGTATGTGAATCATTATAGAAATCTCAAGCAGGCCTTAGAAAATGGTCTCATTTTGAACAAGATTCATCGTGTTCTGAAGTTCAAGCAGTCTACATGGTTGAAGCCCTACAAAGGCTTGAACACACGATTGCGAACTGCTGCCTCGAATGATATTGAAAAGAACCTATTCAAACTAATGCCGTATTTGATATGTACTGCTATCTTCAAAACTCAATTTTTGTCTCATATATATAAATATTTATTTCAGGGAAAACTATGGAAAATCTGAGAAAGCACTCTAATGTTCGCCTTGTAACGAGTTGGGATGGGCGATATGGTGCCGAAGCCAGAATCTCCAATCCTCGGTTCAAGAGTTTGACTGTCTTCGATGAAAACTTGACTGCCATTGAATTGGGAAAATCCAAAATATTCTTCAACAAACCTATATATGTTGGAATGGTAGTACTGGATTTGGCAAAGTTGACCACATATAATTTCCATTATGAATACATGGCTCCTAGGTATAGAGAAAATTTTTGCGCAGTTTATACTGACACGGACAGTTTGATTTATGAAATTATAAATTATGATCCATATGAGATGATAAAAAATGATTGTCATCAGTATTTCGATACTAGCGATTATCAATCAGATATCATTTACAATATTCCCCGAGCGAATAAGAAAGTGATTGGATTGATGAAGGATGAGAACAACAGAAAGCTTATGCTCGACTTTATTGGACTCAGATCTAAATTATACTCAACTAAAACTGCAACGTCAGAAGATCAAATCACTGATCTGAAAAAAAGATTAAAGCAGGAGAATTATGAAAATGATGAAATCAAACAAATTGTGGCCAATTTCGGAGTATCCAAGAAAGCGAAGGGCGTTAAACATAATGTTGTCAAAACAAAAATCGCTTTCGAAGATTACGTGGCCTGTTTGGAAAATTATACCGAAAAAGCAATCACACAAAAAAATTAATAAATTCCTATAAGCATAGGGTGTATTCAACAGAACACACGGAGATTGTTCTGAATCCTAACGATGATAAACGCTATCTAATTCCTGAAACCAACCATACTCTTCCATGGGAACATTACTCAATTCAAAATTTATGAATATCGATTAATAACAATATCAACTACAAATTATTCTCGTCTCACATGAACGGTTCTATGTACGAGTGAAAATCACATATCACATTGAAAGTTTTTGTTAACATATTATCTTGTTGCTGATATACAGGTGTATTTTTGTGAGTCAAAGCAGAACTATTGGAAAAATGAACCCTACTGTCATTCATTTCGAATTGAACCACACACCTATTTTCTTTCGAGAGAGGTTTTATATAGGGCTATTGGCATAAAAATTCAGTTTTGACCAAATTGCGGTATATTTCATAGCAAAGCACTCCATTAATTATGAATCTCGATATTATAGAAAATGCCAAGTCGAACAAACATGTTATTATCAGCATATACCCTTTTCAATATTAGTCCTTATTGAGATTAAAATCTTCCATAATTACCAATCAACCACATCTATCCTTCCACTATTCTAGACAAATATCTTCAATTTCATCAAAAGTCAAATATGGAGCTACATAATCGAAAATTGGTATGATGGAGATTGCGATCATACTGTTGGAATGGAACAATCACATTACAATTGTAGCGAATCAATTGTTTTGCTATTCGTCTGTTGTTTTGATCTAAATACATAACATCGATATCTTTATGGCTATACATTGAAAACATTTTCTCAAATTTGTACCAATATATTTCAAATACGCACTTGGTGTTATGAGAGTTTACTTGATTTTGAGATTTACTGGTGTGTAATATTTCTGCGTATCAGTAGAATGGCTTCAGTTTTATAGGGAGACTAGATCAAGTTTATTTTTTTTCGACCATTCTTAGCTGGAAATAAAGCCCAAACATAACACATTTATGATTCAATACCGGACAGCCCTGTTTCGACCCGCCATAGCTCTCATCAGTGGTGTTACGCTGAACCACAAATTCATTGCTAGAATCGACTGTAATTGAAGAACAAGCTATAGTTAAGAAGCGGGTTTACATCTCTGCCCACGGCGGGGGTGGAGTTTGCAGACCGGTTTCGGGCAGTTTGGCCACTCGACTTTACGTTCATTATAGACCCGAAACTATCTGTTGAGAAACCACCTAATATTCACCTTGTTTCTACTTATAATTATTATGTAAGAGAGTAAACAATGGGCCGTACTACGGCCCATTGTTTACCGACCGAAACCGGTCTGCAAACTCCACCCCCGCCGTGGGCAGAGATGTAAACCCGCTTCTTAACTATAGCTTGTTCTTCAATTACAGTTGATTCTAGCAATGAATTTGTGGTTCAGCGTAACACCACTGATGAGAGCTATGGCGGGTCGAAACAGGGCTGTCCGGTATTGAATCATAAATGTGTTATGTTTGGGCTTTATTTCCAGCTAAGAATGGTCGAAAAAAAATAAACTTGATCTAGTCCCCTATAAAACTGAAGCCATTCTACTGATACGCAGAAATATTACACACCAGTAAATCTCAAAATCAAGTAAACTCTCATAACACCAAGTGCGTATTTGAAATATATTGGTACAAATTTGAGAAAATGTTTTCAACATAGAACCGTTCATGTGAGACGAGAATAATTTGTAGTTGATATTGTTATTAATCGATATTCATAGATTTTGAATTGAGTAATGTTCCCATGGAAGAGTATGGTTGGTTTCAGGAAATAGATAGCGTTTATCATCGTTAGGATTCAGAACAATCTCCGTGTGTTCTGTTGAATACACCCTATGCTTATAGGAATTTATTAATTTTTTTGTGTGATTGCTTTTTCGGTATAATTTTCCAAACAGGCCACGTAATCTTCGAAAGCGATTTTTGTTTTGACAACATTATGTTTAACGCCCTTCGCTTTCTTGGATACTCCGAAATTGGCCACAATTTGTTTGATTTCATCATTTTCATAATTCTCCTGCTTTAATCTTTTTTTCAGATCAGTGATTTGATCTTCTGACGTTGCAGTTTTAGTTGAGTATAATTTAGATCTGAGTCCAATAAAGTCGAGCATAAGCTTTCTGTTGTTCTCATCCTTCATCAATCCAATCACTTTCTTATTCGCTCGGGGAATATTGTAAATGATATCTGATTGATAATCGCTAGTATCGAAATACTGATGACAATCATTTTTTATCATCTCATATGGATCATAATTTATAATTTCATAAATCAAACTGTCCGTGTCAGTATAAACTGCGCAAAAATTTTCTCTATACCTAGGAGCC
The DNA here is from genome assembly GCF_025532065.1 of Leptinotarsa decemlineata. Lineage (NCBI taxonomy): Eukaryota > Metazoa > Arthropoda > Insecta > Coleoptera > Chrysomelidae > Leptinotarsa > Leptinotarsa decemlineata. The sequence goes on from NW_027412533.1 coordinate 15,866,955, forward strand.
ATGTATTCATAATGGAAATTATATGTGGTCAACTTTGCCAAATCCAGTACTACCATTCCAACATATATAGGTTTGTTGAAGAATATTTTGGATTTTCCCAATTCAATGGCAGTCAAGTTTTCATCGAAGACAGTCAAACTCTTGAACCGAGGATTGGAGATTCTGGCTTCGGCACCATATCGCCCATCCCAACTCGTAACAAGGCGAACATTAGAGTGCTTTCTCAGATTTTCCATAGTTTTCCCTGAAATAAATATTTATATATATGGGACAAAAATTGAGTTTTGAAGATAGCAGTACATATCAAATACGGCATTAGTTTGAATAGGTTCTTTTCAATATCATTCGAGGCAGCAGTTCGCAATCGTGTGTTCAAGCCTTTGTAGGGCTTCAACCATGTAGACTGCTTGAACTTCAGAACACGATGAATCTTGTTCAAAATGAGACCATTTTCTAAGGCCTGCTTGAGATTTCTATAATGATTCACATACTATTTCTTCAACTGTAGAGTAGCCATCAATTTAAATTGTTTCACATCTGATGTACTTTCGGTTCGAGATTTTCTTGTCTTAGGATCCACATGATCGGGGCAAAATGGTAAATCCTTATGCATATCGTGAAGGTTGTTTGGATACTCCATATCAACTTCTAGTATATAACCTTCCGAGGCATCATCAGGCACAGTTGTGATATCAATGTTGGTGTCCATCTACTCAAACCAGCCGTATGGTAGATATTGAGACATTGCCCAACCATATTGATTATTAACATCGAAATACATTAGGTATGAGTCAGCTTTGGATTTATCATAAGATATCACCCATGTATTTGTTATTAGCTGTGACTCTTCGCTTGGAGCAAACTTGACTCAGTCCACCTCTTGTTCCCTTTTCGAGAAACATCAACTGATCTACATCGGTGAGAAGTTCAAGTTGCTGTTTCGTTTTGAATAACATAGCATCCCATGTATAGCCAGGCAGAGTGATATAATGGGCAGGATCCAAACCGTAAGTTTTATGACAACTTGAGCGGAACTGCTCGAAGACATAGCCAGAAGCATAACATCCGTCTTCAAATACAGATTCGTATATTTTCCCGATGTGTTTATATTAAAAGTAGCCCATATCAGCTTGGCACGTAAGTAAGATCTCCTAGGACACGGTATTTCCTTCAATATGTTGCAAAAGGTTTCGATAGGGGGTAAACAATCTTTTGAAAGAATCGATATAGTCATACGGCATTACACCCTTTTTTGTCAAAATCTACTCTTCATCATTCGAGCGGTTGGAGAACTGTGATATGAGATTTGGAAAATCTGATAGATATGATACTAACGTATCCAGCGAAAAACTCATGAATCTGAATGAGTTAAAAAATCTGAAGTGGATCTTGCTACCAGAAATATTTTTAATGAAGGAGATATACTTTTCCTTTGTTATCGGCCTAACGGCGACACTTCCATTGAGATCCAATGCAATATTTTCTATAACAAAATGTGCATCATACCCTGATAAGTTATGAAACACGATGGGAATTGTTGGATCATCTTGATAGTTTTAAATGCACTCATTGTGTGTGATGGTTGGCGATTAATTATTTTTAGGTATTTGACGATTATGGTCGCATACTATTTTGTCTGATATATTGAATGGTTTGTCACATATATGACAATGAGTTGCTGCCTGAAAAAATGGTTCCTGGCTGGCTGATATATTTACATCGAAGGGACACTGCGGAACACAGTTGCAACATCTTCAGCAAACTGACCTATCTCGTCTGCAAATCATTTCATACAATTTTCATCACGAAATGATCGATAAAATGATAGTAGTGTATCATCATAAGAGCGTTTCATATAATATCCAATAGATGCCGGAATGTGTCGTTGATATTTATTGCCATCTTGTGCAGATACCAATACACTCGGCATACATGACGAAAGGCGATGTAATTTTATTTTTTGAACCTCAAAATATATTTTTCCTCCATAGGTAATTTTGGTAGGCATTCCTTTGTCTTCGAGCAGTCTTCAAGGTGTTTATCTAACATTGCTTGCGTGGAAAAACAGTGAAAACACCTATGGCAAAAATATTATTTTCTATCATGGTTGTCGAGTTGATTACTCACCAAACTAGATAGCTCTTTTATTCAAACAAAGTGTTTTCTGGTTGGTGACGTAACATCATAGACATTTATTAAATCCTTACATTTTTCATCGTAATACATGTCTTGAATCATGAGTAGATTCAGATGTTTGCTTTTATTTTTTGCTATGCTCAATCTTAGCGGTATTACAGTATACTTGGATTTAAAAAGTTTCAACGTGTAAACATTGACTGAGAGATCATCGGAAAGTGAATACCTCACAACTTCAGAACTTTTGAATAGTCAGGATAAGATAGGATGTGATCTGAATGTTGTCCATGGGGAACTGGATACAACGCCGAAACAATGGCACAAGCGAAGCAGGCATTATCATGATTTTTCGTTTGATTTGAGAAGGCAGTTCAGTGTATGATGAACCTCTCTGCGGCACAAATTTGTTTACGGTAACCCCCAAATTCACTACTGCTTTCAACGTCTAACCTCTGTCACGTTCCTGAAACTCTTCCAACTTTATCATGATTGGCTCCATAACATGATCCTCAAACCACATATTCATATCAGTGTTACTATGGATGGATGCGTTAGATATTGAGAAATACTTATATTCGTTGAAGACTCGATCGCCTTTGACAACCTCAAATTCTCCAGCGAATGTCATATTAACCTTTAAAAATGCATCTTTTTTCAAAGCATTTTGAATTAGTGTCACAAATAGGGTCTTATAGTCGATCAAAAATGAGGTAGGGTTCTTATGCTTGAGATTAGTAATCACTTCAGTTCGGATACGCGAATTAAAAGCCGATTCTGAATCATCCCAATGTACTCGATTAGAGGATGCCTCTTTCCGGCTAATCAGGCCTGCTCCTTTCTTCATCTCAAATTTCATCTGATTAAGAATGCTAGTAGATTTTATTTCCCACCCATAGTAGTAGTATTTTTCAGATCTTTTTTTATTCGTTTAGAAGCCTTATAACACTCTTCAAGTCTATCCTTCACTGTTTTCTCCTTGTATTCATCTATTATGAGGCTCAAGATAGATGCGATATATTTCATCAAATCAGCAAACATTTTTCAAAATTGCAGAAGCAGGTTCAACAATAACTGATTGACCGAAATGGAGAGCCAGAAAAATATTCCTCGAACAGTAAATTAGAAACAGCACTACCTAGCGGGGAAAACTTTGCGTTAGAAGTAATGTGACCAAATATGAATATGAATAAAATCTGCTATTGAGACATATGTCTTATGGAATCATAGTATATCAGAAAACTGAATTTCTATGATGATATATTAGTCTGAAACACTATATTCACAGGAACAACACTAAAAATGTTGACAAAAATGTTGATCACGCTATTACAGTACCCAATTCGATAGCGACAAGTTGCATTACTGTATCTTTATCATGCAGCAAGTAAATGTTCTGTTTCTGTTTGAAATCTGTTTTTCCGTTAATCAGCTGTCGCCCCCTTACGAACGACAACTCTCAGAAGTTGAGATGTTGCGAGCTAAGGACTAACGAGGTCTTACCTTTTAACGTGTTATTCCTAACACGGTTGCAGAATCATCGCAGCTTCAACCATATAAATTCTCTCGAGAAAAATACTACAACATAAACATAAGCATGCATGGTGTGAAGCATGCGTGTGTATGTACGAAAAATGTGTGCATTATGTAATATTTGGGGACTCACAAACCAGTATAGCAGGACATCGACAGAAAATGACCACGTAGTCAAGTTGAAGATCAAACTCAACTTCAAGGTCAGATCATGAAATGGTGGAAGGGAGGAATCAGTTTTCAGGTTGAAGTGTGGAAATACCTCCTTTTCAGTTGAATACACGCTTACGTCATATGGTATATTGGCTTGAATCTTGGATAATATTGGGTTTTAAGAAGAAGATAGTGATACATTTCAAATTGAAACATGTGTATTGCGACATGTAAAAGTTCATGTCGAGAATATATTTAGGTGTGAAAAATATGTCTTTTTCGCTGCAAAATGGTGTGTTGTGACTGTATACATTGTTTTGGAGAACTTCCAAACCCCGTTTAGCATGATTTTCGCTAAGAATGAACTTTGTATTCATTTTCACAGTCAAACCACACTCCACCGTCAGACACTGCAATATAGTGTTGAATTTCAAATGATTAGATTGTACTGCAATACGTGAAAGTTCTTGTTAGGCGAGCAAATGCATGTGTGAGAAATATCAATCTATTCTACTGCAAAATGGCATGACCCTACGCATCTCTTTTGGAAACTCCGCAAATCTCCGTCTAGCACAACCTGGGCGTTCAGTTTCAAGCTCAAACCAAACTGCTCTGTCAGATCTTGACATGGTGGGGGAGAAACAGACCAAAGTGAGAACAAACCTGCTTTTCAGTGGAAATCATATCAAAATCATCTACTGTATGGCTTCAGATTTGTAATCAATAATGTTTCGAAAAGAAAAACGTAGTGTGACATTTTGTATGCATGTAGGGCATGCATATGTTTGATAAATATCAGTCTGTTCTGTGAAATGTCAAGTGTTGACACTACATGTCTACAAATCTCCGTCTAGCATGACATTGACGGAGAAGTCAAAGTCAAATTTTAGTCATCATTTTTGATACATGAATGTATATATGACACGTCACATTTTACAAAAGATATTTTATCTTATATCACTTATATCAATAACAGCACATGTCACACAAAAATATTATTTTCATACTCTATCAGGAAGTGAAAACAACTTGTTACAAAAAAGTCTTTGACTTTTTTCTTGAATATGAGAAAATTTCTTTCATTATGGTTTATTTTTTCCTGATGGAAATCGTTTCTCCGTCTCGTTTAATGTCAGTAAATTTCCTCATTTCTTGTTAGCAAATGGGAATGTACATGAACGTAGCTTAATATTTCGTAAAGATAAATGCATGGTAATGTGAAAAAATGTGTGTCTTGAAATGTTTTCTTACAAGATTCTCTGTATTTGAGATCAAAAATTAGTTTAATGAAGCGTTTTTGCCTTATAAAGATTCTATTTATTTCTGATGAGTGTCCTCAAATGGTAATATTTATATTAAGCTTAGAATACACTAGACCATAGTATATATCCAAGAGATTATGTCTCAAAAAATTTAATTTCATTGTTAGGAAGGCAAAATACGTTTTTCAGAGAAGTGCACAAGTATTCGATGTGATTATTGAAAGACAATTCAGTTTCGAAACCTAGATTTATTTGGAAAGGGCGCTGATACTCACTTGAGAACTGGATAAATGTTGTTTTATTTCCATTATTTATTAAATGATTGTTTCTACACCAACATTCGAATTCATTGATTACTAGTTTCGTTTCATTTTCAATTTCATTCAGATCTGGGGACGTCACAATGTTGTGTCATCGGCATACATGAAAACTCGACCCTCGAGAAAATCCTAGTATTTAGTTTCAAGGTTAAACCAAACTTCACCATCAGATTTGCCAATGTGTGGAAAAAAAGAGACCAAAGTGAGGCGATACCCACGTTTCAGTTGAAGTTACGTCAATATCATCCACTATTTTGGTTCAAATTGTAATGTAATCATATTTCAAGAAAAAATATAGTGTAGCATTTTGAATCATCATTAAGTATGCGGTACCTAGTTCATGTTAGACATGCATATGCGTGAGAAATGTCAGTCTGTTCTCCTGTAAAATGTTATGTGTTGAGTCTACGCATCTGTTTTGGGGCAGATAATAACCTTGCATTTATTTCAAAGTCAAACCAAACTTGTCGGGTAATTCTGGCAATGACAGGTGAATGAATTTATTTTCGATCAAAGTGATGGCACATCCTACTTTTCAGTTATATTTACGCTGATGTCATATGCTGTGAAGGTCGAAACGGAATGCAAAAGCTACGTGCAATATCAAAATCGACAAGTTTTTGTCATACGGGACCAAGAAATACAGGCACAAACTATAGAAAATCGGCTCATCAGAGCAGTTGTCTCTTTCGACAATTTTTAAATTCTAACCAAACCTCAAGATTTTTCCAAATCCTACTATATTTATTTCTTTTCCGAATATGTATTCTGTAATTCAATTTCACTCTCTTCAGTGTTTTCCGTACATAAAATAGACCTAAATAATAACCGTTCTTTTATTCGTCATCATGAATATAACATTGCACAAGATTCAGATCTTAAATTCCATTGGATAGTTACAAGCAACAAGAATTCACTCTCTGAACTCTCATTTCTTATCACTTGTGCTTTATTGGTTTGTTTCATGTTGAATCATTTGAATACATGCAATGAACTCTTCTCATTACTTATCTCTAATTATTTTATAACCTTTAACTTTGCAGTTCGACGCGGGCCTCAATAGTTCAATGAGGTTTCAAAGCGAAAATGTGACATCAAATTTTGCTATAATAGGGAGAATTTCTGTCAATTGTTATATTTATCCAATTCGCCCTAACCATACCTTGGCACAGCTCAAGTTGATAATTTTCAGATTAATACTTCACGAGATTCTTCAATATTATCTATAAAAATGCACGTTATTTAACTCTCTTCAGTTCACCTTACTTCGCTACCCACTAGAGATGCCTGACGTCACACCTAACCATACCTTGGTACAGCTCAAGTTGATAATTTTCAGATTAATACTTCACGAGATTCTTCAATATTATCTATACAAATGCACGTTATTTAACTCTCTTCAGTTCACCCTACTTCGCTACCCACTAGAGATGCCTGACGTCACAGCCAAGCCCACCTCCCAACTGGATGTCGATACCAACAGGCTGTGATCGTTGCGCTCTCGGAGAGGGCAGACGTTAGCACAGTCCTCGGCCGTCTGCGTGTCACCATCGATAGCGAGGCTAGAGCGATGCGTTACGTCACAGTCTTTACTGCATCGATAGAGGTAAGGGCACACCGATGAATACGCATTACTCAGCCGCACGTCGTGGAGTGAACATCTCGCTCTCTTACCGTTGAACGGTTGCTGCTGCTGTGACGTCACACCACTACTAACTTGGCGAGCTCACGCCGATGGAACATTCATTACATGGAGGATCTTCGAAGTATGCAGACGTATGTTTGTACATAGACAAGCACATGATCATGTGACGTATGTAGAGGTCATTTCAATGTTAATGTGATCCGAGACAGACTAAAATCTCAAGGTCAACCCCAAAATTATGCGACTTTGAACATTGTTCGAAATAGCTGTGAAAATATGAAGTTTGAATGAAAGTCATTCAAAGTCAAATCTAAAACACTACCTCAAAGTCGCCTTATCCTTATTACCTTGTGACGTACGTTAAGGGTGTGACGTAGATCAAGGTCGAAGCCAACTCGATGCGTCGAACACAGGCGCTGCCCCCCCCCTCCCCACCACCACCACCACAACCAATTCCATCTCGATGTGTTGACAGAAGGCGATACAAGCAAACAGTGGTCGTTGAAACTTTACGGAGTGCAGACGTTTACGCTCTCTGTCACGATGGATACCGTCCAAACTGGTGAAGAAGGACCGCTCATCAGTCGATGGATCTTCGTGGTATTCAGACGTATGTTTATTCTGTACAAACAGGTACAGAGTACACATGAAGGACAATATCAAACCCTGACTTTACAATGTATGCAATCTAGTTTCCTAATCTCAAAGTTGAATTCCATGTTCAAGGTCATGAACATAAATGAAAAATGTAAACCCTGTACCGTGCATTCCCACACACCAACCAAATGTAATTACGTCACTATGTCACACACACATACACACACAAAATTTCATATGAAAAAAAAAATTCTGAACGATCCCTGCACCAGACACTTCAAGGTCACATCGCCTTGATGTTACTAAACAACAACAAAAAAGCAGTTAATACGTCATAGTGGTGGGGGGAGGCCCAGAACCGAAAAAAAATTCTGAACGATCCATACACCAGACACTTCAAGGTCACATCGCCTTGACTTCACTAAACAACATAAAAAAAAGCAATTAATACGTCATAGTGGTGGGGGGAGGCCGAGAATCAGCTGTAAACAACTACTCGCGGACTTAGCAGAAAACTGTAATAGAGCGAAAAGTTCCTGATGTTCAACAAACAACCGGGAAATATCCTTAGCATACAACACAACTCCGTTCCGAAATATGCGTCATTACTGGTCATCAATCTCAATAGGGAAAAGGATAAATCTTCTAAAGGAAGAAATTAACTAGAAGAAACTAAAGCCTCCTGAATTTCATGATTCTAGTTAAATAAATGGTATTTTTTAGTTACAAGACGAGCAGAAATAGTCACACGAATACACAAATACCTTCTATTTTACGAAAATATTTATTCAATTTGAAGAAAGTATCATCATAAATAAGGACAATCTTAGATCAGTTGATGCACAAAATAATCATTTTGATAAATATTGTTGTTGTACTTCTAAACCGTAACGTGTGGTGTACAGTAAAGTCCGAAACAAAAACGCATATGTGCAAACTACTACATATTCATCTCAGGGAAATATGCTTAGTCCGATCCTGTCAGGCATGTGTCCATCCCTTCGGTGATCGATAGTCTGAGCATCGCAAATACAAACACATCAACACAATGACGTTGTCGATTAAGTTCTTATCTCACAAATCCAGCAGTCTGCCTTGAAGATCCTCTAATAAATGTTAATTTTATTCAGCATGAGGTCGTCGGATGTGGTTATGATCCGGAAATTTCAATAAAATATGTCTACCAAACGATAAAGGTCGACTTATATTTGAATTCGTCGGGAGCAAGTTTGTGTCTTGAGTGCTTTCATTTTCGGCTCATTAACTCGACATTAAAGCACGAAATTATTATAAACATCGTCAACGAAATAATTTGAGCTCATGTAAACTCATCGATTATCAGGCTTTACGCATACAATTTCACCAGTACCCAGTGGATTTGAATACTATTTCTATATTCATGCAAAACACAACTTTATTGTTTCTTATTAGTCAGTGGGCTATGCCCACTGACTAATAAGACAGGCAGTAAACAAATCTAAATAAATGAACTTTAAATGTTCAAGCCCGTCTCAGATATACCTACACTGTAGGTTAATGGACTGATAGCTATCAGAAACCAACTACTTCCCTGGCTAATTTCACGAAGGGCGTTGGATTATATCAAAGGAATGTCACTCTGAGGAAATTAGATTTTCAATTATGGGAAATCATCGACTTTATATTGATACTACCTTGCACTGACAAGCGGCCAAACAGCCCGAAACCGGTCTTCAAGTGTGTTCCAATAATTGAAAATCGATTTCGGCAGTTGTAACGCCAACAGCATATGCAGGAATAACTTCAGTAAAGAATCCTGCACTGACACCTGTCGGTTATAATCCAACGCCCTTCGTGGTATTAGCCGAGTTGTTTTCTGATAGGTGTCTGCCCATTAACCTACAGTGTAGGTAAGTTGAGACTGGCCTTAAGGAATTAATCTTGTAGATAATTTGATTTATAGCCAGTTTTCAAGTATGCCCCCTTACTTTATGTACAAATTTTCTTGTTGAAATTTCTCGTTTTTTAAGTAATAAAATTGATTCAATTTGAGAATAGATATTTGAATCTCATATCGCTGTATTCAGCTGAGAATATTTCAGGAAATAATGTTCACGAATTCCATTCGACCTGAAAATTTCTCAGATAAATATCCATTATATTAAAACTTTTTCATTTTTGAGCAATATCAAAGGAGCAACCAGCAGTAGATAAAAAACACTCGTCTCACGGACTCGTGGTTTTATCATGGTGTTTGCTCTCATAGTATTGATAAATAACAAATTCGTTGTTGAAAACTGGAAATTTATCTATAAAACTTTGAGGTCTTGTGGTATCATTTTCAATAAACCACATGATTCTGTCAACATTTAAAACTGAATATTAGAGACGTTTGTGAAGAATAGGTTTCCACTTCAAATTTCATAGGCAGATTGTTTGGAACTGATAAATATGTAAAAACGCACATAAAATTTTTTGAAGTTTGGAAGCCAAAATCTGTGAAGAATTATTAACTTTTCAAACCATAATTTACTGGTTTAACATACGGATATTGTCATACTTTACTCTTAGCCACATCTATATTATTAAAAAGTAGCCGCATTCACGGTTTCCAATCCAGAGAATAATTTTCAAAGAAAATTAAATTTCATAAAACAAATCACTGTGAACAACAGTTATGAAGTAGATAAATATAATTGATTCGATTCTTTCTGAGGAAACTACAATAACATGAAACAGGTTTCTCCAACTTCAAGAAATAAGTATGAGCGTACTGTTACATTGACCGAAAATTTTATATTGGTCAAACTGGAAGAATTTTCTCCAAAACATTAAAAACCACATGTTTGTATAGAGTTAATTTTTGAATTTGTTTGCTTTATTTCTTTCTTTGGTAGATTTCCACTTTTTTTATATCAAGATGGAGAAGTAGAAAGCAAAAACCTTTCTTTCTCAAAAACATCATATCAGTTTTTTAGTGAGAAGACCAGTCCTATATTCACAAACCAATTTTCAGCAGAGGGGTTTGGGTTAATCATTACTATGAATTACTACATTTGGAAGCGAATGCTCTCTGATTGGTCTATCAAATATAAAAAGTATTTTTAATGTACTTATTATTCGTCAACATTCATATTCTCTATTATGTTCATTTATATTCTATATTCTAAATATTCTATTCATATACATATTCTTAAATATTATGTTAAATCAAAAGTGGTATTTCCAAAGCGGGAAACTCTTCATCAGAATAATTTAAAAATCCGTTCTAAAGAACCGTCTCACGTACTACAAATCCGGACGAATACTTAGCAAAGGACTAAAGGACAGTACTGCCAATGAGAAATCGTCGAAATACCCAAAATTGTTACTGAGATTACCCGATTTTTGCCAGGACACAACACTTTTCAAAAAGTCGGTGTTTTCAAATAAAATTGCATTGTTTAAAGCAAGAAATATGTTGATTTGAAAGTCAAGCTCCTCGTAGATTGACGACGAAATGTGCAGTACGCTTTTACTTTTGAAGACACAAAAAAATTATATTACACTGAATATGCACTGGTACTCTACTGCTAAAATAATTCGGTATAAAATGTAGTATAGTGGCAGTTTGTTGGCAACCTTTTGTATCAACTGTCAATGCCACTAAATATTGTTTCAATATTTCAGACCACAATAGTATTTATTGCACAAGGAACAGCAATTCAAAAGCTTTTTATTTAAGTTATTTAGGTTAAAGTAGTGTGACAGTGAAAATGGCACCGACAGTTATGAATTTTTGATATAGTTCATGGTTGCCAACAAAGAAATATCAAAACTAAAGATAACTGCAAAATAAAATCACTCATCATTTTATAAGAATTTACACACATTTTGTGCTGCCAAAAATGAAATATAACACCCAACCACCCCTCATCTTTATAGAATTTGAACAATGAAATTTATTTATTTTTATATTTTCCCTTATTAATCACTCTCACGAGTGTGTCCAGAATACAAAACAATATTAAAGGTTTTATGAAGGGTTTTTTGGGGAAAGAGAAATTTTGTAGAAGTAGAAAGCCAAAAGTTTTCTTTCCCAAATACTGCTGGTCATTAGACCAATATTGACTTATTGACTATATGTACTGAAACGAAAACTGGATATTTGTATTCATTTTAAGAGAAAATACACATAATATGATGAACATTTATTACGAAAAAACAAACCATATACAACTAGAAATGTAAAAACGGAATACTGTCTACTTTGACATAACTCAAATAGGAACTCTAAATATTTAACACAACTGCATTCTAGGTACTAGGTACAAGCGCATATACCTACTCCACAAAAATGATCACATCACTTTTCAGAAGGTATTTCAGATTTTTAGAACAGTGAGAAATTAATAATTGGAAATTGAATAAAGCGCCATAATCCCATAATATATATCTGTAGTCCTCAAAAAATTTAAAAATCAGGAAGTATTGGTGATGAGATAATTTTTGTAGTGTGTGTATCTATGTATAATACTATTTTTACAATATTGGAATTTATTTTTCTGGATGCTATATATTAGCATTGAGCATATTTTGTTCGGGCACAAAACGTAAACAACTCCCATTTTCTCGAATACCTTCCCTTGTAGCCAACAGTGACCTTACTGTTGACGTCGATAATAAATTTCTAGCCTCTGTTTTAATATTGAACAGGCTACTGAAAACTCTTTCTGTAGAAGCATTCGAAGAGGGCAATATGAAAAGAAACATTATAACTTTTTTCAAGTTTGGAAAAAGTTCAGCTCCTACAGAATTTTTCAACTCAAAAATTTTAGACCAATATTCATCTGCTCCTGCAGGAAGGTTTAAAATATCGTGCTCCAATAGGGCATGATTTCGCCAATCATTATCAAGGGTTTGAGAATCTACAAACTGATTTAAAATTGGAAATCTACTAAGGACTTTCTTTAATGACTCTTCTTCAAAAGATTGGGCTTTCAATGGTTCTACAATGGATATAATATCAAAAATAGGATCTTCAAAATCGAATCTATCTTTTATGTTTGTAACTATGTTTTACTACGGAAAATCCCAAGCAAGTTTTGAAAAAAAAATCTAAATCTTTTTGTGACACATTGGAGTCAATTTTCAAAGACTGGAATGTTTCTGAAGCTGATACTCCAAGGTATATTTTATCTAATTTCACGAATTTTCTAGGATTATTATGGTCTAGGGAAAAAATATTTTTTTGTTTTACCTCTTCTATTTTCATGTAATTACAACAAAGTGGTTTTGAAAGTCTCTCTGTTTCAGATTTAATTTTATGAATAGATGGTTTTTCAGACTAGAATAACAAATCAAATTCAGTCAATAACCTCAGAGTATATACTCATGAACTCCAAATATAGATATATAAAAATATTATTCATTGTATTGAGCATTTGTTCTGTTGTTGCTGAAGGATCTTCAAAGACTGACTCCCTAAGATATGCTTTCAAAACATGAAATTGTTCAAGTACCCTATCCACGCACTGTTTATGGCAGGTGAAAGAATTTTGTGAATTTCGATTTGAAAAAACTGTTGAAATTCTCGAAACTTAACTTGCCTCGCTGAGCTACGACTGAAATGAGATCGGAGGTTTCGAAGCAGATCTTCCACAGAACGGGGCAATTTGAGGCAAGCCTTTGAGGCAGCTAAATGGGCCATATGGCAAGAACATTTAACACAGATAATATGAGGATTTTCGTTCTTTAATAGTGAAAACACCGAATTAAATTTACCTGCCATAACATTAGTCGTATCTGATGAAAAAGCAATCAGATTGGACATCGGAATACCTTTATTAATTATAGCCTGCTTCAGTGATTTGTACAAATCTGAGGCTGTCCCTGATTCGGTTTCAACAATAGCAAAAAATTTGGTAGAGATACTCCTACTTTCAGTGTCATAAAATATGACTATAAAGGCGCATTGTTTTTTCACAGATATATCTGTGGTTTCATCCATCACAAATGAAAAGAAACATCCTGGTAGCCTCAATTTGGCATAAAGATTTTTTAAATAATTAGAACCCAAACTTTCTCTTATAATATGTGTAGCCTTAGTCCTTTTCAGAGAAATATGTTTGGCTATCTCTGAATCAGGAAAAATATTATTCAAAAGTGGGCTCAGGGTGTCCATCAAACAAAAGGGTAAATTATTTGTGGCAAGTAGACCACATAATTTAATTTTTGCAGTTTTAACATAGGTCTCTAGAGCTGTAGTCTTATATGTGTCAGTTACCTTCTTATTATTATCTACTTGCTGCCAGTTGAATTTATGACGTCTACTCAACCTATGTCGTCTCATGCAACTTTTGTGTGCTAATATATCATAGTTGCAAACTTTACAGAAAGCAAATTCTACAATTGATTTATTCCTTTTTTTTTGTGATTGACTTAACCGACCCTTATATTCCTCATTGTCCAACCATTTGTGTGAAAACTTGTACTTTTCTTCATTATGGTTATTTTTTTGAGACCATTTCAATTTGTTTTCCTAGAAAGAAGTAATTCCAATATCCATAAGAGATCAGATCATTGCATTCCTGTACATCTGTGAAAAGGTTATCACTAACATCTTGGGTTTCACTTCCATATTTTTGTTTTTCTGAACAGGTAGGCGCTATAATTGACTGAAGATTTTCATTAATATCAAAAACTTGGACTTGATTTTCTGAATAGGTAGGCTTGAATAATATATAACATTTTCACATGCACTCTTGCTTTATCAACATTTCTTACTTTGTTTTTGAAAGTTTTTAACCACTTATCCATTACGAATTACGACGCAGGTAATTGAGTTCAATTAAAAAACAAAAATATTTGAATTTGAGGTTAATGGGTTAATGTTGATATTACGACACGGAATCACAGAATAAGAGAACGTCTTGACTCTCAGCCTGTGTCTGGATTCTCTAGCTCGCAGCTCCACAGTAATGTCAATGTTAAATGTTAGTAATTTACTTTAATGACAAATGACAAAAGTAAACAGAAGAACTCAACTAGTTACTCCATGATCAAGGTCATCTAAATAAGTTTCGTCGTGACGGATTCGAGGAACGCAACTAGTGAGCCTTCGAAAAGAACTGAATCATACTATCTGACGAAAATACCAGGTTATTCAGCTTATCGTGAGCTCGATTACCCGGTAATTACCCAAAATAAATTTTGTTGGAAAATTACCAGGAAATACGTTCCTGGTAATTACCAGGTTATTGGCAACACTGCTAAACGACGATCTGCATCGCACGATTTCGTACGAACGGCGTTCGCACGAATTCGTTGCTTCGCAGTTCGCAGCTTTCCGCTCCCAGTGGACGAGAGACCTGATGTTCTGCCTGCAGAAAAAACTCGTAATTTGTTTTACTGGAACCTTAACATTTTTCCACTGGACTCGTCATGTGTATGCCCACGTATAGGGGCTATTTTATAACCTTATGGTCCATTCACCAACAGTTCTTGTAATCTAAGATTTGCAAGAATTTCATGCCGTACCAACTCCATCCACGTGATATATACTCACTGTGCAACGGTTCAATCATAACCGATACAGCATAAATTTTCATATTTTATCCTTATGCCGGTCCCGACTTACAGTACTATTATCTTTGTATATAGACTATATACAAAGCTATTATGTAGTTGTTCTTTTGTTACCGTCGTCGCGTTGTATCAGTTGGGAGATTGAAAAACTTGAAGCTTTCATCGAGTGCTCAACTTGTTTGTTTCTCTTTTTTCCTGTCTGCAACCCTGGAAACAACAAAGCTACTTCTCGTGAACCCTCGCTTTATTTTTATTAGTTGATTTAGTTAAACAATCGGTTCATTATGGTATCGTATTTTCTGCAAGAATGGATAGTCTGAGAGTGGAATACAGTTATGATTCCGAAAGTTGTTATTTTTAATTAGGATAAACATGGTGTTTGTTGAATGAACACCGATGATCTGATAATGCGAATTATAAAAGTTGTTTCAGAATTAGAGATGATATTTAAATTCATGGTTGATTGTTGAGAAGTTCTCCGCCAGTCGTGCTAACTAATACTCCGATGTATTGAGTAAATTATAACTACCGGCCGACAAAAAATTCCTTGTTAAATAGTGAAAACAACGAAAGAGAAATATCTAATATAGAAAGGCACAATCATATTCGAATTTTGGTAATCTGTTGCTGGATATGTTATTGAGTATACATATAGTAACATGAAAATTAAAAAACATATACTTTTATTGTATTCCTAACAACAGAAACGATGCAACTTTAATTTTTCCAAAAGATATTTTTGTGAAGAAGAATGTTCTTAGAAGTTTTTTGGGTTTATAAGATTCCAATTATTCCGTAACTTGTCGTAATTTTAAATTAAAATGGTTGACGTTTCGGAAGGAAGTTCTCATTAGTTCCCAACAACCGAAAATATTGTTGCTGAAAACGCCTCTTTCGGAAATATTTTTATTCCTTTTGAAAAGACATCTAAAAAATGGAATACTCAGATCACATATTCGAAAGACTACACATGATACACATACCTTGTTCCTGTGGAAAATTTTATATAAGTGAAACTTCAAGACTCCTGAATATAATAACAAAGAAGCAGCGTGGAACACCATTTCATAAAAAAAGACAAAACTTGTTCATACCTCAAGACCAGAAGTAGAAAAATATTCTTTTTTACCCAATCCAAAATTTTGCAGAACATATCGATAGATATATGTTGAGTCATAACAAAAAATCAGAGTAATCTTTCATAACACCCCTAAATTTGATAAATTGGTTAAGGATTTTGCCGCCGCGATTTCCATTGTCACTATCTTCATTTGGTTTTGAAGGCCGTCGTAGTTTGGAATTGCATCCTAACGTTTGGCCAGCAGGAGTGGCTGGCTTCTTCTGCTAATGACGTAACATTTCATTGCGCTGTTGCCACTTTAGCATCAAACAGTATCGTGTGATCTCTTTTACTAAGCGCGTGTTCCGCTACTGCCGATTTGTCTGTTTGACCTAATCTACAGTTTCTCCGATGTTCATTCAGTCTTGTACCTATGGATATTTTGGTGGTATCGATATAAACTTTTCCGCAGGTGTATGGTATACGATATACCCCCGCAGCTGATAGTGGATCTCTTTACCGACAGCCATCTTGGTTTAAACAGGTTGAAGCCTGGCTCCCTTACCCTTTCAACTGGTTATTTATCAGAGGGACTGATGCTGGGATGACGACATGAATGTCCTCAGACATCAGTGCCGCCCTTCACGATGTATCCCTACCTGACTGGGGTGAGATGGATGAAAATATTACTCATCTTTAAACGGAGGACATAGGGGCCTCATTCGACAGAGTGTCGGGGCCTTCTATATCGGGAGGGGTCGTCTACAGCATAATCCATAGCTTCCTTAACTAACAGGATCTCTTTTGTCTTTCGCAGATCTGAGGCTTTGTTGTATTTTCCTGGTGGACTTGATCACTGTTTTTATTTTATGCTTCCCTAAGTTTTTTCGATTCTGTCTGTAACCCTAGGGATGTACGGTAGAAATGCACGTGCAACCGTTTGAGTTTCTTCCCTATTTGACTTGTAGAAGTCTTCGTGACTTGTGGCAATTTTGTTTGTTCATTCAAATATATTTTGACATAAGTTCAAAAAAGTTTCTATTCGAGCAAGTTGCGCATTACAGAATATCGTACACCTACTAGTTTCGTAAATATTTACTGTTTTAATATTTGTATTTCAATTTGCGGTATGTACACATAAACCCTAGTTCATTCGTTCGGAGAGTCATGTGTCACGTCTGAATGATTCTGTAATTCGTTTGTTATGTTTGTTCATTTTCGCATTTATTTATTTCATGTAATCGAAAATCATGTGTGTTGGTTTTCGCCGAAATAAGAAGGTCAAGAAAGTTGTTCAGTGCAATCAAGAACTGTATCGCAGATTGTTTGTGCAATCTCGAAACAGTGTTAGTGCGTGATCTGCAACCTGAGTATAATGAAGAAAAGACAAAACAACAGACAAAACTAAGGGACACCATTACACGTTCAGTATTAATGTCATTCCAGCAGATCATTACAGAAACATCATTACTAAAAATTGACCCGTCATTCCCTGCATTATTCTCCGCACCACACTTATTCTTTATAACTGATATATTTGTTCATCATTATTATGTTCCGAGTGACGTAAAAATCACATAGACTGTGTTTTTATCGATTATGGATTTTCATAAAAAAAGCATATGTAGCTATAATTGTATTAAGTATGACCCGTTCTGTTGAACGTCGATACTGGATGAAGGAAAGTTTAAAAAAAACCGAAAATTTTTCACATATAGTGTTACTGAAGGAAATAAGTGATACGAAAGAGTTATTGATTATAAAAATTATTTTCGTATGGACAAACACACTTTCAATGAATTATTGCGAATGGTCCAACCAATTCTAACCCGAAATGCTTCATATCGAAAATTGAAAATTTAACGACCACTGTTATTCAAAGATTCTGAATTTTCACGGCGGGAGATAACTGTACCAAAGCCATTTTCCGGCTTTTTTATTCGTGGTGTGCCGGTTTTCATGCCTGGCATTTCCTCTACTACTGCGGTAGAAATTATCAAAGGCGATAAGGTAACGTTCTGAGTGCTCGACTTGTTCTCGTTGTTTCTAATGCAGAAACTACGATACTGGTTATATGCTGGTTTTGTATTATTATTGGTGGGCGTGGCTTGGTTTTTATTAATTGGATTACCTCACCTTGTTTGTGTACAATTAAAAACAGGTAGCGAGATTCTATTAGTGTTCATTGCCTCTTCATTTTTATTGAAATTACCCGTTTTTGAATTTCTGTTGCCTCTCTATATACTCGTACTCTTTGATAGCAATTTTTAGTTTTATCGAGTATTACTGTATCTTCAAATGAGATAAAAAGGATTGAAAATATGTGTATTTTTCAAATGTTCTAATTGATGGATGGCAGAAATAATTTCATTTTAAAAATATGACCTCACTGAGAGAAACTCGCCAACATCACACTGTCCGAGGCCAAAATTATTAGTCAGTTCACGATGGTAGCAATGAGACTACGATCTTTCATAATCAATGAATAAATTGAATCAATACTGTATGTTAGTTAGGCTGTTGTTGTTAATCCTTCTTTAAACGTTCAACACACCGATGTTATCACACTATTTAGGTTCAGGCTAGAATTTTTATGATGGTTGAGAATTTTTTTTCTGCCCAGAATAATTTTTCTATTTTTTATTCAAGGAAAACTGTACGCCAACAACTGGTTGTTGTACATGATTGTAAGAAACAATGAATGAATAATAATAATAATAATGAAAATAACACTTCCTTTTGATATTTTCACTCAACAGCTTACAAAACCCCAACACGTATTTCACTATATAGTAGCTTCCTCAGGCGTGTTGATACTGTATATACATGCCTGAGGAAGTGTATAGTGAAACAGATGTTGAAGTTTTGTGAACTGTTAAGTGAAAATCTCACAATAGAGTATTACTTGAACACGTTATCGATTTTCATCAAGTATTGGCCAATTGACATAAACTTTGGCACTGTTGCCTTCAGATTAATTAGAGAATTAGAATTTCATTCGGATACCTAGCTAGTTAGATCGTTTTCCTTATAAGGATTAAGGTTGTAAGTTAATAACATTGTCTAAAGTAGGTCATAACAATGTCAAATTCGTCCAAAAATTCAAACTGGGATATAATAAAACGTTAATCATCACATGCACTTCATGGAAACAACAGTATCCGCCCATTGCTACTATAAACTCACGATGTCAAAGAACTCTCGAACGGTCACACGACATTTAAGAATGAGCACACGTAGTTACACATGCTCGATGGTGCCATTCGAAAATGATTTGATTGAAGAGACAAAAGACGGCGGATGATTCACGGGGACGTACCGAATGTAGACTGCATCTAGTAGTCATTGATGCAGGAATCCCAGCTATCGATTCTGCTCTTTTAAAAGTGGCGGATGCTGGCCATCCTGTTCGTATTGAATTTTGTCTCGTTTGTAGGACAATGATATTCATTTATTTCGAATTAGTTCATGAATTAAACGAGTACATAAACAAGCTATCGTGAGGTATATAAATATTTATTATTTGATTAACATAATTTTATCGTGATAGGATTATGAACATGGGTCGTTCAAATGCGCACTTGCATATCAAAGAGACTTCGTCGGAACTTGCTAGCTGAATATAGAGAAAAACTACCAAAAGTTGAAAAAATTCTTATCAGAGTTTGAATGGGCTTTAATATGGTTGGCAGATGCAATGAAACATTATGACAACGCTAACGTCTTTTTCTCCGGTCTAAAACTTTCTTTGTGCATTGTTGAAAAGCCACATGAAGGAGAAATTCCAAAGATGGGTACTTGATCAAATAAGATATCATTAATTATAATAATAACAATCGTTTACTACTTTGAAACAACAAAAAAATGTGTTTCTTAACAAGGATATAGAACATTATAGTTACTTAGTTCGTTATTAGTTTGCCATTGTTTTTTTATTTTCCAATATGTTTGAAGTATCATATTTTTTGTTGTTCACTTACCATTTCGCTTACTGAATATTACTCACTAGTTGAAAGTACCTTTACCGAGATTTCCATAGGTTGGGTATATGGCGAGTAGGTCTATAATATTTCAAAAACATTGCTCAGACTATGAATATCCCTCATCCTCGATCCATCAATCGATTCTCAGATTATAAACCTCCACGTAAATGTTCAAAGAATAATTGACAATCTAGCTTAACGTACATATCAAATACATTTTCAAAACAAAATAATAACCAGTGAAAGTAGATTTCTTGATGTTGATTTTAAAGGAAACTTAGATAAATACATCAGCACTGGAGACAATCCCAAATTAAACTTATGTTGAGCTGGATTTAAACTATAAAGAGACCTTTTAAAAAACTTTTTGACTTCAAAATCAACTATGAAAGTTGAAGATGGTTTATTGATATGAGGATATACAAATCAGAGAGTTAACTACTAACACTTGGTAAGGTGAATATTTCTTCACTGTCAAATGTTATATTTTTTGAATACCAAATCATACTGTGGGTGGATTCTCTTCGTGAAATACACATTTTAAAAATTTCCTTTGTATTAAAACTCTCTTGAGAAAACCTCCAGGAAAAGGATATAGTGTCCGCCTGCTTCAGGTCCGGTGGTGGACTTGTAGTAATGCATGAAGTTTCTGAAACAAGGTGCCATTTACTTTTCCATTATTTATTTTAAGGTAAATGACTAAAAAGCATAAAAATGTTCCATGGCATTAGAAAAACATCTACTGTAGTTGTATTCTCATATCATAATCAATAAGGACTAACAACAATATCTTCTTGTGAATATTACTGGAGTTTTATCCCGTCACCAAACCGTTATTTCAATACCAAAGTGATATTTTTTCAAGTTTTGATCTTCAGTTTAATATTCCTCTTCAGACTTTATTCCACCTATTTTGTTGATATACGATATAGCTGCTGTATTGAACAATCTAACTTCTTATAGCATTTTGGTAGCTTGTAGCTATATATGGGAATGATCAGAATGGTACTTATCTATTTATCTTTTGATTTTCATGGAATAATTTTCCAGCAGCTTGGCTGCATTAACCTTTCTCGATTTTATCAATCGTGTTAGGAATCAGACCTCGTTAATCCTTAGCTCGCACAAGTTTCGACTCCTGAGGGTTGTCCTTCGTATTGGTGTGACAACTGGTTAACGGAAAAACAGATTATAAACAGATTTTTTTTAATAGAATAGGATTGCTTGAAGGTGGTTGACAATGTTTCGTGGTGCATTTCATTAGTTCTGACTTCCATTGTCTAATATGATATAAATTGGTTTGAAATCCCTGAAAGAATATATAAAAAATTATAAAGATAAGCTGAAAAATAACAAACATAATAACCAAAAAAAACTGAAATTACAATGAAATAAAATACAAACAACAATTGAAAATCAAAAAATTGAACTATTAACACGAGATGAAAATTCAGCTAATATTTTTAATTTTTTATAGATTCTTTCAGGAGTTTCAAACCAATTTATATCATATTAGACCGCGGAAGTCCGAACTATTGAAATGAATCGAATGGGAGCTATAAGAATTTTCACTACTATGATTATACTTCATAAATTCGTAATTTACAAACAGAAAGCGTAGTTTGCAAAAGGTATAAGTTTTTTGAAGGAGAAACATCTGTCAACACTGGTAAACTTTGAAACTTTGAAAAAGAATTATCATCTACTAGTGCTTTGGGGCCCTTCAACTTCTATCTACGCGAGACGTGAGGCTTAAAGGTCACAAGGGATAAGTATCGTTTAGTGTGAACCTGGCCAGCCATACAGTCATACATGTATAACATACAGATCAGAAACTCCGCTCATTTCTTTTGATATTCGATTTGCCGCCTCTATGACCTTTGATTGTTTGAACCCATTTCAAATCTCGTTTTTAGTTCAATAAACAATCCATTGTAAAAATGTAATGAAAATACATCAAAGCCACATTGACGTGCAGTCCACACCAATTACCGGCTATCAGTGCACGTAGTGGGCTTTAAATTTGTGTATGAATTCATGTCTCTGATTCAGTTTGTCCTTTCTCTGTATTGCTCTACTCTTAACTTAACCTTCCTGAAGAGGTGAATGAATGATCAAAAACCTAATGAAAGATGCAAGTTACGTGCTTGTTACTGAAAAAGAAATCGACGTTTGAGGGCGATGCAGTTAGTAAAGGCACAACAAGTGAATGAGCGGTGAATTCCATTCACAATCGTGAGTGACCATATATTTTTCTTTGAAGAATTTTTTCAGTTGAAGTTTTAGGTTAGGTTTTGCTAAAGGTACTGTAAAAAGCCATTCTGCTCGCTAAATGGCTTGGGGGTTATTAATATTACCTACCCAGAACACGAGGCTGGAAAAAGCGAATGATGCCCGACAGATCCTTTAAACTTCAAACGTTCAAAACTCCTTCAAATTTATTATTTCCACCCGTATCAGGTTGATACGACAATAACATACTCCATTGTTCCAATGAACAAATCATTTGCATCAACTTTGGAAACTGAATTAACATGCAGTAAATGTATTATATATCTATCTATATATATATATATATATATATATATATATATATATATATATATATATATATATATATATATATATATATAGATTTTATCGAGTGTGCATGATATAAATCAAAAATTAAACAATTTGTGGACACAACACTCAAAAAAGGGGGGCAAACCGCGGACACGTGTTTCTGGCTATTGGCCTCATCAGCGCGGTGCAGCCAAGTGTAAAGATGTGTTGTTTCCTGATTTCGGCAAACAAGTGTAAAGATGTGTTGTTTCCTGATTTCGGCAAACAAGTGTTTCCCATCTTTACACTTGGCTGCACCGCGCTGATGAGGCCAATAGCCAGAAACACGTGTCCGCGGTTTGCCCCCCTTTTTTGAGTGGTGTGTCCACAAATTGTTTAATTTTTGATTTATATATATATATATATATATATATATATATATATATATATATATATATATATGGCTCGAAAATCGATTATTGACAGAGAATCTGGAGAAAACTAACTATATACTTTTTGGTTGCATTAATTCTAGCAAACCTTGTTTTTCACAACTGAAGATTGATAACTTGTAATAATTCCCGAATCTAAAATGAAAATAGGTTCACATCCTAATGAGATGATCATACTCAGTATATTTGCGTTGCATACTTTTCAAATAGATTTTTTTTTGGAAAAATATTACCGAACTGTATACCTCAAAATTTTGTACCATGCACTTGTAATGAGTCACCTGAGCTACAGAATCGTTTGTTGGGGAGGAATCTACCATACGCACCTTCACCCTCTTGAGATGCTGCAAAACAGGTTCGGACTTCCATTGTCTAATAAGATTTGAAATCTCTGAAATAACAAATGAAAATTAAAATTAAAAAGAATAGCTGAGAATAAAAATTGTATTAAGCAAGAAAAAACCCTGACAAGAAACTACAATAAAATAAAAATTAGGTAAAATATTGAAAATTAAACAATTAAAATGAAATAAAATTAAAAATTAAAAGATTTCTCCACGTCGTTTCGATTGTTAGTATCCACAATCGTCTTCGGGTGATGACTGCACTAATTCCTCCGAGATCTGACTATTTATAGGTCATTCGAGTGCTTTCATCTATCCCCTCTTCCCTCTCACCGCTTTACCGATTTAGCGGAAGATGGCCATTTGGCGGGAGTTCACCGTTTTCGGCTTTATTATGGGTTTCCAAATAATAAAGCGGAAAACGGTTCACTTTTCAATTTTTTGCCTAATTTTTATTTCATTGTAATTTCTTTTCGGGGTTTTTCCTCCTTAATATAATTGTTATTTTTTTCAGTTATTTTTTTATTTTAATTTTCATTTGTTATTTCAGAGATTTCAAATCATATCTTAAACAATGGAAGTCTGAACTAATGAAATTTATAAGTGAACTCAGCCAGTGTTTGATATCTTTCCATTTATTCAAAAGGTTTACTTTTATTCACATTGTATTTTACGTTGAGTAACTGAAATTGCCACTAACGATAGTTATCTCTTGAACTACTATTTTAGTATCATTAATTTTATACGTTTTACTTTATATCTGTATGTTATAACTGTGTTGTATTGTTCCTGTTATACGAAGCAAGTGCTTTTGCACTATTTGTCATTTTTCTTTATTCACTTATTATTATTATTATGTTGTCTGAAACTTTCCAAATGATTGAAGTTACTGTTTTTTTTTACCGTAGTATGCACTGGTCAGGCCTTATCCCTCGAAGCCCCGATACATTCGCGAGGGCGCGCCAGCATTATCAACCAACGACCACTCCACACAACGTGGGGTAAGTGATCATTGGGTCCGAGAATCATGTGCCCTGAGCAAGCGCAGTGAGTCAAGAATGATAGCCTTCTGCATCTGTCCGTCTGAGATTTCTGCCTTAGTGCAGCAAGCCGGTATGATTTTAAGATTCCAGAGTAGAGAGGGCATCATTCCACCAAGGACTCCAATAATCAGAACAATCATCTTGACAGAGTTGTCTGGATAGAGTCTGCAGAGTTCGAAGAGAAAATCTCGATATTTTATCAGTGTTTCCTCCTCTTTTCCTCGTCTCGCCAGGAGCTGAAAACATCAGGCTTATTAGCTTGTATGAGCTTGTATGAGCCTGAGGGTGGGGTACGAATAGTTCCAATACATTCGGCACTTCTCGTTTCCCACAACGGATTCAATATCCCAGCATATAGCAACACCGGTGTCTCGTCAATACCGTAATAGTGTCATAGATGGTAATATAGCACTCTTAGGGCCGCGTTATGTCGATGGATATAGGCGGAAACCGCATACGCTGGACATGCTGGTGGCAAGTGCATTAGGGTCTCGGGCGCCTCGCGGCAGGTCCTGCACCTTGTGTCAGGAACCTCTATACCCATCACGCGACTGCGGTAGACTAGGGTGTTGGAGACACCATCCTGACAAGCCATGATGAACCCCTCAGATTCCGACTTCAGCCCAATCGACCTGATGAAAGCAAAAGTCCGGTGCTTTGATAAGTCAAAGTCTCCAATGTTATTGAAGAAGACCCCATGTATTGGCTTATCCTTGAGTTTCCGCAGAAGTGAGGTGATCTCTGCGGCTTTTATGTGAGCTTTTTGCTGAAAGGGTTCCAACTCGGTGACAGAGTTGTCGTCACCTCGTTCAGTGTATCTGTCCTAAAACAGCTGTCCTAAAGAGAAATGCTCCAATTCCTGCTCTCTCATGGTCACGGACCATGTAGAGACTTTACAGGCCATATCCAGTACCATTCTATCATGTAGACACTCAAAAATCCACGGCCTCCCTGTTGTCGGGGGAAGTACAACCGTGTAACGGACGATTTGGGATGCAAACTCCTATAGAGAGGCATCATTTTTCGGGGCTTTACGTCGAGTTGATACAGCTCCTCCCGAGTCCACTTCACTACTCCAAACGAGTAGAGTAAGATTGGAACGGCAAGCATATTTGTTGCAGCAACTTTTTTCTTCCCCGACAGTTCCGATGATCAGATCTGCCGAAGTTTGTGCTGATACTTGCGCCGGAGAGAGTTCTTCACTCCTGTTATCTCTTGTGAGTGGCGTTGTTCCACCCCGAGGTGAGTATACGTCTCCCCAGCATCCAAATTATGTAGAATGCTTTCGTCTATGAGCTGCACATCCTCTCCGTAGTCCCCGCACCGTCCTTTTGTGAGATGGACCATTGTACATTTGTCTATCTCGAATTTCATACCGATAGCATGCCTCCAGAGGCATAAAGTTTGAGATCATCCATATAAAACAAATGGGTGACCTTGTGCCTTCGGTTTCCGGGGGTGCTACAGTTATACCCTCGAGTATTTCTGAGCGCAACGGATAATGGCAATAGTGAGATGCAGAAGAGAAGGGGACTGAGGGAATCGCCCTAAAATACACCCCTTCTAAAAGTTACCCACTCTGTTTGGATTCTGGCTTGACCAGATGTTATGGTGAAGTGAGTTCGCCATAGTGGTATCAGTTGTTCAATACATCTCACTATTTTGTCGGGTACCGCAAGGCATCTGAGCAAATACAAGATGAGCTCATGCGATGTTCTATCAAATGCCTTACGGTAATCGATCCAGGCCATAGAGAGGTTACGCTTATATTGTATCGAGCCCAGCCTTACACATATATCGATGAGCAGGTTTTCTTCACAACCAGCACCTCCTCTCTACGACCCTCTCTGCTCATATATCCGTTCGAACACTCGGTCAACTGCGGTGAGTATTCGTGTGTATACGATGCTTGTAAACAACTTTTAATCATGTTATCGGTCTGTATTTCTTAGGAATCGACAAATCTCCGCTTTCGGGGATGAGAACAATCCGCCCCTCGACGAATTAATCTGGAATCGTCTGCTCTCCGTCCAGCCATGAGTCGAAAACTCTGGCCAGATGACGGTGGGTTCTTGTTACCTTTTTTCACCAATAAGTGTTTAGCCCATCTGGGCCTTGAGCAGCAAAGTTCTTGAAATCCACAAGGGCTCTTCGAACGTCATCTGGAGTTATCGGGTTGCGCAGTTCATCGGGCTCAGGCTGTCGAAGCTCTCTGTTGAAAGCTTCGAGCTGTGGTAGGGCTGAAGTGTCTTAGTTGAGTGGCTGCAGGTGTTCATGGATATCCTTCCAGAATATCCAGAATAAGCGACAAGGTTTCTCGCGGAACCTAAGGTTTTCCGTGATACTTCTCGCTCGCGTCAAGGCAGTGCTGTTTGGAGCAGGACGCGTGTTGTCTCGTCGACGTGATCTTAGCCTCCATCTTACGCATAAATATCCATATTCCGAATCGCAAGGCCGGGATTATTATTATTATTATCATTAACATCTGAGATCAAAAGCCTGAATAATATTGACGTAGATAAAGATCAATCTATCTATCAAAATAATATGTGTCTTCTTCCCACTAGGTAACTCGCCATCTCCCCAGCCCTGCACGTAGACGGGTAAATTAATGTAGCGTTAAGTGCTACAAAGTATATGAAGGAGAGACAGACGATAATAAATCTTATTGGAATGATTTTGGAAACGTTACTATGACGATATATGAGCTATGAGTGATTATTTTAATCTGTAATTTGTATTCGGTGTGAGTTTCTCAAGACGTGAGGTCTTGGTGATCTAGTTCCTATATGGAAATTATTTCTATTGAGTATATCGTTAGATCGTTCACTCTATAATAATTTGTATATTCTATGCATTTGAATAAAATTATAATAGTCATTTTTATTAGTCGATGTTGAATTTGTGTTTTAATCTTGAAATATATAAGCAGGATGCTATACTTAGGACACGAGGAAAAAAGTTCTTGGGCCATAGTAGGTTTTAGCTGATATGATACCTCAAGAACTTTTAGGTGAATACGTAACTTTTACGATTAGAATACTCAACCGAAGTTAATTTTAAGAACTCGTTTATAGGAAACATCTCATAATGTAAGAAATTTATTTGTGAATACACTTTATTATTGTCAAGAAGTGAATGTTTTAACATTTTGAAAACTTATTGAAATAAACTGGAGTAGATTTTTCATTAATTTTTTTCAAAATCATGATATTTATCGTTTGTTTGCAGATTTTTTAAACAAATAACAATTTGCTAATTACACAGGAATAACCGATTCGATTTCCACCTGAAATGTATCGGGAAGGTAATTCCATTGAATATGCAATGGTAAATGGAAACAATCAAGGTGATAGTTTGCAGGATATATTATCTCCGTGCATTGTAAAACCTACCTGAATTCTAAAAGAAGCCATAAAAATAGGACAAAGCCGTCTTCCAACGGTTACAAGTAATCCAATCCACAGGAAAAGTATCTGGTTGAATGGCATTGGGGACGTAATGCTATATAATCTTATAAAAATTAACCGAGTGAAACTAGAACTCGAAGAGGAAACAGTATAAAATTACAAAAAACATTGTTGAAGGTTATGTTACCAAGCAGTGTAGACCAAGAAATCCAAAAATCCTGTACAATTATAAAACTCAATTGCATGTTGATATTTGACATAGATTTGAAAATATAAAATGGAACATGTTCAATTTATATAGTGTGGACGTAAAAATTCCCCCACCGTGTTAACAACTTTCGAAAGGGGCGAAGTTGTCCCAAAAATGTTCTTATTACTTTTCAGTTAGGAAAATAAAAGTGTGGCGTTGGTAATTCTGTCCTATACGTATGTGTATCTGTTTTCGAGATAAAAAATAATTTGTGCTAAATATGGTCCAAAACATAGCCCTAATTGAACCTTAGTACGTCAGTACTCTCAATTCATGAAAAGTTGATATTTTGATGATTGTTTGGACGAACTCGAAATATTTAATTAACACCTAGAAGTCGACTCCATATTATACAGGGCGTGCTAAAAATTTCCATTATGCATAAAAGTGGTCTAAAGTACATTTTTTCAAATGAAACCCCCCGTATATCACTCGATAACTCGAAAGATGATGATAAGTAATTCACAAATAGTTATCGACGGTGTTTCAAAACATCTTCCAAAATGAATGCAAATATAGAATATTCAAACGAAGTTCATATGAAATTATTTATTGCACATGATCAAAGTGATCAAATCATTGTCAGAACTTGCAGAAAATTCAACCAAATGTATCCTGAATTAACACCAATGAACGAGAGCAAGTTTGTAAGGTTACAAAATAATATCCTTAACTATGGCTCAAGGTTTTCAGGGAAGAACTGTATCAAAAATCAGGCATTTCTGGGTAAAAAATAAGATTTTTTGGACTATAACATGTGAAAGTACATAAAATAACAGAATTAGGATGATTAAAAATAACAAAATTGTAAACAAAATATCTCATTTTCATAATTAATCCTGGAAATGTTCTCCAGTAGATTCTAAACATTTTAAAATGTTCTTTTGTACGCAACTTGTGGTTGCTTTTTCAATTTCATGGGGATCAAGATCTCCGATACACCCCACTATTCGCCGTCGCCGTTCTTCTTTGGTAGGCGCTGGAGTACTCTGTACCCTTTCTTTCAAAACAACCCATAAAAAAAGTCAAGTGGCGTGAGATCGGATGATCTCGGTGGCCAATCCCACGATCCTAAACGCCTAAACCAACGATCGTCAAACATTTCTTAAAGTTTCCTGGAAACTTCCTGAGTGGAATGGACTGGTGCTCGGTCCAGGCAAATTTTCGAGGAAATCGGAAATCTTTATAATTTGGAGATACATCTCTGCACTTAGTGATTCTTCATAAATAATAATGCTAATTTTATTGTTCTTTAAAATAAAGAAAACATTCAGGTAAAATATTTCTTGAAAACCCATTTGTTTTGTCACATGAGGATTATGATCAGCCCAAAAATGTTTATTCATTCTATCAAAAATGCCATCCCTCCTAAATTTTGCTTCTCCATTTCTGCTTTGAGAGCTTGAACTTTGGTAAATTTATACGGATGCATCAGTGATTTTCCAAAATTCGTTCTACTGAAGCATGTGGTACATCCAAATCTTTTTTTTTTGCACTACGAATAGAAGCCCTAAAGTCAAGGAGTTCGGATCAAACTGATCTTCCACTTGAAGATGATTAATTGGTGATCGAAACACATGTCGAGGTGTTGAAATAACGATTTGGTGTTGGGCAAAAACTCCAGTAATATTCAGGGTATCAATTCTTTTATAATATCTTCGGCCAAGTTTTTGACGTTTTTCAAATCAATTTTGTGTATGCTTATAATATGACAAGCTAATGCATTGAACAAATCAGATATAGAAAAATTAAAAATAGCACCCGCTTTACGCCTCGAAAAATAGCACCACTAAGTTTAGTTACGAATGTTTTTGATAATTGTGAGTATTTCGTAAGTTTTATTTTAATAGATATTTTTCAAAAATTCAATAAAATATTACTTACCCATAGGTTAAAACTTGCTGTTCTGAGTGATAATATAGAACTCCTTTCATTTCTTTCACATCCCCTATAATGAACCATTATAATACATAGTATGTTTTGGTATTTTATAGTGAACAACATAACTATATAGGTACTTTAATAGCTATTTACATTATTTTATAATATCTTCGGCCAAGTTTTTGACGTTGTTTAAATCAATTTTGTTTTCTGAAAAGGGGAAAACAATAAATATATTTGCATTGTTTATGCTTATAATATGAGAAGCTGACGCATTGAACAAATCAGAGATAAAAAAATTAAAAACAGCACCCGCTTTACGCCTCGGAAAATAGCACCACTAAGTTTAGCTATGAATGTTTTGGATAACTGTGAATATTCCGTAAGTTTCATTTTATCAGATATTCCTTATATACCTATAAGTTAAAACTTGCTGTTCTGAAGTGATAATCTAGAACTCCTTTCATTTCTTTCACATCCCCGAAAATGAATCATTATAATACTTAGTATTTTTTGGTATTTTATAGTGAACAACATAACTATATAGGTACTTTAATAGCTATTTACATTTTGGCTCACACAAATCGAAGCAATAATAGGCGGTTTAATGGCGGCGCATGTATTTCAGGACAATTGCACGTGGATAAACAGGAGGTTTTATATCCTTCACTTACCGATAAATCTTGATAAAAGTGATTCCAAACTCCAATTGCTTAACAATTGCTCCATAATTATTCACAAAACACTCGCCACTCGACAATATCGATATCCCCCCGATACCTACAAACCTGTTCAAACTCTAAAACCTAAAGAAAATAAACACGCGTCACCGCTAAGGTTATATGCAAGTTTGATAATGTTGGTTTAAAACAGCTTATTCTCAAAATAAATAAAAGAATATTGTGTGTATCAAGTATAATTTATTTGCTATAAGAAACAATTAAAATTTGAATGAATGTTATGCAAAAATTAAATCAAGGCATGCGTTTATTTAAAAGAAAATAAAAAATACTCTAAAGAAATATTTTCATATTATTATTGGTTCAAGACTAGGACTTGAATTTTATAGAAGAAATAACATTGAATAAATTTTTTTTGCATATAACCTGTTTATTCCACTTAAATCAAAATTTGAAATTATTGAAGTAAGTATAACGGGAATAGAAATTTAATAATAGGTGATTTTTTGAGCGAAGTATAACATATTATTGAATCATATATTACACTTAAGCCAAAACTATTTTTTTCATGATGATTGTTAATCTTAGATGAAGAAGTGTTTTTTCCGTGTATCTGAAAGAAAGTTTTGTGTGTGATCTACAAATTATTTTGAAATTTCTTTCTTTCATCCTATTGTCGAAAATTTCGTACGCCTTTTCCTCATATCAATTTTTTTAATTTCCAATATAAACATTTTCCTCGTGATTCCAGCGAGAGGGCTTTATGTCAAAAGTATGTGGCAACTAGTCAATTCATTTCGAACTATACTTTTTAAGAACTTTTTCATTTGTAGGATTGCGGCCTTGTGGAATAAACTTTCTGGGACTGTCTTTTCAAATTGAATTGTTATATAATGTACCTACAGCGCACAGACACTTCTCTCACACTACCCTGTGATCGTTGTAAAAAAATTTCTTCAGTAAAAAATACGTGAATACATACATAGGCTTCATTTGTCGTTGTGAATTTTTGTACTTGTAGTAGTAGCCCTTATTCAGCGAGACAGACGCCATCACACCAGTCAGGTTGCCTTTCAGCTCGCCATACAAGGCAGAGAGACCACCCAGTCAACCAGAGTGCATCAAATTGTCACGTGGTGTCCTGTCACTCAGTGGATAACGTCTAAGATTCCTAGAAACCCTGGTGCATGCAACGATTATATTTTGTTTAGAAGTTTTTGAAGGAACCACCTGTTGCTTTTAATGATACTTACGAGAGTTTTTCCAAGATGGCGCTATTCTGAATTGTTGGAGTCTCCGCTGAGTCAGTCAAATTAATTATTATCAAAAAGAATTTTCAACTTTTGCTCTTTTGAAATTGAAATTTTTTGTCCTCCCAATTTTACATTGTTTGTAGTTTTTATTATAGTTTTCGTTCGTTAGTTCTCAATTATTTTAGTTTGGTTACATTTTTCAGTAGTAATAAGGAATAGTGTATATAGTATATAGTTTTGGAAAGTCCAAAAGACAAAGTCGAGAATTCGGAAAAGTCTGGAATTTACGAAATTGAATGTAAGGACTACGATGCAAAATATTATGGACAAACAAAAAGATCTATTCAAGTAAGATATAAGGAACACATAGCACACTTAAAATATGGAAGACCAGAAAAATCGTAAAATCATATTTTGCAATAAAACCATTCCATAGACTTCAGTTCATTAAGATTAGTTAGACAAGTTAACAACAACAGGCAACTAGATGCCTATGAGAGTGTAGAAATAAATAAACACAATAATATTATGAATAACGATGATGGCCCTATACCAAACAGCATACTATATAGCTTGTTAAAATAATATTGTTGGGTTTACTGATTACTGAATTACTACATAAGTACACATTGCAAAAATAAATTTAGATAGGCAATATTGTAAAATTAATTTTTATATAGCTGAAAATTGTTTTATATACAGCTATAATAGTTAAACATATATTGTAAAATAATAGATAAGGCAAAATTGTAAAATTAATTTAGGTTGGTGTACCTGTACGGGTGGTACACCTGAATGGTTTACCTGAATGGAATATCTATATAGCATAAATAGCGTTAGCTTCGCGTTAGTTTCCAGTTTATTCTTCCTCTTTGAAGATGATCACTTGGAGATCGAAACACGTGTTGTTCTTTAAAATAAAGAAAACATTCAGGTAAAATATTTCTTGAAAACCCATTACTTATGTCACATGAGGATTATGATCAGCCCAAAAATGTTTATTCATTCTATTAAAAATGCCATCCCTCCTAAATTTTGCTTCTCCATTTCTGCTTTGAGAGCTTGAACTTTGGTAAATTTATACGGATGCATCTAGTGATTTTCCAAAATTCGTTCTACTGAAGCATGTGGTACATCTTTTTTTTTTGTACTACGAATAGAAGACCTAAGTCAAGGAGTTCAGATCAAACTGATCTTCCACTTGAAGATGATTAATTGGTGATCGAAACACGTGTCGAGGTGTTAAAATAACGATTTGGTGTTGGGAAAAAACTCCAGTAATATTCATTACTACACCAAAGGTTCCAAACAGTGCATCATAAATAAACAATTTAGTTTCAATATTGATTTTCATCAATTATCGGCCAGTTCTATTCAATTCGAGAAAGATTAATGCAGTCAAGCTGCTGGAACATAATTCCATATATATATATATATATATATATATATATATATATATATATATATATATATATATATATATATATATATATATATATATATATATATATATATGTACAGTGTGACCCATTTAAAATGGAACCACCCCTGTAGAATGTGCATTTTTCAATCAATCTCAATTTTTTTTTTATTGAAATATTAAGCATGAAAAACTGTATCTTGACACTAACTTTCACAATTTTAGTTTCATTTCCAAGGCACTCTATGGTTTTTTTTGTTTGTCAAAAACGGCAAAAGTTTATTAGGCAATTTTTGTTTTCAAATTTGACTACACCACTGGATTCGTAGTCGTTATAAATCAAAACTGTCAAATTTTCATTAAAAAATATTTGTTAACAACGAAGTTACAACAACTTCAATTTTGGAAACAAAGTATTTGTTTGTAATTTTTATTCAGATTATAGACATATTTGAGATCTGACAACACTGTCATCACCAAGTAGAACACCAGTGAATTTGTACAGTGAAAATCCGAAGTCAACAGCTCAATGCGTTCTACAGTTATAACTCCTGAAAATATGGTAATGTGAGAGATTTGTGGTGCAAGCGTTTTGTAATAAAAATCTGACTACGCCACTGGATTTGTGGATAATATTCCCTTAAAATCATTCATTTGAGTGTAGGTTACGAGAAGTGAAAATTAAAATAAAAATTGAATAATTGAATAACAGAAAATTAAAAGTTCATTTTCAAGTTACGCAGTAGTAAACCAAGTTCAGAATCTCATGTCATGGGATCTCCCAATTGCGCTTTTACCAAATCTTGATAGAATCTTGAAGTATTAATGGTCATACTTGTAAGCTTTTTGGAAGTTTCCCAATAATAAATAATAGTACTTTTGTAACAGCGCACCTGGAAAATCACATTTTATGAGATTCTGAACTTACTCTACCTTCTTCTATAGCTGATGAAAACAAAATGTATACACACAAGTTTCAAAGTATTTATTCAACAATTAATTGCCATTAAGAAAAAACTGATACTAAAATAAACATTGATTCAAAAGTAAACATTCAAATTTTTGTGGCTTCTACCAAACCTCCATTAAGTTCAATACATTCATCGTATCTCTTCCGAATATTGTTTACACTATTTCTTATTTGTTGAACTGTAATTTCGGCACAAGCTTGTCGTATCCTTTGCATGAGTTCAGCTCGATTCGTTGGTCTTGTTCTGTATACTTTTTGTGTCAGAATACCCCACAGAAAAAAGTCTAATATTGTTAGATCAGGCGATCTAGGTGGCCATTCAATTAAGTCACACCTCGTCCTATCCAATGATTTGGAAACTGGTTATTCAGCCACTCTTTAACAATCCTCGAATTGTGCACGGAACAGCCGTCGAGCTGAAAATATAAATTTACTTGTTCCGCAAGAGGCATTTCATCTATTTCGTCCGATAATTGGTTATTTAGAAATTCCAAAAAATTTTGCCCGTTTATGTTTCCATCAAAAAAATATGGACCTATTATTCTATTTTATACTATACCACACCAAACGTTAACTTTTTCGGAATATTGACTTTTACAATTTATGATCCAGTGCGGATTTTCCGTAGCCCAATACCGAGCATTTTGCGATGAAACTACCCCATTGGTGCTGAAAGAAGCTTCATCACTAAACATTATGCAGTTTAAAAAATTTCTTGTATTCAGGTACTCGCCTTGTGCCCACAAACAAAATTCCATACGTTTCACTTCATCACCTGCCTTTAAAGAGTGAAGAAATTTAGGTTTAAATGCTCTCATTTTGTTTTGTTTAAGACACCTCGGTAAGTTTAAATCCAAACTGGCGACTCGTAAACTTCTGTTTGGGTGGTTTCTAAAATAATCTAAAACAGCACCTTCGTTTTCTAAAATATGTTTGCTGACTGCACCGGTTTCTTTAAATGTTTTGTTAATTTTACTGACGGTGCTTCTGTCAATGGGAAGTCGATTTGAATGTCTGTGATTAAATATCCTAGCTGCTTCTCTTTCACTATGATAATTGTCCCCAGAAATTCTCACAATTTCAATTCTTTCTTCTAATGATAATTGCAAAGCCATTATTAAATGCACGTAACTAACAACTATTATTTTATTTATGATTAACTGTCAAAATCACAGCCTACTGTTGATTTATTATAAAACCTTTGCATAATGAGTTCAGCTTCCTCAAATTATTGATATCTCCTCTAAAAGATTGTTTTAGCTGAGTTATGAAGAATTTACAGGGAACAATTTTTGTCCTGCTCTCTGTTTTATTATTGAATAAATGATTTCCATGCTTTAAATCAATTTGATTTTAGCGGCTATGCGGAAGAATGTACTAAGTACTGCATAACTTGAAAATGAATTTTTAATTTTCTGTTATTCTAGAATACACTTCTCGTAACCTACACTCAAATGAATGATTTTAAGGGAATATTATCCACAAATCCAGTGGCGTAGTCAGATTTTTATTACAAAACGCTTGCACCACAAATCTCTCACATTACCATATTTTCAGGAGTTATAACTGTAGAACGCATTGAGCTGTTGACTTCGGATTTTCACTGTACAAATTCACTGGTGTTCTACTTGGTGATGACAGTGTTGTCAGATCTCAAATATGTCTATAATCTGAATAAAAATTACAAACAAATACTTTGTTTCCAAAATTGAAGTTGTTGTAACTTCGTTGTTAACAAATATTTTTTAATGAAAATTTGACAGTTTTGATTTATAACGACTACGAATCCAGTGGTGTAGTCAAATTTGAAAACAAAAATTGCCTAATAAACTTTTGCCGTTTTTGACAAACAAAAAAAACCATAGAGTGCCTTGGAAATGAAACTAAAATTGTGAAAGTTAGTGTCAAGATACAGTTTTTCATGCTTAATATTTCAATAAAAAAAAATTGAGATTGATTGAAAAATGCACATTCTACAGGGGTGGTTCCATTTTAAATGGGTCACACTGTATATATATTGTTATGATAAGTTTTTTATAAGATTATTCTGTTTTCAAAGTTAAAGATTTTCATATTTTAATTAGTTAAAAGTTTGCATTTATTTTAGTAGTTAAAAGTTAAAAGTTTGTATTTATTTTGATAGTTCGATGTTAAAAGTTTTTCATATTATTATTAATTTGATGTTAAAAGTTCACATATTTTGTTAGTTCAGTGTTGAAAGTTTGTGAAAATCAAAGTTATTCTTAGATGTTTAATTTTATTAGAAAGCCAGATACTTTACCTTTATTCAAATTCTTATCTGTATAATTTGGAGTAATGTTCATGCCCAGATCAGGCAAAGTTGTGACTTATCAGTACTAGAGTATTTCAGATCATTTCCAAACAGCACAACTAACCAGAAACCATCAATCATCGGGAAAAATACACTGAAAACAGTAAAGACATTAATACAACATAATAACATACAATAAAACAGATTTACACTACAAATTAATAACAAAAATTCAATTATCACTGACATTAGGAATTTTATCTGAAAAATGGTAAGAACACTCAGTACATGATTTGGATGCAACTAAAGAGTAGCCAATCAGATTGATAAATTGAAAAGGAGGTGTTAACTTCTGAAAAATTATGAATTTTGGATTCAAAATTAGAAAAATTCAAAACAAAATGTGATGAAATGTAATCAAAATTAATCATTATCAGTATTAGTGAAAATTGGGTAACAGAAATCGTAAATATAATATGTGTGAACAGTGAAAAGTGTCAAAATTGAAGAAATTTCAAAATTATTGTGAGGAAGAGCAGCAGGCAGGAAAATTTTGTCTGGTTGCCAGGGGTGAATCAATAATCAGTAGGAGAGAAGCTTTTGAATTGTCCAGACGCGAATTTTTTTGAAGAGCTGTTAGAAATTAAAAAAGGGAAAAGAAAGAGAAAAGGCCGTTTTGCATGTTCTTATCAATATAAATCCATCAATAGGAGCCGAGTATAAATAATAATAACGAGAAAGGATACTTACTGGAGATTTTAGAGTGTCTGGAAGAATTCAAAATTCCAATCAAGGGAAAACCAATCCAGGGAAGCTGTACCAGTTTTGAGGTATTACAATATCATTTATAATTCCCAATCCATAAGGAGAATACATTTTTTGAAAATCTTGAACAATTCATAACCTCCAAATCGAATCAAAAGTTTTCCAGTCACAAGGAACTTCCAGTGTGAAAATCACAACTTCTGAACTTTTATTTATTAACGAACTTCATCATTTTATTTACAAGAACTATTATTGGATTTAATATTAGGAAAATTTGAAAAATTCACTGACATTTAGCACAGATATTTTTAGAATCGTTTCCCACGCACGAACCACAGACATACTGGATACTTACTGGAGATTTTAGAGTGTCTGGAAGAATTCAAAATTCCAATCAAGGGAAAACCAATCCAGGGAAGCTGTACCAGTTTTGAGGTATTACAATATCATTTATAATTCCCAATCCATAAGGAGAATACATTTTTTGAAAATCTTGAACAATTCATAACCTCCAAATCGAATCAAAAGTTTTCCAGTCACAAGGAACTTCCAGTGTGAAAATCACAACTTCTGAACTTTTATTTATTAACGAACTTCATCATTTTATTTACAAGAACTATTATTGGATTTAATATTAGGAAAATTTGAAAAATTCACTGACATTTAGCACAGATATTTTTAGAATCGTTTCCCACGCACGAACCACAGACATCTTAAGTTTTCAAGTAACTAATTTGCCGTTACACGTAAATTTAACTGTACGGAACACAATTCTAAGAATATTTTTGTTTCAAATTTAACATTTACTGTAACATTTCTTAGCATAAGGTATTTTGGCGCAGTTTTAGGGTAATTTAAGTTTGGTTTGACAAAACATTTCAAAAATTTGACATTCATTATATTTTTTTTAACTTTGAAACAAAGTTTTATATTCAAAAACACAGACATACAAAATTTTATTCATAACACCTTTCCAAGAACTCTACTCTGAGAAAGAGAGCTGCATGAGCTTCGATTGAGCTGAGCAACCTTGAAGAATAGAGATAAGATTTAGAGGTGAGGACAGGTATCTGCCGGAGCACTAAGAATTTTGATATCACAAAAAATTTTCAAGTTATTTGAACTATCAGAATAACAATCAAGAATCAAATTAATTAAATTATAAATATTCTTCTAATTTTATATTTTTATAACAATATATATATATATATATATATATATATATATATATATATATATATATATATATATATATATATATATATATATATATATATATACATATGTATGAAACAAAATTGCCAATGCTTGATGAAAATATATATTAAAACTTAACAACACAGTCTATTATGAGATTTTCGCTAAAAGGTGTTTAAAATAGGTTTTTAAAATGTTTTATAGTGAAAGTAGATAAACTGTATTAGTAATAGTACTAGTTATGTTTATTCACAAGGCATCCTCTTGTTACTAAAAAAATGGCTAATGATATTAGAAATAAATTATCATTGCAAAGAATGATTTAGATTATTTGAGTGCACCTTCACCATATTTAACAAATAACGATTCGAGTCGAACAAACTAGAGATAGTTATATTTTAGTGATTTCGAAAAAACTCAAACTCCTTAAGTATCATTTCAGAAAACCATAGGCGTTAATTTCTGAAAGACAGCCCGATCCTGTCTTTACGGTACTTAGCGCAGAGTCGTGACATTGCAACGATGGCAAATGGTTTGCATTATATTGAAAGTGTGAAAGCGTAAAGTAATTAATAATTATAGAAATGTGGTTGAATGCCATTAAAGCAATGACGTCAAGTTATATTCAATGGTTTCAATGAAGATTGGGATTTGAAACAGCTTTTAGATTTTATGCTTGGATAGATCCACTCATTTTGAACCTAGCTACTTACCTACCTCTGAAATTGGGATTTATTTATTTCCTTCAATTTATTTATATTTATGACCAACTATTCAATATAAGCTCATAAACAAATATCTTTCCACAAACCAGGAGTTCCCGAATTTTTTAAAATTGTCCCTAACATGTAGGATGTTCCTGTACACGACTTCAAAGTTAACAAATTGATTGGGCATACTTTGAGGCTGGCTGTAAATCCAATTATCTGAAAGAACAATTCGTTCAGGCCAGTCTCAAATTACCTACACTGTAGGTTAATGAACTGAGACCTATCAGAAAACAACTACTTCCCTGGATAATACCACGAAGGGCGTTGGATTATATCCGACAAGTGTCAGTGCAGGATTCTTCACTGGAGTTATTTCTACATATGCTGTTGGCGATACAATTGCCGCAATCGATTTTCAATTATTGAAACACACTTGCAGACCGGTTACGGGCTATTTGGCCCTCGTCACGGAAAGGTAGTGTCTGTCATCAACATAAAGTCGATAATTTCCGATAATTGAAAATCGATTTCTTCAGAGTATCATTCTTCTAACTAGGTTGAAGCGAACAACAAACAACATGTTTGTCATCGCCCCATCTGCCTGTGAACGAGGTAACCAATCGCATATCCGAAATTTGTTCAATTCCTCGATTGCGGCAGTTGTATCGCCAACAGCATATGCAGAAATAACTTCAGTGAAGAATCCTGACACCTGTCGAATATAATCCAACGCCCTTCGTACTATTAGCCAGGTGAGTAGCTGTCTGATGGTGTCAGTCCGTTAATCTTCAGCGTAGGTAATTTGAGACTGACCTGAACGAATTCTTCTTTCAGATAATTTGACTTCAAGGTTGTTTGTTGGGATGTAATGATAGTATATTTTTTTATGAGACCTCAATAACTAAATAAGATATCTGATAAATTCAGAATGGGTTTGAAAGGGAAAGAGTCCTACTTTCAGATAACTAAACTAGTTCCGGAATTCTTGAATGATTTTAGCAATTCTGAGGTATCTTCATCCAAGGTAATTGATGTTTATAGAAAAATTCAGTAAAAATATATTGGCCTTACACAAGCCATCCCATCCGCTCTAAGGTATTTTTATTTTTCCACATCCGACTAGTATCATTCATTCATTATTTATTACCTACTTAGTAGGTACCCCTCTGAAAATATTGATTATTCATTAAGAATTCAAAACAGTACATATCTAATACATAAAACAAAGTCGCAAAGTTACACTATTTATAAGTCAAGAACGGTTGGACCCATTTTCATGATTTTTGATTTGCTGGATTTGTCATCGCCCAAAATAGCAAAATAAGTATTGATACATTGAAAACACGATAAAAAAAATTGAAGATCAAATAAACTGACAACATTCATTTAGTTAGGTTATGACAGTTGTCATGGTACAGGCAAATACAATTGGGGTTTATGATATTTGATTGTGCGCGCATGAATAATTGCTATGTCATTTTAGAAGCAGAATCAGCAATATCTATCACTACAATATTATTTACAATATCGCAAGCGAGAAGATTGAATCTTTCACAACGAAGCTGTAGTATAGACTGCTGGATATTGCGAATCAATCCACTCCAGGTGCAGAAATCGCACGAAAAGAGCGCCATGATCAGCGTTAGGTGTACTGTTTTTGCAATAGATATGTTGTTTCAGCCTTCGAGCAATTTTTCTACTGTTTGAGAGTTGAAATATATCGATAACTCAGATTACTTCCCATTCTTATTAAATAACCATAAATAGTAGAAGTTACGATGTATGTATCTATCAAAAATATTTTCTACTGTTTTTTTGTATCACTCTGTATATCTGAACAAAATCTAATCCCAAGCAAGTAAATTACCTAGCCGTGTTAGTATTGCCCGTCTTCGTGATTCATAAAAACAATATAAAAAACTTACCTATTATACGTATTTCAATCAATTGTTTGAAGTTGGGAGCAGAACGTTCTCAAGGCGTGTAAAATGAAAATATTTTTGTATTTTTTATGTGTTAAAATCATATATTTAATTCATTAATTACTTGTGTTGTTTGGAACGTTTGGTGTAGTAATGAATATTAATGAAGATGATCAGTTGGTGATTTGAAACACGTGTCGAAGTGTTAAAAATAACGGTTTAGTGTTGGGATAACACTACAGTAATATTCTTGAATTCATTTATCGATGTTTTTGTAATCCCATTGACTTTCTGCCCTAAATGTTTATCGCTCCTTTCATACTTCATTTGAGATTTTTTTAAATATAAAGTAGGCTTCACAGAATCTGTCTTGAAAAATTGAATAAAAAGATTTCTAAATTGCGTCTACATTCTTAAAGTTCTAATTTGTAGCAAATATCGGCGAATCTATTTTATAAAACAATTAAAAAATCTGAAAAACAGCAATATTCATCACATTTTCTGATTAATTCTAAACCTTGAAAAATTTTGAATATAGTAGGTTATACACAGATTGGAGTGTTATTTAAAACAAGTATACGAGAAACGTACATTTGAACATTTAATAACGGAGAAATTAGTGCAGATAACCAGCAACTACAGTAATTGTAACGTGTCTTGCACAATGAACATACAAAGTATGAAACGAAGTATTCCCATTCATCAGATGTTGCCCGTTATCTACTAACGGTAGTAGAGAGTAGAACTGACTGTTATTTCGACGTGCTCTATTGAAAATAGATTAAGATCGATCTGATATCAGCCGAGCGTGATATACAGGAAATCTTTAATCTTTGTTTATTTAGTTATGGCACGTTTTTGTTATTTTCTTGAAATTAGCAGTTATTGACCTTATTTCCCGAGTTCAGTTATAAAGATAGGCATTTTTTTGGTGAATCGAAAACAAGAACATTAAAAGTATCTCTTTAAATGAACTTTCTTAGTTTGTTCATTTATAGGACATATATGTTCCTATAATACGCTTGTTGGGGTTACACAATCCCACAATCCACAGTATTAAAGAATTCATGTCCCAATTATATTCAAAACTCAATAGTTATTGTAAAATTGACAATAAGGC
Organism: Leptinotarsa decemlineata; assembly: GCF_025532065.1. NCBI lineage: Eukaryota > Metazoa > Arthropoda > Insecta > Coleoptera > Chrysomelidae > Leptinotarsa > Leptinotarsa decemlineata. The sequence goes on from NW_027412533.1 coordinate 15,909,419, forward strand.
GAAAGTTTTTTAGTTATGATGGATTGAAAAAATTTGGGATTTAAAATGTCTCTTTTTGTTGTGTCACATAAGTATATGAATAGGTTTTGGAAAAAAGGTTTTTAGCATTTTACTTCTGAATCATTATGTAAAAAATGATAGAGTTCCGAAGAAAGGAAGAAAGCAATGAATTCAACTAAATTCACAAAAGTTTACCACTTTTTTTGGTTAATGATGGAGAGTAGAAGGTCACAAAGCTTTTCACCAACTAATCTGCCCAAAAAAACCTTTTTCAATAAGAATGATTCACATCTGTTTTAAATTTTGTGAACTGATTATTTAAAGGTATTTTAGTTGAATATTTCACTGTCTTGATATGCTACACAATTAGGAACGCAAGTATACTGAGTATTATACTTATACGTTAGTCGCATATACTGATTCTACTTTCGCCAGTGCTGATAGATAATCGATGTAATTTATAAACAATAACAGTCTTGAAATATTTTGCCGTCAGAAGGCTTTGCAAACATCGATGTTGAAGCTACATCTGTCAAATTAATTGTCATTTATTCATTCTGTTTTGCCAAATCACCATCAAAAAGGATGTTCTGTTTGGGCAACTTACCGCGCTTCGCCTATTTTACAGTCGCCATAATCGTCCTACCTAGTGTGTGGTGGATAAATTTGGGTCCGTCCATTGGTTCAGTAAACGATCGACCAACACCCGTAAGTTGACGAAACGCAAGATCTGCTGCCGAAAACATCGCTGCTGTCTATGAGAGTGTACAGGAGAAACCGAGGCAGTCGATTTCGCGTCGCTCACAGGAACACGGCCATTTGCAGACCACAATTTGGCGAATTTTGTGGTGTGAGTTGGGCCTGCACCCGTACAAAATTCAAGTGATCCAGGAACTGAAGGTAAACGCTTTCTTCATCAAAGTCACCCCCCTGACCAAAATGAGGGTGACTTTGATGAAGAAAGCGTTAGAGAATGTCCCAAAAAAAATGTGTGGACCTTCAATGGGAATATCTTTGTGAAAATTAATAATAAAGTACATCGTCTTAAAACTGAAACACAACTGGAAATACTCCGTAAAACATCTGTAACATGATTGACACGTTATCTGTATCTGAACAATTTTAAGTCGTGTAACTGATTAACTAAATTGGGTTCAACTTATAGTTATTATTATGTAATTTTCAGTAATATTCATCTTCTTATTTTATAGCCTTCTCAAGCTCAGAATTATGCTTTTGATGTATTACTACATTTCATTAGTCTATTTTGGTGTTCATGTTGAAGTTATTATGTAAGTAAGTATTATGTAATTTTCAGTATTATTTATATTCTTTTTATAGCCTCCTCAAGCTTAACATTATATTTATTGATGAATTATTTGCTACACTTCATGATTTCAATAGAATTATGTTTTTTTTCCTGTTAAAAATGTAACCCATATTACCTATATATTTATAAAATGGAGTTTTTTTTTGTTAAATTGTCAATTTTTGTACAAATTTCAAGAGGCAGATTCGCTACATCACTTTATTTCTTTTGCTTGTTGACAGGTGTTACAGGGCTACTCAGTTCACTATTTATTTAAACATCACTCTGCATTTTTGTCTCATTTTTCTCTAACTTCTCTTTCTTTTCCTTCTCTTTACTAATTACTTGATTACCATTCTTTCAGGTCATGTTGAATATATGTCATATGAATGTCAGATCCTTACCATCAAAATTTAATGAATTTCATAATCAGATTCTCGCTGGGGACTATGATATTATGAGAGTAACAGAAACATGGATGCATGCAGCAGTAATGTAAGTTCTGCTCCTTATATATTTTTACGCAAAGATAGGTTATCCAGAGGCGGAGGGGTAGGTATGTTTCCGAGAAATACTTTCAAATATGAAATTATTTTGAGTCAATGCAGTAAATAGCTGGAATGTATTTGGATAAAATTAAACGTAGGTAGAAATAACCTTATAGCTATCGGTATAGTTTATAGGCCACCTAATTCGCACTTAACATTATTTTTAGACGGAATTGAAGAAATATTCACCAATATTTATTCAAATTACAGTGATATAATATGTTTAGGTGACTTTAATATAAATATGTTAGATCCCAGTTCGAATAACTCAGAGAGGTTTCAGACGGTATTAGAAATATTTAATTTCAGGCAGGTTGTTTCGGAACCGACAAGAATTACGGGAACATCTTCTTCACTGCTAGACTTGATAATTACAAATATTGATAAAGTTTATAAAATTAGTGTTATACACAATGATCTTTCAGATCATGCATTGACAGAGGCTCAATTTTCCTTTGAAATTGAACCCAAGGTAAAAAAAACCAAAAGATAACTTGTAGAAACATTAGTCATATTGATATTGACAGATTCAGTGATGATTTAATAAACCAACCTTGGCATTTACTAAATAAAACTGTAGATATAGATGTTAAATTAAATCTCATGAATGATTTCATTACAAAAACTCTTGATTATCATTCACCAAAAAAAAAATATCTTTTTGAAGAAACAAAATTACACTCCTTGGATCACTGAGAACATAAGACTGATGCAGAAATTGAGAGACAAAGCATGACCTCGATTCAAGAAGTTAAAACTAGCACACCATTGGGATTACTATAAACAACTGAGAAATTACACTATTACAGCTATACATTACGAGAAAAGTGCATACTTAAACTACAAACTACGTAATACTGATAGTAAGGGTAGATGGCAGAAACTTAAGAAATTAAAAGTTGCGAAAAGTAAAAATAAAGAACTCCCTGAAAATTCGAAAAATGTAGAAGCTATTAGCGATTTTATTTCAACTGTCTCAAAGAGATATCCCACCGGATGAAGACTTACTGCGCTTTTATGACACGAACAGAAAAGAAGGTGAATAATTCTTTTTTCACCAACTACTGAAGATGAAATCTTTAGCATCATAAATAGCATAAAATCAGAAGCATATGGGTTAGATGAAATCAATATAAGTATTATAAAAATTTGCTGTCCTTTCATTATAACGGTACTAACTCACATATAAACGAATGCATTAGTCAGAGTTATTTTCCTGATTCATGGAAATGTGCAAAAATTATACCTCTACCAAAAAATGATCACCAAAAAAATTTTAATGATTCTAGGTCAATAAGTATTCTCCCGACATGTTCCAAAATTATAGAGAAAGTAATGGAAAATCAAATGCGCCGTTTCATTAATTGTTACAATATTTTGCCACATAAACAGTCAGGTTTAAGAAAAGGTTATAGTTGTGCAACAGCATTATTAGAGATCGTAGATGACATAATTAAAGCTATAGATAAAACTGAAGCCACTATTTTGATTCTGTTGGATTATTCAACAGCATTTGATACCATCAATCATAAAATATTTTGTGCTATTTTACATTTTTTTGAGTTCAGTGATGCATCAGTGATGTTGATATCATCTTATCTATATAATAGATTACAAAAAGTACAGATTCATGATATTTCTCCTACTTGGAGAGAAGTTAAAACAGGAGTACCCCAAGGCTGCATTTTAGGCCCACTGTTTTATACCCTCTATACTGCCACATTCATCAATAAGATGAAGTCTTGTAAATATCACCTTTATGCAGATGACTCTCAAATATCTCTATCTTTCAAATCTTCAGATATAGGTCAAGCAGTAACCGATATAAATTTTGATTTAAATACGATTTTAAAAGTGTCCATTGACCATATGTTGGAAATCAATCCAAACAAATCAGTAGCTATTATTTTTGGAAGTGATAGCATCAGGGAAGAAGTAAAAAACTACAGCTTGAGAATGGGAAACTCTGAGATACAATTCAGACCGTATTAAAAAATTTGGGGTTGACTTTAGATCATAAACTATGATTTCATGAACATATAAGCTACAAACTCAAAATTGCTTATTCATCATTGAAACTCATATATAAACTTGGGGTTTCCCCAAGTCGCTGGCGTATGTAAATAAGCCACAAACGAAAATAAATACTCAGAAGCTTAAAAAGGTTGATAATGCTGACAAAAACGTTATACGCCGTATGGTGTATAAGTTTTAGTAAGAAAACAAGGTTCCAACTCTAGAAATGATCTTTGGACACACTGCTCAATATTTTGCTAGATTGTGTCTTCAAGTACAGAAAAACAAAAGAACAGTCATATTGGAGTCATCTAGCACCGTAGCATGGCGGCAGCAGTATTTACAAAAAATTAAGGAATGCCGCCAATCAAAAAAAGAGACAGTGTACCTTGACGAAACTTGGTTCGACACACATGATGTTGTTAAATATGATTGGGTGGATGACGGCAATAAGTGCTTTCTAAATAGACCTTGTTCTCGCTGTAAACGGGTTTTCATTCTACACGCAGGCAGTGGTAAGGGTTTTGTTCCTAATGCTCTTCTATTGTTAACTAAAAATATAAAACAATCATCCGCTTACTACCATGAAGATATGACCGCCAGTATTTTTGAAAAGTGGATCAATGAACTGCTGCCAAATCTTTCACCAAATTCTGTTATTGTTATGGAAAATGCGGCTTATCATTCCCGTCTATATAACAAAATTCATACTAGTAGCTAAATTCATGGAAAGTAAAAATATGGAAATTGCGAAAAGGGCTATCAAAAAAGTATTATTGGAAGCTATAAAAAATGAAAACTTCAATGAAGATAGCCTAAATCAATTTATCAGAAGAATATGTGATCGACAAGGTATGGGAAGCCCATGGTCATACTATTCTACCCCCTCCCACTTTTAACTGAGAATTCAATCCGATAGAGATGATTTGGGCTGCTGAAAAAAAAACTGAAAAAATATAATCAATTTCCAACAGATTGTGATTTCGTACTAAGGAATATACGAACGGTTATTAATGAAGTAAACGTTAGTGGTGTTATAGAAAGGGAAAATGAATATTACATTTCATCTTCCATTGACTCCATTATTTGAGACGTTTGATACGTTTGATACGTTTAATGCCATAAGAAATACATCTTGTCGACAAACATTTTTCTGCTAAAAAAATAAATATAAATATTAATAAATTGTTTAGTAAATTTATACATGTACTAATGTACACAAATGAGTACAGTATGTTTGTTAAAGTGTAATCTTATACATGGGTAAAACTATGATTGAGTAATGTTTGTATGAATGTATAAATAAAAAACACTACGAAGAGAAAAAAAATATATAACCCCAAATTCATATTCAAGCTCTAAAAATTAAGATAATGAATCTTGAGTTTTTATTTATTTCTCATGTAAGTACAAATTTTTTTTTCGTTATCTTTACAGCCAATCAAAAAAATCCATGTAGGTTTATGAAAAATCAAATTAATTTTGAAAGAAAATTATACCACGCCCCTCATGCCATACAAAGAAACTGCCGACGTTTGGTTACTATTTGGTTTTCATGCCATTCGAATTGACTTACAACTTTATTTCAAAAAGGGTCAGATTCTGTCATTTTTTTTTTGGGTTGAACTGTTTTGTTGGAAAGTGTTATGGTTATGCTTGTTTTTAGCGCGTTTTAGTTTTGGACATTGAATAAGATCGAAGTTGTGCAATTTGGCTGTTTCTGTGAAGAAATTCATCAGTGAAGTAATGGTTTACAAATTCTCTTTGGTATCGTACTCCAAAGATTGATAGATTACGAATAAATATTCCAAAAAACATCTCCACGCCTCTTGGGATAACTATAAACAATTAACAACCTTTGACACCACACATTCTTTTCTTTTCGACTGTGTACTGCACAAACTCTAACTTCAAAATTATTAAAATTTGACAAAATTCATTATTCAATCCGTGATTAAACTATAATTAGTAATATAAATGTAGCACAAAAAGAATGCAGTAAAGAAAAAAGGAGCTCTGACATCACACAATCTTTCTAACGGTGTAATTTTTTTATAAAACAATTATGAGGGATATTTTGTTTGTTATGGTCGAATGGCTTAAAAATATGATATTGCTTACCATTTACGTGTATAAGGGACTTTCTGTAAGTGTCTTGAAAAATAATGAGAACATCTCAAAATTTACAATTGTATATTTTCACTGATTCTTAGAAGTATGGTACCTCGAAAATCCAAATGAATTTTTTTTAAAAAGGATAACGTTCAAATAAAATTTCATGAAGTTTCTCAATTTCCATTTAGTCATCAGCGCATAAACTATCCACTATCTTATCTACTAATTATTTGAATACAATAATAATTATCGTCAACCGAGCCGTCAGTGTTTAATGTTGTTGAGTCATCGCTCCGATAAACAATTTGTTATTATGCAACTATTATATGCATCTGCAAATCAATATTTTCCTTGACAGGAATGGTTATCGGGAACATATTTTTCATGAAGCATTTCTTCGCGGCAACGCGTCATTTATTCTAGAAAATAACGACTGTTGTAGTTTGAATTGAACGAATTATTTGGTAGATAGGGTGGACAATGAAAGCGAAACGAGTCTCAACTCAAAGTTGTCACTTCTATCCACTTGGCGGAGTGCGATCCAATTTTCAAATCATGAATAGAATTAGAGGTCAAGTGGTACCTCGTTTAAAAAGTCATCGATTTCTCTTTTCGAAGCCTCGAACTTTTTTAATTTGAATCAATGGGTATGGAGACATTTTATGACAAGTTTGTCAACATGAAAAGCCGGTGTTCAGAATTATTACCCGATATTAATTCGATCTGTCATCCCGATATTCCATCTACTATCTATCTATTATATTTTTTAAAGATCATTTCAAGGTTAATCTTTTTTTGGAATTCCTTTTTTTTATACCGAAATTTTGATTCAAATAAATTTTAAGATTTCATCTCCTGTTGACTTTTTTAAAACATATTTTCTGTTCTCTGAAATTATGACTTATGAATTGAAAAAATATTTTGATAATAAGCAGTTACAAACGGTGATACCTATCTCAAGAGTATCACTAAGCGTACTCCACCGGTAGAGTGGTCCTGAGAATTATTGTCATAACACCTGTGACAATGTCGTACCTATGGTGAAAGGAGAATTCAAAGGTTTAAAATTATAACCTATTATGCTGAAAATTCTTCTGCTTTTCTCTCAATTGAAAATGATGTAGAACATTCGTTAGATTATAATTTTTCAATTAGAGATTTTTTGTTTTTTCATTATTAAATTATTAAAAGTTTGTCGTCTTTATGTCTCAACTTTTTAAACTCAATTTAGAAGAAGCTCTAGCAAAGTGGATATGTTGAGAAAAACTGAAAAAAATTGAAATAAGCTGGTAAGGCATTTTTAATAAAATCTGTTCAAAATCCGTTTTTCCGTTAATCAGCTGTTGAGAAACTTGTGCAAGCTAAGGACTAAAGAGGTCTTACCTTTTAACGTGTGATTCCTAACACGGTACCTTGAATATATTTAGCTTTGGTTGCATAAAATCACAGTTCAGGGACTCTTACCTTTTATATCGAAAATTAACTAAAAATAATACCACGCTGGTTATCCAGACTTCATGTGCCCACTGTTGATACACTGTGGGTGAGTTTATGTATTTCTCAGTGTATACCAAGCAAAACTAATCTAGCATTCCGTTCTCTTTCCCTTTCTATATCGGTTACTTTCCCCATTAGTATTCCTTCACCTGCAAAATGAGCACTGTTTCCACCAAACACAAGAACGGCACCACTCTTGTGAACATGCGTTTCTCCCAACCAAGTTGCCGTATTCAGGAGATGAACTTGAACCTGGCCTCTATTCACATCTAACAGGGTAATTTTTACTTTCATTTCAATGATTTCGGATAGAAATTCGCGGAAAATGTTCTCGCTCATTTGACACAGCGATTCATAAGAAAGTAAACAGTGGGCTGTTTGGAATGGGACCTTTGTCTCACAATACACTTTGCTGTATCCAGACTTTCGAAAGCACCCAAGAATCTAATGTCATGTATCGATCTCAACAATTTCAGACAGTTTGTGTTCGTGTTGGTCTTCTCAATCGGATATGTGCTGCGTGCTGTTTGAAACGAGTTTCAATAACCTGCTTAGTCTGGCCGGTATATTTTTTGTCACAGTCCTCACAGCTCAATTCATATATCCCCCACTTTTCGTTTTCCAACATATTGTTTTCAGGGTTACCTAACATTTGTTAAGGTGAGCAAAAAGTTTTGAAGACTACTTTTCCGTTTAACTTTTCAAAATTGCGATATGATCTGTTAAAAAGTTTAAATTTTTATTAAACAATAAAGTTTTGGAATAAACAACCAATTTATAAGAACCGGTAACACACGGGCAAAATAAACAGTGTATAATCCTTTTTGCCATATCGCTTTTTCCGAAGCACTTCTCTGACAAAAACCTAACCGTTTACAGTTACAAAATATCGAATGCATGTAATAATGTCATTCCAATAAGTACTTCAAAATATGTCTACCTCGCTGAAATTGTACCTGATAGTTTGAAGTAAAAGTAAAAACAAGATAATACAATACCAAAAGTGATTGAAATCGAAAGGAAAACAGTAAAATATTCAATTTTAGCACAACAACATGTGAACTCTGCGTACTGTTGTGATTGTAGAGTCCAGGCCGTCTGAGGGGGTGGAAACGTGGTGGAAACTTTGAAAAATCATATAATCGAAAATTGAATGTGTACACCTACGAAATGAAGATATCTCATTCTTGACGACCGAATCGAAAAAATAAACTACACGTCAGAGTTTTCCATACTGTTTGAAGGGGTAAAAACAGGGTGGAAATATTTAAAAAATTCGTAACATGAAAAATCGACTTTGTACACACCTACCAAAATGAGACAGGTTATTCCTGATTACCGAATCGACAAAAAAAACATCACGTTATGTTATTCAAGGCCGCCTGAGGGGTTGGAAATGGGGTGTATAGTTTGAAAATCGTATCATTGAAAATTGAATTTGTACACCTACAAGATTGGGATATATTATTTCAGATGATCGAACCGACAAAAAACAACACGTCATAGTTTTTTCAGGCCGTGCGAGGGGGTGAAAATGGGGTGGAAAGTTTAAAAAAGCGTATCATCATAAATTGAATGTGTACACCTACACGGTTGAGGATATGTTATTCCTAATCACCGTGTCGACAAGGAAAACACAACTTGACATATTTTTCCAGAACGTCTGATGGGGTGAAAATGAGCTGAAAATTGAATTTGTACGCCTACAAGATTGAGATATGTTATTTCTGATGACCGAATCGACAAAAAAACATCATGTCATAGTTTTCCATACCGATGTACAAAGTCGATTTTTCATGTTATGAATTTTTAAAATTTTCCCTGTTTTCACCCCTTCGGACGGTCTGGAAAACTCTGACGTGAAGTTCATTTTGTTGAATCGGTCGTCATGAAAATAGATATCTCCCTTTCGTAGGTGTACAAGTACACATTCAATTTTGGATTATATGATTTTTAAAAGTTTACATCCCATTTTCACCCCCTCAGACGGCCTGGAAAATTCTGAAGTGGAGTTTATTTTGTCGATTCGGTCATCAAGAATAGCAGATCTCAGGTTGGTAGGTGTACAAAGTCGATTTTTCATGTTACGAATTTTTAAAAATATTTCCACCCTATTTTCACCCCTTCAGACGGCCTGAAAGCTAGAACGATTTTTTTCACTGAATCGGTCAATTAGCGCATCATATTGAAAAATGGTAGATGTACAAAGTCGTTTAATGAAAAGATAATAATTTACTCATTTTTTCTCAGTGTACTGTGTGGATGGTGAACTTCAAACCCGTAACAATTCTTGGTATTCTGAGAACATGTATCGACAATGTAGTGTCATTTGTCATATAATCCCGGAAAAACAGTCTTATCTGCTTCACCTGGGTTATTCACTTTCCCATCTCCCCTACTTATATGGTATTCAAAAACTCCGAATTCATTTGTTTAGAAATTTTACTGTCACTCATGGATACCTTATTTAAATGTTTATTATTTTCCCAATAGTTCTGCCGATCGAATACCCCGCGAGCGGCAGATCTATTGTGCTTTACCTCGCACTGGATCTCAAAGTAAAGCAACATTAAATACGAGTTTTTTCCAATTCATTCACATATGTCGTTTGTTTTGTTACAGATAAATCTTCGTCTGATACTCGTCAGTGGCAAAACAAAAGAGTTCCTGTTTAGTCCGAGTGATTCTGCAGGAGACATTGCACAACATGTTTTCGACAATTGGCCAGACGGTGAGTTTTTCAAATTGATAATAAAACATTATTTCAAGAGCGGCAAAGACAAATTAAGATTGCGTTTACTTAGAAATGTATAACATAAATAGTATTTTCCACAGACTTTATCTCGTATGCAAAGCCAATTTATGACTTTGTTTGTCGCTTGTGCACTTCGCACTAGCAAGTTAATATTCAAAAACAGATGTTGAAAATTAAGCCGAAACATGTAATTAAACGCATTTATTATAGAATATATTCGAAGGATCCTTTTTCTTGCTGATTAATGAGAAGTTCATTACTCAACAAGAAAAACGATCCTTTTCTGAGTTGCTGTTTTAATGGATAAAAAAATAATTTGAACAGAAGGTTACGGTTAGACACTTAATCCAATAATTTCATCATATTTTTTGGCTTTTCGTTGATTTCAATGATCTTGCTTCTTAAAGGCTTTAATAATTTTTGTTCAATATTCTTATTTCAGATTTTTTTCATGTACTTTGAGTGTAGACTAATCCACACCCGTTTCTTAACGAGTTTATCCACTTTATTGGTTATAACCCGATTCTTATCTCTGTTTTAAAGAGTGTTATTAGTTCCAAAAGTGACTTAACATCTCTGAGTTCTTCTTGATTGTCTGTCAGTATATCAATTCAAAGCAATGCCGTCCAACTGTGAATCATTTTATTCATGATCATTCGAAATTTGCAATGGACACTATTGATCATTTTGAATTTCGCAAATTTTTAGTTTTTTTTTATTCATACTTAAATATTCAATTAGAGTTTCAAGACTTTTGGAATCAATGCAAATTGACAGGCACTAGTTACTGGCCTAATGGTATTAATTTGTATAATAATTATACAAAAGCACCTATTCTTATCAAATTCTTATCTATTCTTATCAAAACTACTGTTATAGTAAACCCTTGCTAGAACAATTTTTGGTAATAAAAAGACGAGAGTTAGGTCATTGTCTGAGAATACCTACCACAGAGAAGCGACATTAACGTCGGATCCTTTGATGTTCGGTGTCCCAACTCCGAACCGAAGATTTTGAGTGATAGACAACCTGGTTCACTGAGAAAAATTACCTTTCAGCGATATACACTAATAAAAATACATACTCTTACGTTCTAGTATAGTACGTGGGCTCACTGTGAAATATAAAATTATAGTGTGAAGGGCATTTTACTCCATTCAATTTTTATATTGCTAATTGAACAACTTTCGCAGTAATAATAGAGAATATTCAACTATGTGGCCAATTTATTATTATTTATGATGAATTGGCTTTTAAGAAATAAATTAAATTACTTTATTTTGTAAATCCAATCCATTAGATAGAAAATTAAAATAAAATTATGATAATATAATAATGCTTATATTATATAATCATTTTATATCCTCTGAAATAAATAAGTCCACTAAGGATGAAATGAATAGAAGTGACTTTTGTTATTTTATGTAATCTTAAATTAAACTTTTATTAACAACATCAATACAATCTGAGGGTTCTAATTAAGTAAGGTTCCAAATGAAAAAATAATGAAACAAGATATTTTACCAAAACCTCTTAATTTAAAAATGTGACAGAATCTTGAGTTTCCTTTTTACAGTTTTACCTTTAGTATTATTGATATCTCTATTAGTAGGTATATTTGATACTATAAAAAAATTTCATTCTTATGAATAGCTTAATTATGTATATTTTTGGAAAATGTTCACAAGGATGAAGAAAATCTACATGCTTCATTAGGTTGAATAATATATTCGAAACTGCTCCCCCAGTAGAAATTTCTGTAAATCGATTTTTAAATAAACATTTCAACTGATATATAAAATTAATGAATTCATCTGGTGGTGAGCGCAAATTTCCAAACATGTTTTTTTCCGTAGTATAAGCTTTAAAATAGCTTAACTGATTATTTACATCCAAAGTCCTGCACTTCGTGCTGAAAGAGTGACACACATAACATGTATGAACTTGACGAGCTTTTTTTAAAATGTATCCACAAACGTAACTGAATGAATTCTGAGTACATACATCTTCATTTTTATAATCATAATCCGGAAGGGCAAGGGCTGGAGAAAAGTGATTCTCATCTGATATAAATATATCATTTACGTTTGTGGATTGTATACTGATTAATAAATCATCTAAATCATTCTTACAATTGGATGGATATGATTGGAATGAAAATAATTTTGGCAAAACAACTTCCGGAATGACCTTTGAAATTGTATGGGGATCGGATTAACATTATTTCCGCATTGTTGTCTTACAGCACCAAAACAATTTTCAAGACAATCTGAATTGAGTCGTCTCGTTTTTAAATATTTATAATTTAATTTGGAAAGCTTATCCCATATTTTAATTACACTATTCATGAAAATAATCCAGCATTTTCTAAATTTGACTCGATTTGTGACATTTTTGTCCTCTGAATTGAAAATTTCAAGATTTTTCAAAACGTTAGAGCCTCTTCAAAAAAATCTAATTGGAATTTCGAAGCTTCAAAAACGTTTTTGTATTTATAGGGATGTCGTAAAGAACACGAATTCAACAAATCAAAAAGGTTATTGAATGTCTCTATTACTTGAATTGTACCAAAAGAAGAAGCAGGAAGTTAGTTCATTGCCACGAATGCATTCATTCCATTGGCAACTGTACGGCTAAGAAGTTGTGTTGCTAGACTCACTTTCATTTTTTCAAAATTGTTTGGAGTGATATGTGATTTGGTAAGATTAGGTGCAAATCTATAAAATTGCCCTATGTCTTGCTCATAAAAAGAGCGCTCAAAAGACCAAGATGTACTTTTGCCTTCAAAATGAAATGAATGTTTTAAAAAATTGTTTCTAGTGGCTTTTATCAAATGACTTGGATCAAAAATATAAACAAGTTTTTTACCATCGAGCTCAAATTCAGATTCTTCTAAAGTGACCCCTAATAACTTTGACAATTCATAAAAGTTAGAGCCCATGTCACTCACGATGCCATCAACATGCAGACCTATATTGGATAATTTAGAAATGCACTTATCCAAAATATCACGTAGATTTTTAGCTAGTAGCTGTGATTCAATGAAAAAAAAGCAATCGGTTGTTTCCAGGGAGAATAAAGTCCTCTAGCCATAATAACGAGAACATTTCTACATATGGAATTCCTCTTATTTGCCTCTCCAATATCTTCGAAACCAATAATTTCATCACATCCTGTATCAAAAAAAAGATTGATGTTTAATTTCAAGTGCCTTGAATATTGCTGAATTTTACAAGCCCGGCCTACATGATATTTTTTGGGTCATCCTTTGCAAACATTGTTTTGTTGGAAAAGTCAATAACTTGCTGTTACAGTTCTCTTTATTGTGTATGTCCTTAAATGTTAAAACCTTGATAATATTATGGTCGAAGCAAATTTCTTTTGTTTTTATTTTTCAATTGTTCTTGTATTCAAATATTTCGCGCTGATGAAATGACTTCCACGATTCTACACATGCGCGAGATGGAGCAGAGAAGTTAGTCTTGAATTGACCACCGCAAAGGGACGAATTTGTTTTTCGTTCGTGAATACCCGCTTATTATAATACCCGCTTATTATCTACGTTTTGCAAGTTTGAACGCCTTCCAGAAACTGACGAAGACGCTCCCGAACGGTTTCATCAGTTAGGTGGAAGTCTTTCCCGATTTTTAACTTAATTTATTTTTTTGAGTTTAAAATAAAGTCAAGTTAACTATTTTCTGAACCAGCACTTTGCTGTCCATTACCGCAACACTTGCTAAGATGTCTATAATTCCTAGAACTTGAAAAGTAGTTGATCAAAGCAAACTGCTTCACTTCTGAAGAATATTTGCGAGATATAGGTTTCTTGTTCTTTTGTACAACATGCGATTTTATCACTTCCGATAAAGGACTCTCAAGAAACGCATCACACCCTTTTAAAAACGTATTCACTGATAAACCGGTTGTCGCATTAGATACTTTTTTTGATTTTCTCCCTCCGTAAAATTTTCAATTTACTTCGCAATCTTCGTTTTCGTGGAGTATTGCTGCTTAATTTCAACTCAGTTTGAGTGAAAGTAGATGGGGAAAGTAGGGGTGGTGAAATTCTTTCTTCGCATTCCACATTTACACTGCAGGTTGAAATATTCTGCAAACCAACTTCTCGAGAAGTACTTTGGACCTTAAACAAAAAAAATAAATCTGCTTATCTACTCAGAAAAATCGAATTTTTGGTCAGGAAAGAAACCTGAATAAGAGAAGAGAGTGCTCATTACAAGGTGTAACTTACATAATATCTAAAAATATAAAATTCAAATGATGTAACCACTTACTAAAATTACAAATAAACTTACCATCTACGGTCAAGGAGACATTTCATCATTTGCGTTTTTCACAAAATAACACTTTGAGGGTGGAAAAATTGTGATATCTGAAAAAAGGATCAAGTCTTAATTTCCATAATAAATCTAAGTACCTACGTTACATACCTGGCAGAATGATCACTTTTCTATCAGGTACTTGAGATTGGTCTTTTCCGGTTTTTAAAATGGGTGGAAATATTGTCGGTACTGCTTCAGGTAGTAATGTATTTTTCACAGTTCCCTTTGATATGTACCTACTTTCAAAATGATGCTCACAAATTCTGTAGCTTTTGTGAAGTGAATCGATTTTTGGTAGTAAATCTTGCCTACTGCAAGCTTCCAACCAAACTTTTGCCATGTAGGAAGAAATAATATATCAGTTTTGAAGTTGTTCTTTTGTATTTTTCTTTTATAAACAGATCTATTTAATTTTAATTATTTGATTGAAAGTATATTCAAGATTCCCATTCATCATCACATATTTCAAAAATCGAACTTTGAAAATAGTCAGTAATTTACTTTTAAAATATAGCAAATTTAATTATTTCTCATTACTATCAGTTCAGATATACATTTCCCAAACATATTTCCCAAGATGTATAAAAATATTTACCTTTCACAGTCTTGGGGAAATCTGAAAATACTTGTTCCTTCACCGGTTCTAGCTGAACGACCGCAGAAAACACAATAGTAACCAGGCATTTCGATTTTCACCTCTTATAAATACACACAAAATCTAGTTTTATGTTGATATTAGTTTAACTCGTAGAATTTCACTCGAAGATTGTCACTAGTGTCGATTCAAAAACACACAACTACTGTTTCTCTCACGATGGATTCTTCAAAACTAATTATTTCCTGAAAACTCTTGCTTAAATAGCATAATTTTAATGTATACAGAGCTAGGTAGGTACCTTTTGTAACTAACTACCTACCTCATTATGTTTGCTCAGTGCTCACAGACTAATGGAGACAACTAAGCCCGAGAATGACGTGGAAACAATCAAGTCGACGCATGCGTCTACGAAAAAGGGACACAAAATGGCCGTCTTTGTCGCTTCTCTGTGGTAGGTATTCTCGGTCATTGTGTTGTTCCGTTTCTCCCGTAGCTTTACCAATAATTGACTACACTTTACATTAACCAACTTAATTTTATTTCACTGTCAATGCAACCAACCACTTTAACTAAAACTTCAACTATTATTCAAATATCTATCGCCTTATTAGATCGCCGTGTACCGCACTGTCATTTAAACTTTACTATATCGATAGGCGAGTGGGTCGCGTTTATATATGGTAATCGAAGATGGTATTCCGCCGGAATTCCATCGAAGCAGGTAGCATTATTCTCGAAGCAACGTCACGTCTGGAACGGTCGCTAACGCACGTCGAGTTAGTCGTAGTCTTGGTCACCTCACAATTGAACCATGCCTACCTGCGGCGGGCGGAGTTATTTTCTTTAGGGCATGATTTACAACCCTACCTACTTCCTTAAGATGTTCGCCCCGAACAACATTCCAAAAGGGAACATCACGACCCATATAAGGACTCCTCAGTTTCTATGTGAACAACTTTAGACTTGCTTCTGGGTGACAATTTGTTTCTGTTCACCAGATAGTTTATATTTTTTGTTACCAAGTAAGGTCCTTGCCATGATCTCTGAAATTTGGGACACAAACCTTTCCGGCGTTGAGTTAGTAGAGCCACACTGCATCGCCCTCCTTGAAACTCACCGGCAGCGACATTTTGTCAAATTTTATCTTCATCCTGTCGCTGGAAAGCTGTAATTTGGATCTGGCACCAGTAGAAGACAAATGAGACTTTGTCGAAACGTTGTGAGCGCAATCCCAGTGACGATAATAACACAGAACACTGATCAAAACCCGAAAATCAGTTCAGCATATCGTATCATCCTCTATGGCGATTTTCGGAATAAGACACTGGTATTGCCTCTTCACCACCAATCTGAAATGAGTGAATCAATATTTGGGTGTGCAGCAGGCCAAAACAGTGTACTCTTATAGAATAGACAATCTTTATTATCATCATAAGGGATGCTACAATATGAAGAAGGAAACTGATTAGATCTATAAACAAAGATCAGCCAAAACAACTTATAGTCCATGTGAGATTAAGCGACAGGATTATTTAGAAGTGGACACAACATATATACGTGTAGAGACCAAAATAATCCCATCAGTATGGTGAAGACAAGTGCAAGGATGGGCAACACTTGGTTGTCAAAAGAACTACAATTGCACGGCGCCATCAGCAGAAGCCAGCCGCACATTTGTGGTTTCAGTTGATAGATCTTGTGTTCACAAGAATACTACTAACATCACCACGGATGCGGCTATAGTTATATATATATTTGCTAGGCTAGGTTTTATTGATAAAATTTTGAGACGTGAGAAATAAAAATTGGTTTTGAAGATGACGAAAGCTTTATTATTAAAAAAGTAGAGATATTTTAGGACTTTTAGTATACTTACTGTTCACTTGAAGTTGCTCAGCAAAATAGGTTAAAATGTCCCTATACTCTTTTGATGAGTTTCTGTTCATCCTTTTCTGAATTTGTAGTCGATGTTGTAAAAAGTTGCTCGTATTAGATATTGAGTGTATCTTTCGTTTCACCTAACTTCAAATACATAAACCTTCAAATGAATAACTTCATTCGACTTGAAAGACACTAAATAAAAGACAACTGAAAGAGTGTTTAATAAATTTTCAACAATGTCATTACCAACCTCGTTTTTTGGTTCCTAGTATACGCTGAGAGAGGCCATAGAAAAATATTGAAAATTCTCGCTATTGTATAGTGAAACACGTGTCGTGATTTTTGTAAAACCCTCATAGTGAAAATCTTTCAATAAATAGTATCAGTTATGGTTATTATGGATTTTCATCAAATATCGGTCAGTTTTATTCAATTTTTAAAAACATTATATTGTTCACTGAATTTTTTCTCCAGGACTATTTTATTATTCTACGGTTAGACATTTCAAGCATAACTGAACTTTTCATGAACTAGTAAAAAATAAGTTGTTGTACTGACT
The DNA here is from genome assembly GCF_025532065.1 of Leptinotarsa decemlineata. Classification (NCBI taxonomy): domain Eukaryota; kingdom Metazoa; phylum Arthropoda; class Insecta; order Coleoptera; family Chrysomelidae; genus Leptinotarsa; species Leptinotarsa decemlineata. Next base: position 15,927,037 of record NW_027412533.1, read on the forward strand.
ATATAATTTCTTTATTATCGTTGATCTTGTGTCTTAAATATAATAGAGTTCAATTTTTTATTTCAGATTGGTGCCAAGAGGCGGTTTCAAAGGCTGAAATACTCAGACTCATTTATCAGGGTCGTTTTCTACATAGTAATGTAACTTTAGGTGCTTTAGGATTGCCATTTGGGAAGACTACTGTTATGCATTTGGTTCCTAGGGAAACCCTGCCTGAACCTAATTCTCAAGGTTAGTTTTTCCAGTACATTTTACTATGAAGGTATCTGAAACTGTGATAGGTAGATAAATAAGCATACCTGAAGTATGATTATTCACCTTTCTGATATATTGTAAGTATTTTTTTGGTGTTCATATAATTCATTTTAACTTCTAAAAACTATTTTATAAACTCATGGTAAAGCATATGTAATTCTATTCTAAAGAATTAGGGTGAGTCTTTCAATACAATACTTTAATTACACCATCTGATTTTTAAATTATGTAAACATATCTTTTAATTGTCGAAATATATCAAGTGAATAAACATTTGTGCGCAAAATAGATGCCCAAACAGCATAATTTCAAAATAAATTGTATTATCGATGGAGATCATTTTCTCCAAAGCAAGAGAGAGATAATTTATTTTCAGTAATAAGTAGTGTATTGTTACGCCGGTTCCTATTGATGTACCATCCGTCAAGCTTTTCCAACGAACAAGGAGTATACCACACTAATGTTGTGGAATAGATACACAAGATTGTTAAGTTACATAGATAGATATATTGTTTCTGGATTACTTCGAAGAACACTTCAAATATCAGTCACGAGACAAAGAGATGAGTGAACAATCAGAATAGTTGATCAAGGCTTTCGCGGCCGAGATTTTAAGTGTTACTATCTTCATTCGGGTTTGAATGCCGCCCTAGTTTGAAACTGCATCATAACGTTTCGCCAGCACGAGTGGCAGAGGTTAATTCATCTCTATAGTAAAACCAATAATGATTGAGAGTAAAGCGCGTTGTCATATCTAAATTTTACGTTACCAGTTTATAGCAGAATCAAAATATAGTAAGCAGTAGAGTTGTAGGTTGTGGCAAATTATAGATAATACACAATACTAGTACGATTAAAAGGTATTATTTATGACAAAAATCAGTAATGAGCTTGTAATGACTAATACTTATACATTTCCTGATTACTGATCAGTTGAAATTCATTATTTTCTGTATAGTGTTAGATATTTATTACAACTAGTGGCAACGCTGTACGCAACGATATTTCTGTCTTTGTCACTTTACCGTAACTTCCATCTCATCGTTGCAGTCCTTACTAATGTACTTGCAGTCATGAGCGTATCATTGGTTTGTGAATTATACAGCGTGAATTGCACGTTTTACAGTTAAGTTAGTCAGCAATCGACGTGTTGTGATAACAATTGGTGAAAATAATAGTGCTAATAAGTGTTTAAGCGTTACATAATTATATTTCTACACCGTTCTCAAACTACTCAAAAAATGGGAGACATGGTCGGGCCTTCCACGTCGAAAAAGGTAAAACGGTCGGAGTCTCGGTCAGTAAGAGAAAAACAAATTGTACTGCGAGTATTTCACTGTCTTGAAAGAGATCATCAACCACCAAAAGATGACTTTGTGCATATGTGCTGTAATTCTACGTGTGTACCTCCGAATAACCAACCGGGCATTTCTACATCATTAAGTTCCACAATTACAAAAGATAAATTAGTTGATATGTGCTCTGATTATACCGGTGTACCAAAATCATCGATTTACACAATACTAAGAGAAGCAGAAATTCATGGGGACGTACAAACGCCAAAAACTAGTAGCGGACGAAAAAAAATCACAGTTGATGAAGAAGCCAAAACCAGTATACGCAGAACTATTCACAGTTTCTTTTTCAGAAATGAGCTGCCCACACTACAAACAGTTCTGGAGGCACTTAGCGATCATGAATTGGTCCCAAAAATGGGTAAAGAAACTTTTAGGAAACTTGTACACGAAATGAAATTTACGTACGGAAAAGTTGACAGGAAAAGCATTCTCATTGAACGTCAAGAAATAATAGCATGGAGAAGAAACTATCTAAGAAAAATTGACGAATTTCGGAAGCTCAAAAAAAATTGTACTTCATGGACGAGACATGGGTTAACCAAGGACATACGGTCAAAAAAGTATGGCAGGATGGTAATATAACAAGTGCACGACAAGCCTTTATTGAAGGTTTGTCAGTTGGGTTAAAACAGCCATCTGGAAAAGGTAGTCGTCTGATAGTTACGCATATAGGCGACAGTGGATTTTTACCAAATGGTGAATTAATATTTAAATCTAAGAAAACAGGCGACTATCATGAAGAAATGAATGCGGAGGTGTTTGAAAAATGGTTTGAAGGCATCATTCAACTTGTGGAACCTGGGTCATCGTCATGGACAATGCCCCATACCATAGTCGACATTTAGAACCATTACCGAAACAATCATGGAAAAAAGCAGCAATTCAAGAATGGTTAAATTAATAAGAGCATCCAATATAACAAAGATAGTTTAAAGGCAGAACTACTTCAGCTAACAAAATTACACACAGACAAATATAAAAAATTCGCAGTGGATGAAATGGCGTTGAGTCGTGGAATTACAGTTTTAAGGTTACCACCATACCACTGCGAATAAAACCCAATAGAATTAATCTGGGCGCAAGTAAAAGAAAACAGAACATTTAAATTAGTGGACGTGCAACATCACCTACAAGAAGCTATTCGAACTGTTTCTGCAGAAGACTGGAAGAAATGCATGCAACATGTTTTAAAAGAGGAGCAAAATATGTGGGACGTAGACAACCGTATTGAACCAATCATAATTCACTTTGATGATAGCGGTAGGTTGAAGATTAGACGAAAATTTGTACATTTACATCTATATTATATTCTATTATCAAAAATTTGTAATTTGTATTTTCTAGTACCCCTGACGATGAGTTTAAGTTACTCGAAAGCTTGAGAATAGTTATAAAGAGTTCACTTATCAATTGCTGCAACCCAATAGTGAAATATATATATATATATATATATATATATATATATATATATATATATATATATATATATATATATATATTGTGTTTTTTATTAATATTGTTAATTTATTTGGTACCTACTATAATTACCACGATTATTACTCCGTTTTCATAAGGCCCACCTAATGACTACAACGATAAATTACGATATTGCAAAGTTTTAATGAAATAAATAAAAAATGTGTATGAATATTTTAACTAATTGTACTAAGAATTTTTCTTTCATTCTTAACCCTCTCAAAAATTAATAAGCACGCCCCCGATTTGCTGTCAACTGGGCTTACTTCTACTCTCAATCATTATTGGTTTTAGTATAGTCATCGGTGAATCGTCAAGATGAATAAACCTCTGAAGAAGCCAGCAACTCGTGCTGGCGAATCCTTAGGATACAGTTCCAAACTACGACGGCCTTCAAACCCGAATGAAGATAGTAACACTGAATGGAAATAGTCTATTATTTTTAAAGATCAATGGAAGTGTAGATCAAAGTTATATTTTGAATTATTTAATGAAATCATATTAAGCTTAGGTACCACATATATTATTATTATGAATCCGCATAGACTTGATAATTGGTGACAGCGGTAGGCTGTAACAAAATGATATTGAAAGTGTGTGTAAATTAAACTCTTCATTGTTACACTTCTATATTGACAGCAAATTTCAATCCTTCGTCATTGAATCAAACTTGAGTTTTGATGAATTGTGTAAAATCTGAATATATTCTCTAGTGATTTATTAGAACATTTGAAAAATTCTTTTATGTTAATTAAATAATTTTACACATATTTCGAGTTGCACTCTCTATATTGTGCCCTTGATTAATAAAATTTGAAAGGCCTGGCGTAAAATGTATTTATTGAAAACACTTTTCCGTCGTCAGATCAAAAAAATACTCTCTCGACGCGTGTTACGCAGGTTACGCTAACCAAGTTGGCATCATCAGGAAGTGATATATCATTGTGCTGTATTTAGAAAGTTTGTTTCTATTTTACCAAGGTGATTGATTTAATTGCTGAAGTTCTCGAGAAGGTTATTCATAATGGAATTGAATAATATTATTATTATTATTATTATTATTATTATTATTATTATTATTATTATATGTTTCTTGAAAAACACCAGTTGTTGTCAGAATCACAACACGGCTTCAGAGAGAATATGTCCACCCAAGACCCAATAAAAAAACTAACCCAGCAAATTTATTCATGTTTGGATGAATCAAAACCTTCTATTGCTGTTTTCGTAGACCTTAGGATATTTTTCGACACCGTCGACCACTTTATCTTATTGAATCTTCTGAACGATATGGGAATTAGAGGTATAGCGAATAATCTTTTCAAAAGTTATCTGTACAACAGATAGCAAAGGGTTGAAGTTGGCAATCATATAAGTGGAGAGAAAATTATTACATCTGGTGTATCCCAAGGGACTATGTTAGGACCAATCCTATTCAATATTTACTTGAACAACCTTTTCCTACAACTACAACATTCTGAGTTTCGCCGATGATACTGTGCTGTTTTGCGAAGACGAAAACTGATTTAATTTGAAACAGAAATTAGAACATGACCTTCATCAAATCAAATTGCGGTTCGACCACAGGCTCTTATCTATTAACTTTGAAAAAATCTATTACGTAGCATTCAGTAGTTATGACAACTCTCTACCAGAATATGACATCAAAATCTCCAATACGGAAGTCATCAAACCCACACAGAAAATAAAATATCTTGGAATAATTTTAGACAGAAATCTCAGATGGAACCAACACATAGACCACATAGTTAAAAAATTACGTTGCATACTTTACAAATTTAAACGGATAGCAAACATACTCAATCAAAAACAAAAAATTATGTTATATAAGAGTTTAGTAGAGCCCCATCTGAGATATGGTATAATTGGTTGGGGTGGAGTGTCGAAAACTCATATACATTCCCTTGAGGTTATGCAGAAGAGATTTATCAGATGTATCCTACGGAAAGGTTACGTCTACCCTAGCGATCTACTTTATTCAAAATCTGGAATATTTGATCCCAGACAGCTGTTTTTTATAAATATTACTGCTGTACAGCATAAAAACAAAAAAGAATTAACTACATATCACCATAAATATGCTACACGTCGAAATAATATTATCGTCATACCATTAATGCTCAAATCAGTTGGGCAGAAATCCTTCCGGTATTTAGGATCAAAACTCTACAGTTCTCTTCCTGAAAATTTAAAACGTGAAACAAATCTCAAAAAATTTATGACTAAGATTAAATTATTTGTCAAGAATATACCACGAGCAGAGATACATAAAGAAATATAAATTTAAATACTTACTTCCACGATTGTGGATATATATTGTGTATTGATTTGTTTGTAGTCTGGAATCCTCATGATTAAAATCTCTATATCCATTGATTGTTTGATTTATTTATATCATGTCCAAATGTGTACAGTTCAAAGTTATGTTTTTATCCATACTTAGTACCCATTCAATACATTAGTTTATTTTGATTCTTCATAATCTGTTTGAATATGTCCAGTTTAAACTTATATTCTAATATATATCTAGTACCTACTTATTTCATTATATTTATTGGTTTTATTTATTTATATTCTTTTTAAATGTAGCTATTTAGAATGTATATCTTGGTACTTAATTTAAAGCCATTCAATGCCAGATTCAGTATTCTCATTCCTTACACACAGGCAGATCATTTTGCCTTGTAAGATGTATTTTATTTGTTCACTGTTCATTTCTATATGTACATGTATATTTACTGTAAACAATCTTAAGAAAGTGAATAAATACATATTATCTGGGAAAAAAAATCCTAGATTTTTCCGTGAACCCTGTGGAATTTACCACGGACCTCCTCAATTGAAAAAGTGTGGAGCACTGCAAAACACTAACACCATCTGTGACATTTCCTCATGTAATTGTTATATTCGTTGCTTTATTTTTATTTGTTGGGTGTTGGCTGTGTATTTTGTGATGAAACGATGATTTTGAAAATCAAAAAGATCCAACAAATTAGTATTTGATTACAATAAACCTGAAACAAGCTCACGTAACGAGTACATACCTATTTTTGCAATCGACAGCAATAACGATATCATTAAAAATAATTGATACTCTAATGGTTCTAGCAAATATTTATTTTCAACAGGATTATCTTCAAGGCGAAATTTTACGATATAATTTGTTAAAATATTAAAGTTGGACAGGTCAACTTGCGGTACCTGCTGGGTAGAGTAAAATAAATATTTTGAATTGGAAATATACTGATTTCAAAAACAGATACAGACAGTTGATCCAAGAAAAGCTTCAACACGATCTTCAACAGTATCAGGGCTAACTGAAAATAATCTTGTAATCAGTACTGGTTTGTATAGATCAATTTTTTGTTCTGGTGTTGGGAAAGTGTTTTCAATAGATAATACTGAGAGTTTGATATTAATCTACGACCCTTTCCACACCATGCGTCTGATGCGTCTGAAATAGAACGATAGTCTCTTGCATTCATATGACCAAAATATCTGCAGTTTCCGGTAAACAGATTTGATTCTGAGATTTGAAAATTGGAAGAACTGTAAACCTCGATATTTCATCTTTTTTCAGTTTTTTTTCTTTAGAAGGACCATCAAGGTGTCTAGGCACCACATTCGCGTCGCAGGAACTCGTCATGAAATCACAGTTACAGTTATTCAACACATCAATTCCATCCACCAAAACATAAAACTCACAATAGAACTTGAAACTGATAATTCCATAAACTTTTTGGACTTGACTAGCACAAACATCAACAACAAATATAATTTCGCAATTTACTACAAACTAACCCAAACAGACACAACTATCAACAACCGTTCTAATCACCCTTTTCAACAGAAACTAGAACTTGATTTGAAACAGATAATTCATTACATCCTCGACAAAAAACTGTTCAAACAAGCCGTTAAACTAGTACACCCTCACATCAAAAATAATACCTACTAACACTTCCAAAACAGTGGCATATACAGGAAAGGAATCAGAAATGATAAGTAGACTACTAACTAAACAGAATATCAACATAGCATACTAGACTGATATAACATCATAGGTAGACATATAAAAAAACAACAAATCCAAAATCGACAAGAAAAACAAATTATGTTTCTACAAACTAAAATGTGGCTCGTGATACATACAGATAAAAATGACAAAAATTGAACCTGCTGAAATCCCTGGAAATGAATAAATGTAAACAATAAAACTTCCTATTGAATGACCAACAAGAAGTTAATTTCTCATCACTGTTGAATTTATATCCATGAAAAATTTCGTAGAATTAGTTGAATCATTAATAACTATAATTACCCCGCCTTGTACCTTTTGGCTACCTGATCTTGAAACTACGTGTTTACCAATTAGTAATTTTTATTCATCAAGGTCAATAATTTGTATAAATTGTAAAGAAGTGTAGTACGAGTCCAATTGTTGATGCTACTATGTAGAGAAACGCGTATTGGAAATAAAGTCTTTTTTATGAAAATTTGTAATTATTATCATGAATTGTAATATATTAGGGTTTAATTTTCTGTCAAAAGTTGTTGAATTAACCCAACACGGGGATCTCGTCAATACTGTAAGAATGCCTGATATGGTGATACAGTACTTGTAGGAACGTTTGTTTGAGGGTGATTGACAATGTTTCATGATGAATTTCACTAGTTCGGACTTCCATTGTCTACTATATAAAATGATTTGAAATCCCTGAAACAACTAAAAAAGAAGAATTAAAAATGAGATAGCTGAAAATAATAATTATATTAACCAAAATAAACCTGAAATAAAATAATAGTGAAATAAAATACAAGTAAAAATAGAACAATTGAATAATTAAAAATAAAGAAATGAAAAAAGAAAGAAAATAAAAAGTGAAGAGATTCCAAGTCACGTTAGTTCACGACGTTTCGATTGTTAGTATCTACAATCGGCTTCGGGTGATGACTGGACTGATTCCTCCGAGAGATGACTATTTATAGGTCGTTCGAGTACTTTCACTTATCCCCGCTTTCCATTTTTCGCTTCACTGGTGGCCTGGTTTTCGTGAGGCTGCTACGGATAGTGTTACCGGATCTGAAGCAGGTTCTGATGTTGTACTTGGAACCAATTCTTCTTATCCTCTCCGATAATCCTCTGATGTAGGGAAGTGCAAGCGCTGGTTGTGACGGCTTCTCTTCCTTGCGAGGCTTCTGCTGTCTTCTAGCCAAAGTCTTTTCTACCATCGCTTTGGAGTAGCCATTCCGTTGAAGATCATTTTTGATGATGTCTAGTTCCTTCTCGAGACCTTCCTTCGTATTACAGAGCCCAAAAGCACGGTCTAATAGAGTCTGGATGATTCCTCTTTTAGTCGATTGATGGTGGTTTTTTATTATTATTATTATTATTATTATTATTTTCAGCTATCTCATTTTTAATTCTTCTTTTTTAGTTGTTTCAGGGATTTCAAATCATTTTATATAGTAGACAATGGAAGTCCGAACTAGTGAAATTGTAGGAACGTGTTTTGGAAAATACACTTACAGTACATGCACGACGATCTCATCTCAATGCGGTCTTGTATCTAATCTCAGGAAAGCCTATATATCATTAGGCTACGGTAGACGACTGTTGAATATTTTAAGTCATAAACCCCCTTCATCAAATTTCAGCCCACTTGGTTCAAGGAAAGCAAATATTATATGATTTGATAAGCCAAGATCAATATGTGAAAAATAACGTGGTAGAAACCTTTTCTTGTCTGATTTTCATATTCTTCTATTTGCAGTTTTATACAGTTTTATTATATATCAATGAAGTGACTAATTTCTATATTTCATCTTTTTCAGATCAACGACAGAAAAGTAAAGGAGGAAACAGTAGTTGCTGTTCTGCATCCTGTTGCATTTTGTAAACTGTACGTCATTCTTTTATACAGGAAAACTATAAAAATAGATGAGTATTGTATATGGGACGAGAATAACGAAGAATGGGTCTCGAAACTATGTGTAATTTTAAAGTTTTAATTTCAACTTGATGCGGTTAGTAACTGTAACCAAAAAGTTTTAAGTAAAGTTGTGATATATGTGTATAAAAAATGATACTCAATGTGCCAGACTTTTGAGTGTGTGATCAAAGGAACTTCACATTCATATTGTTATATTTTTTTGTGTAATTAATTATATATAATTGTATATTGTGTTATATCGTAGAAAAATTGTAATATTTTATTGTTTTACTCATTATTCATTCTTGCAATTGTACATTATTTCATCCTTAAACTAAGAAGCCATCTATACTTTGGTAACAATCGTAATATTTAATGAAAATATTACCTACTTAACGTAACCTGAAAGATAAACATAATTGTGCTAGTATTACATGAAGTACTATTCGATAGAAGAATGATATTTCAAATTTCATCCTTTACTTTTTCAAATAACTCCTGGTAACATCATCTCAGCTTTAAACATTTTATAAATAATCATAACTGATCTCATATAAGTGATATTTTTTATATGTGATTATTTTCAACTCAAGAAGATCCATTATTTTTCAGTTTTTCAAAGTGGGTTTTGCTTTGCAAAGTTATTTCTACATTTCATATTCTATCGAATGGTAGGTATGTAATTTTTACAACTAAATTGCGATACTTATACTACATTGTTTGGATTAATTATCAAATGTTGTTGGTGCAAGTAATCCTGCTCTTATTCTTATTTCAAACACCAAGCAAGGAATTGAACATGTTCATTATCGAAAACATGAATATTACCAGTGAAATGAATGTGAAATTATGTGTAAATTCAGTTTTGACATTTCAATAATTCAAGGAAAAAACTATTTATCTTTCTTTCACAATGAAGAATGAAACCTTGAAGTTTTGAAAATTTCACAATTTATGGTGTAGAGTCAAGTGATCAGAACCTAACCAAATATGATTTGTTGTTTGCAGGGATTTTCCAGACACAAAAACACTAATAAAACACTATAAATATACAAAGCTATTTAAATAGCTAAATTAAAGTTATCTAACTTGTAATTCATTTCTTTATTAAGGTATTCTGTCATTTCAACAAGATTCTGGTTGCTGACTAATATATTTTAAATTGAAAACCTATTGATTTTTATGACTACTTGTAACATCATTATTCCACAAACTGTTTGTTTTCAATTTTTTATATTTTCATTCGTCTATTGTATAAAGACTTGTTTGTAGAATAGAAAATGGATCTAGACAGGTATATTCTAAGCTGAACTTGAGTAATCTTATTTCTTAGGCTTGATCTGTTGTATCGAAGTATTAGGATGAAGTCTAAAGAAATTAGTTTTAAAAATTATCAGATTGGTTTGATCAAATGAATGTTTATATTACATAATATTTAAAAAGAACAAAAATTGTATTACTTAAGTAGATATATTTGAGTTACCTCTTGTAACAACTATAACAGAGTATATTTGAAAAATTTTAATAGTTTAGGTCATGTCGACATCCATCTCTCATCCCTCCATCTTATTTTCATTTATTTATTACAACACATCAACACCAATTCCTTCCAAATTTTAGCAAGAACAACGAGAGGTGTCCAATTTTCTGTGTGTTTTCAAGGCAATACAAAATGTACAAACATTCGAAAATTGATTTCCTTAATACTGTGACTTATAGTAACTTCAATGGAAATAATAGGAAGTTAGATCCTATGACTATAAGAGTGGTGTTTTCAATAACTAACACCATATTAGCGAAGATGCATGTATTTTTTTATTCTTTCAAATAATTGATGTGGTCCTCAAAAATCTCGAACAGTACAACATTTTTTTTCATTGAATGTAATTGAGTAGTATATCTTCAAATATTTCATTAATTACAAAAACTTTCTTTCCCAAAAAATTAATCACTCCTAAAAATATAACCCCTTCAATTCAAATCAGATAAATGATTGTTTGAGAAGAGAACATAATTTTAATTCTGAAAAATTCCTCTTAGTATCTGATATTTATTGTGTTATTGTTTGACGTAAACTAACTTTGATTTGTGATAACTTTACAAAAAAAATATCTTTATTCATTTACAAAATTGTGAAAAAATTACCATTTTCTTCGTAATATGGAAGTGAGCCGACGGATATTTCATCATAAGAAAGGAAAGGAGGCAGAACATAGGTAACATTAAAAAAAATTAAATTTTTTAAAAATGAGCTGATTTAAAAGTAGCTTTCGGCTACATGCAAAGATAATTCCAAATTTTATATATATATATATATATATATATATATATATATATATATATATATATATATATATATATATATATATATATATATTTATACTCTCTGAAGATTCTCACGGACAAAGTATGATGAGCTGTTTTTCCGGGATGGCAAATGAGAAATTGCCAAACCATTGTGGAAATGATCCTTTTCATGATCAAAAACACAACACGAAATGATACCCAAAAAAACAGCTCTGTCCGTGAGAATCTTCGAGTCAACGAATTTCTATTCGATATCCTGCAGAGGAGAGACATTTCACTGAAATCAGAAACACTGCTTCTTTCAATCATTATCATCAATATATATAGAGACCAAAAAACTCACCACAATTGTATTTTGAATGGCATTTGTTTTGTTGATGTATAATGCAGTTTTCAACCACTCCGAACTCACTATTTATTTGCCTATGTAATGCTAATCTGTTTAATCTAATGCTTATGTTCTCATAATTTCATAAAAAAAATGAAACTAAAGTTACTTCTTCAGATCATGTGTTTTTTTTTGTTTCGAATGATCAAATGAGTTTGATCATTTATCATATCAGGTAAAATTAATGGGGAATGATATTGATAAATTTTGGAATAGAGGGATCAATTTCAGAAAAAAAATTAAAAATATTTTATGTCCTTCAGAAAAATTCAAATATGTTGATGTCTCCCTAAGATAGATTTGATAACAAACAATCATTTAAATCTGCCATTTCGAAATTAATATTATTGTTTACATATGTAAAACCATAATACTTACAGCTTTTTTGTAGCACAGAAAATTTTGCATCATCCCGACATTTTTTGAAAAGGGTGACTGAAAACACACTACATACCATATATTAGATGTTAACATTATGAATGTAACTAAATGTGTTTTTCATGTAAATAAGTACAAAATTATATTTGGACCATCTTATTAATTTTTACGAATTTGTTATAAAGACAGGAAACTGCTCTTCCAAAAGTAAATTAGTAAACCAATTTTAATTGCCCTTTGAATCTATGGACTGGAATGAATATCTGATTTTATTGATGATTATTTTACTGAATCAAAATACTTTGAAATTAACTTTGGAAGAATTAAGTGGAAGCATATTGTACATACGAACATTTCATTCAATAAATGTATTCTACAAAGTTGGGCGAGTATTTTTTAATTCTGATATGCTAGAAAAAATATACATAGATAAATTATTCAAATAATAAAATAATAATAATATTGGGAAACCGCAACCATTCGAACTGTGACCTGATATTTCGCCATGTAAACTTGGTATATCAAGTATATCATTTGGTTGAGCACTAAGAGTTGAAGAACTACCATCTCTCACTCCAGGTGACATGGACAGGAAAATTTACGACAAATGCAAAATATGATCATTTTCTCTGTCAAATTGCTTCAAGAAATCGAACAGCAACAATTTCATAATTGATCAATGAACCGGAGATTATTGCAAGTTGCCAATTTTCCTCCCTTACTTAGAGAAGAAGGCTACAGCGTTGATGTTTGATCAGTAGAAGATTCGTTAAAGAACTAGAACTCACTTTGACTTGATAACTGAAGGAAATTTCAAATCTCTGAAGAAACATGAATATACCTCAAATCTTCGAATAGGTGGCAAAGTTTCTGAAAGAGTCTGTTTATTCAAGGCCATTGAATGCCTTATCCTAAGTGGAAAATATTTGCCAAGATCATACGTACCTAATGTAGTTATTGGTCCATGGCAAGATTTTGAATTGCGTTCCTGAATAAAGTCTGTATTTAAATTATAAACTGTTCAGGGTGGAACCCAGATTTGAATCCTATCGAACATCTATATGACACTATGCAAAGGGAACTGAGATGATATTTAATAGCAATTATTACAGCTGGAACATGTTAAACATGAGTGGGAAAATTATTTTATTTAAGGCCTAGTTCAATCACCAAACCTCCTTCCTACTCTACCTTGTTTACTGAAACCAGTTGCACATATATTCAGTAGAAAGAATGTTCTGAAGTTCATCTTCTATTTTCCTCCACCATTTCTTCAGTAGACAGAATGTCTCGTTGTTTTTATCATCTCATTTTCCGTCACTCTTTTTTTCAGTTCTTTTGACGTTTTAAATGAACTCATGAGTTTGCTTCCAAGCAGTCACCAGCCATTGGGATGGCTGTTAAGCCCGTCAGTATCTACTGTGTTGGAAATTTCATTCACCACTCCACACAGTAAAACATTGTGTGAGTCACTGTATCTGTCATTTCGAAAAATTGGCACAGGTTATGCTCCATTTTGCTTAATCTGTAGCAACTATGCGAATATAAACCAAGGGTTAAGTTAGGTTATTGTGGCTCACACCTATTCTCACTCGGTCAAACAAACTCAGCTTCTTAACGAAGCCGATTAGTTTGTATGGTGAGTGGTCTTTCAGGTCAGATGGTAAGAGTACGGCTCTGCCGAACTCTAAAGACCTGATTCGGTCCCCAGCGGGGCAGGCACAAAGTATATGCTCTGTTAATGAGATAGTCGGATAGTCAAGTTGCAAGATTTCCACCTAGATACCCACGACAACCTTCCCATATGAGGGTCTTTGCACGTCAGCTACACCTTAGATGCCATTTAAGGTTTTTTTCTTGCCTGATATAGTTGTTATTTTCAGCTATTTTTTTTTATTAGTTATTTCAGGGATTTCTAATCATTTTATATAATATCAGGCAATGGAAGTCCGACCTAATGAAATAAAAAAAAAAAATTGTATCAGAGTAAAAAATTTTGTAGTTTGCGGGTTCATCAATTACATAACTTCCCGGAAACAAATGACATTCGAGAATTAATAAGAGTTATTTCTGAAACATATACAGGGTGTTTCAACGATAGGTGTGTAGACGCTAGTTGCTTTCCTATTAAAGATACAAAAAAATGTTTTGAGAAAAAATTGTAGAGATTGATTAGAGCTATGTTTAAATTATTATTATTATTAATATACATAGGAAACAATAGATGAGTCACAGACCATGTTTTTTTTTAATAGAATACTTCAGATATTTTCACTAGATTGAATTTCTTGGGCAGAGTGTTCCTTAAAAATATAGGGTTATTTGGGTTTATACCGAGTAGTGTCCGACCGAAACTGGTTTTTATGACCGAAAACGAATTTCGGCAACGGTCTCAGTTTCGGCCGAAACCGAAATTTCCTTACAAGGATTATGTTTTGAGGAAAAATTAAAGAAAACGTTATTGTAATCAGTCAGTCTTTATTTTTTTATTTTTAAATCACAACGTTATGCAATCTTCGACATTTTTACTTATTGATAATCAACATAAAAAACACTTATTTAAGAAAAAATATTAATTGCACCTTAAAAATACTTAAAATATGTGAGGTGTTTATTTGAGTAGGTGAAGATCCTTCTTTTGAATATTATTGATGGGGTTTCAAAAATATTAAACATAAAATTACTTATTTGAGTTGTTACCTAATATCACTTGTATGAAATTTAACGGGCCGAACATGACCGATCACAGCGCGGGAACTCCCGAATGCAGTTTCGGTATCGATCGTAGTTTCGGCAGGTTTGCCGACGAAACCGAAAACCGTTTTTTTGCTGAAACTCGACCTAAACCGAAACCGAACTTTCGGTCGGACACTAATACCAAGTGGTTCAGACGTTATAGTGAAATAATTTGAAATAATAATTTGAAATAATAATTTGAAATAATTTGTAATAATTTGTCAAAAAATGGGTTCATTCAACACCAATCAGGATATCGTCCTGCATATTATTCTTCCGGCTGATATCAGCTTATATAACATCTATTCGGAATTCAGATAATTTCAGATTTATCAAATCACCCTTGGAACATTTGAATATAATGAGAATGGTGAACAAACTTGACATTTAGTTATAGAACAGGTGAATATATAATTGTCTGCTGAAGAAATGATAAATATGTCCACATTTTGAATGAACCGTAGAATGTATGCTGTTCGATATCTTAACTCAAGATCTATACGAACAGAGAGTTTTTGGAGGTTTAAAGGAAGATTTGAGGAAACAAACAGTGTCAAACATTAGAAAACTACTTGATAAAATTTGGTGATGCTTTCAACAGTTGAAAATTCTCTTGTGAGTACGAGGAAATTGCAAGAGAGTTGCATTTAAGTCATACTTCCATGAACAGAATGCTGATCAAAAATAAAGTTTATCCCCATACCGAATTTTATTACATCAAGAACTCTGTGCAATGGATTATGATACCAGAGTTCGGTATTGCGAACATTTATTGAATTCAATTAGCGAAGAACTAAATATTTTTAAAATATGTTTTGTTTTCTAGCGAGTACACATTTAAAAGCAACATCATGGTAAATAGACATAATATGCACTACTACTCAACAGAGAACCTCTGTTGGATATTGGATATGTTAACCAAAACAGATGGTCGATAAATGTTTGGGGAGCATAATTGAGATCAGAACACAGGACCATGTTTCTTTTATGGACTTCTGAATGGAGAAATTTATAGAGATTACTTTCGAAATAATGTATCAAATTTGTTGGAGGATATATCGATTGCCACAAAGCATAGGTCATATCACCATTATGATGGCGCGCATCTACACAACCAAAATTGGGTTAGGATGTTTTTGAACAGGTGAATTGTAAGAAATGGGCCCATTCACCGATTTATATCTATGAGGATATCTGTTAAAGTAGAGGTATATCGAGAGAAACCAACTACACCAGAAAACATGAATGTTCCTTGTTTTAATAATAACGCCATTTTCAATAGACTGTCTTTATTTCAGTTCACTGGTCGAATATACATAAAAATTGTGAACAACTATTTTTGCTACCGACAATGCTAGAACGATTTAGTACGTTTACATGGAGTATAATATGAATCAACTGAGAATGAGTAATACAATATACGTGACATCTCCCTTTTTTTTTATAAAATATTGAAATTAAAATTTTTAATAATACATACGTCTGTCTGGTTTTTTAACAGGTCTACCAGATTATGCTTCAGGATTAGTGTAACAGTAACTAAGGAAACTAATCTGTTATTCAATAAAGATGAATATTCAAACTCATATTGATTAGTCATATCGACATCATTTTTTTCAGGTGGTGGATCATTTCGACTTGGCAAAATTTCAATGAACCTTCAATTTTGAATGATATTTGTTCCATATTTTTTTTCTATACTGTATGAGCATTCTTTAGGTTTTTTTGTTATTTTACCAAACGACCATTTTGATCCCAAATGAATTTGATAACTCACTTTACTAGGTATTTATGTTTAAAGGTTTCAAATATTTACAAGAACGATCATAGTATTGTTTTTGTTTTTGTCTTTGCTGATTTAATAACTTATTATAATTTTCAAAATTGATATTTTGTGGTTTCAAAGTATGTTCATTGCTTGTTAGAATATCCCATAAATTACGAGACATCATTAGCTGAGTTGGTGAAAAGCCGTTTTCTATGGGAGTGGTTCTATACATTAAATAAACCAACTCTATCTCCCTCCTATTTTCAATTGCTTCTAGTAACATTTTTTTTCAAAGTTTTGCTTTTCTTTTTTCACCATCCCATTTGACTGAGGATATCGAGGGCTGAACATAATGTGATTGATGTCCCACTTTCTAGAAAATTTTCGAAAGTAACTTGAATTAATTGAGGGCCCTCATCAGAAATCAATATAACTGGAATACCTAGTCTCGCGAATTAAACTTTCAGATATTTTCAGTGAGTGAGCATTTTCATCTAATGGTATAACCTCAACCTATTTGGTGTAATAATCTACTACAAGTATATACATTATACTTCCCAACTACAAAATGTTACACACAATAATTTTATATCATGGAATTGTTTTAATGTCATACATAACAATATCTTCTATTTCTCTACATATGCCTACCAGGCCATTGAAAGACTGTTTCACACGATTTTCTTCAAATAGCAGGAATGCCCTACATGAATTTTCTGAATTTTTTTGGTACAATAGTGTTATGTCCCTTAAACAAAATACCATTACTATCAACAATTTCATTTCTAAATCTGTAGTATTTTTTAACCGTTTCTGGCACTTTCTTAATTGTACATGACCAACCATTTTTTATGCACTTATTTACAAGCTTGAATTCATAACCCTCAGTTGTACACTTAACAAGTTTGAAAAAACTTTCATCTGTAATTTGACAAGCATTATCAATAACACAATCATCTAGAGATGTGTATGCTATCCAAAAATTGGCTAAATGCTTATGCCCGTTAAGGTATGCACAAACAAAAATAAATTTTGGTAATTATAAAAATAATAATGGGAATTATTCTACTTTGGACCAAGGTCTTTGGTCTTCCACCATATTCACCATGTATAGGAATATTCAATACAAATGAAAGAAAACAACACTTAAATAATATTGTGCTTATTGTTTTCTACCTTTATTTTTTCTATCTTCACGGCCCGAAGTTTCCCAACTTTTCCAAGTCGAAAAACAGCGAAAAGTTAGAAATTTTGTAAAATTTTCACTTCAAAATTTGTGGATTGTTCAGGACTGTTCTCTCACTTGGGAGAAATTAAACTTTTTCGAAGTTTTCAAACAACTCAGAATTTCAAAGTATGGGATCTCTAGGTTATGCATGTTGGGAAATCCCAACCTTCTCCTGGTTCTTTCCCTTTTCTTATTACCTCTACTTTTCTTTTCTCTCATTTTGATTTTTTTTATTTTTATTTATTTTTTTACTATTATTTTTTTCTATCTTCACGGCCCAAAATTTTCCAACTTTTTTCCAAGTCGAAAAAGCAGGGGGGAGCCCCCCCCCCATGGCGATGGCCCTGCTCACGGTAGATTGTTTTGTAATAAGGTAACTCAGTTTTACATTTTCCCCAGACTATAATGTCATCTATACAGGGTGTAACTGAATGAGTGTAAAACATTTAAGCAGGTGATTCCTAATCGAAAAAAAGATAGGATCTTTCATATGAAGAAACTTCATTGGAGCATCCCTTGTTAAGATACAGCCCCTTAAACATACATAAAATTTGTATAACAATTTTTTTCACAAGCACTTCAGATGCAGATGAATTCTGTATGGCATACTTAGAAAGCAATATCGCCCAAATGGCGTACCGAAAGTGCACATTGTCTTCATCCAAACTAATCTGTCAGAAATCCACTATTGGCATCTAATATGCTGAAGTATTGAGCACCTGATAATTTTGATGACATTTGCTCAATTGATGGAAACTGAAAATGGTCACGTTTGATAGAGTTCACCTAGTCAGTGGGTTCCTACCTTCTTTATTATTTTTGTCATCTCCAGTTCGGCCAAAGTTTATTTAAATTGCGTGTAAAAAGGCAATTGAATTTTTCGTGTTGTATGAACAACTGACGTCCTCTTTCCGTAAAGAGATAATCCCGTAAAGAGATGTTTGTTTTCCCCAATACCTAAACTTATGATAGTTAATTGTCAATATCAATTTTTTCAGTTACATCTATGCATTTGAATAAATTTAATTTCTGACATGTGTCAATTCCTAATAAACATTTTGTAGATTTTTCTCTACAACGATTTGAAACTGAAGATATTGATAAAGATGTAGTGTTACTCAAGTTTTACTTTTTAAAACGTATATGAACCCTTCATAGAAAATATTGGGCCCGAAATGGGTGAATCCCCCCCCCATGGATTTACCCTAGACACGCGCCTGGATACAATTGAAATTCTTATGTTTGTTTGAAGGTGATTGACAATGTTTCGTGATGAATTTCACTAGTTGCACAGAGAGGAACATTGGTTTAGGAGAAAATTTAAGGAAACCGCATACATGTTGTCCAACAACGTATTCAGCCAGGCCAGCGTAGAAATACGAAACATATGGAAACCCATCATCAAACGAAAAATGGCCAACTCCCGCCAAAACAGTCATCTCTCACGGAATCAGTGAAGCGGAAAATGGAAAGCAGAGAAAGTGAAAGTATTTCAACGACCTATAAATAGTCATCTCTCGGAGGAATCAGTCCAGTCATCACCCGAAGACGATTGTAGATACCAACAATCGAAACGTCGTGAACTAACGTGACTTGGACTCTCTACACTTTTTTATTATTTTCTTTTTTCATTTCTTTAATTTTTATTTATTCAATTATTATATTTTTACTTGTAGGTTATTTCACTATCATTTCATTTCAGGTTTATTGTTGCTTAATATAATTGTTATCTTCAGCTATTCTTTTTAATTATTCTTTTTTACTTGTTTCAGGGATTTCAAATCATTTTATATAGTAGACAATGGAAGTCCGAACTAGTGAAATTGAAATTCTTATATTCCATCAGTTCGGACTTCCATTGTCTAATATAATATAAATTGATTTGAAATTCCTGAAAAAATATTAAAAAAGATTAACCGAAAATAACAATTTTATTATCAAATAAAATTGTTATTTTCGGTTGATCTTTTTTAAATTTTATTATCAAATAAAATTGTTATTTTCGGTTAATCTTTTTTAATATTTTTTCAGGAATTTCAAATCAATTTATATTATATTAAACAATGGAAGTCCGAACTGATGAAATACACCACGAAAACTTGTCAACCACCTTCAAACAAACGTTGAAATTCTTATATTGACAGTTGAGATAACATTTTCCTATTACTGTGGCACTGGTAGAAAATTGTTTGTGTAGATATGATTTTAATTTTATATTTGAATCTATTATGAAATTATGATGTAAATAAACGTTTCAACCTATCCATTGAAGTTTAATTAACTGGTGCTCCTGTATCTATTTTAAATTTCACATAAGTTTTATTATTGAGAGAAAATGTCACATATCAAGATCTAACATTGTTTTCAGGACTGTTTTCGATACTATAAACAGAAACATAGTTATCTTTGCCAGCATCCCCGTCAGACAGATCTCAATCTATGTTGACCTGATTAATACATTTCCTTTTGCACATTTTTGCAAAGTGATTATTGAAACCACAAACTCGACACTTTTTTACAAAAGCTGGGCACTGACTTTTACCATGCCGATTTCCGCACTTACAACAAACACCACTGTTTTTCCCTAATGTAGGTATTTGACATCTGCCCTTGAAACCTTGCAACCGTATGATATCATTTGGGTTGTTTTGTTCGTAAATTGATTACCCTTCCCCATTCTCCCCTTTTAATACAAAAACTAATTCTGCGTGAATATATTCACTCAAGAAACATTAGACATTAAAACAAATTAACTATGCCACAACATCGCACTGCACAGTTTCAGAGATCATTTATTTTTTGTGCTGTAAAACTCTATAATTCATTGCCCGAACATTTGAAGAGATTCAATATCCGGAAATTCAAATACAAATATAAAAATTATATCTATGATAGTCAGTTATGTCAACTTTTGCTCATTGGACAAATTAATAAACAACAGATCAATTAAATTTAATTATTTGTCAACTCTCTTCAGAGGGTAATCACAAATTATTATTTTTATTTATGTTTCTTTTTCGAGGTACCATATCACTGTTAATTGTCTTTTAATTTCTGTATGTTCGCGTGCATTATGGAGTGGTGCTTGTTGGTTGAGTTAGAATAGCTTTGAGCTAGACTTCGCCAATGAGTACCAGAATCTCCTGTAACTTATTTTAATTTTCAAATGTATCTTTATATTGCCAATTTATTATTATTATTATTACTTATACCGAAGTATGCGCTGGTCAGGCCCTATCCCCCGAAACCCCGATACATTCGGGACGGCGCGCCACTAACCAATGACCACTCCCCACACCGTGGGTTGAGTGATCATTGAGTCCGAGAGAATCATGTGCCCTGAGCAACCGCAGTGAGCCAAGAATGACAGCCTTCTGCATCTGTGCGGCTAAGATTTCTGACATAGTGCGGCAAGCCTGTATGATTTTAAGATTTGAGAGTAGAGAGGGCATCATTTCACCAAGGACTCCAATAATCAGATCAGAGTGGTTTGGATAGAGTCTGCTGAGTTTGAAAAGAAAATCTCGATATTTTATCCGTTTTTCCTCCTCTTTTCGGACGATATTTGTCTTGCCAGGAGCTGAAAACTCCACGACAAATATCGTCTTGCTGTGGTGGTCGAGAAGGACTACATCAGGCTTATTAGCATGTATGAGCCTGAGGGTGGGGAACGAATAGTTCCAATAAATTCGGAACTTCTCGTTTCCCATAACGGATTTAATATCCCCCCGGAGCGTAGGGGGCAACACCGGTGTCTCGTCAATGCCGTAAGAGTGCCGTAGATGGTAATATAGCATTCTTAGGGCCACGTTATGTCGATGGATATAGGCCGAAACCGCATATGCTGGACATGCTGATAGCAAGTGCATTAGGATCTTGAGCGCCTCGCGGTATGCCCTGCACCTTGTGTCAGGAGCCTCTATACTGGGTAGACACCATCCTAGCAAACCATGATGAACCCCTCAGTTTCCGACTTCAGCCCACTAGACCTGAGGAAAGCGAAAGTCAGGCGCTTTGAAAAGCCAAGGTCTTCAATAATGTTATTGAAGATGACCCCATGCATCGGCTTATCCTTGTGTTTCCGCAGAAGTGAGGTAATCTCTGCGGCTTTTATATGAGCTTTTTGCTGATTGGGTTCCAACTCGGTGGCAGAGTTGTGGTCACCTCGTTCAGTGTCGAAAACTAAACCGAGTTCATCAGATGCTCGAGCAGCTGCCCTAAAGAGAAATGCTTCAATTCCTGATCTCTCATGGTAACGGGTTATGCAGAGAAAAGGGATTCGAACTCCTGACGACTTTACATGCTATATCCAGTACCATTATGTCATGTAGACACTCCAAACACAAAAGTCCACGGCCTCCCTGTTGTCGGGGGAAGTACAACTGTGAAACAGACGATTTGGAATGCAAACTCCTATAGAGATGCATCATTTTTTTGATCTTTATGTCGAGTTGATACAACTTCTCTCGAGTCCACTTCACTACTCCAAACGAGTAGAGTAAGATTGGAACGGCAAGCATATTTGTTGCAGCAACTTTGTTCTTCCCCGACAGTTCTGATGACCAGATCTGTCGAAGTTTGTGTTGATACTTGTCGCGGAGAGAGTTCTTCACTGCTGTTGTTACCTCTTGTGAGTGGCGTTTTTCCACCCCCGAGGTAAGTATACGTCTCTCCGGCATTCAGATGGTGTAGGATGCTTCCATCTACGAGCTGCACATCCTCTCCGTGATACACAATTGTCACCGCCAAGACAATTATCTTCACCAATACCAACTTTTTCCAAAGATGACCCTGGACTCTGGCCAGAAGTTTTCAATGCTACTTTGATCCAGTATTTAATAGAAAATCCGATTAAACAAATTAAACGGTATCATTTTCCGCATGAGTCTTCGAGGCGAAAATTTTCCGAGTATTATTAAGAAGGACATTTAGGAAACTGTGAAAAGGATCACGGAGAGTGGCTGCTGTATTCTGGTCCAAAAATGCCGTTTATTGCTTCTGTTGCAAGCTATTTGAATCAAAACAAAAATGAATTCTGCCTGAGAATTAGGGATTGGCAACATCTAGCTTTGTATTGCAGCAGGCATGAGAAAAGTTCTGCTCATTTAAAAAATCTGTTTTAAAATCTGTTTTTCCGTTAACCAGCTGTCGCACCCCTACGAACGACAATCCTCAGAAGTCGAAACTTGTGCGAGCTAAGGATTAACGAGGTCTTACCTTTTAACGTGTGATTCCTAACACGGGTGGCGGTGGAGGGATGAATAGAACCACTTATTTGGGACCTAACCTAACCTACATCCAACAGGCTGAGGCCCAATTAAAGGAGTATACATTAATAGAGCAGGTAACTATTTCTAGATAAATGTAAGTATATATGAACATTTTGATATACAATCTATTTCTGAATTGATTCAGGGTACAAAAAAATAAATCTATAAAATATTTATTGACACTTTGGCACATAGAGGTTACTGGACTATATAGAAATAGTGCTGAGAATTAGGTACATTAATGCGCAATGTAAGATTTGATCTGGACGTATATCGAGGTACATTAAAATTAATTTGAGACAGTAGAGTTGGTGAGTCCATGGTATCATTGACCAGTTTATAGATGAAAATGAGATATGCAATTTCTCGTCTTTTTCTCAATGTTATAAAATCAAATTCATTCCGAAGACAAGTGTATTCATGGATAGTCTCCATGTTTCTTATAATACGCAAACTTGAGGAATTTTTTCTGAACACCTTCCAAAACATTAATGTATTTTGTTTGATTAGGAATCCAGACAGAACTACAATACTCTAGTTTGTTACGTACCGAACTATAGTAAACCGACCGAATATATTCAAATTATCGAAACTCTGCATTTCAATAGGTAATTATAAAAAATGGACAGATTTATGTCAAGCTCCTAAAAATGAAAACACTATTGTACCCGCAGCGCGGGTACGATATAATCAAAAGAATAATATATGTGGTCCAATTTCTAAGTACACAAAACATATGGATTTTCGTGGCCAAAGCCAAAAATTATACGACCGTAACAATGGTAATTTTTTGAAATATATTGTTAGGAAAATTCGATCTTTCAATGACTGAATATATACGACACGTAACGAATGATTAGGATTTCAAAACTATGCCGACTTATCTTGGAGACAAGATCCAAAATGAAATAATTTACATACACGGTAACCAAATTCAACATTTCATTTTAAATTTATGTCAAATTAATAAATATTTTTCAATAATACTGAATTGTACACCTGACGTTTCACACGTAGAGCAAATTAATATTACAATAAGATTTGTCAATTTTAACACATACAAATAGTATAGTAGAAAAACCAGCCGAAATTAATTTGGACATAAACAACTTAAGGGGACAGGTCTATGATAATGGATCAAATATGCGCGGTAAGAGTATTGGTCTTACGACGCTGCCAATCTCAATCATCATACGACTGAATTTTTTAGTATTGTGTAAGAATTATATAAATATTTCTGGCTTGTTGTTGTATGTTATTTTTTTGTAATTTCGGTTTTTGTTTAATAAAATTCTTATTTTCGGTTAATCTTTTTTTATTTTTTCAGGGTTATAAATCAATTTATATTATATTACACCATGGAAGTCCGAATTGATGAAATACACCACGAAACATTGTCAACCACCTTCAAACAAAAAAATCGTTCCTGTCAACTTCTAGAACAATTATTAGACTCCTTAAACTTAACCATATGTACGTGCAATCCCCAACACATATTTTCCAGAGTACATCTACTATAATAGACTATATCTGTTCTAATTTGGATGAGTCTAAGGTAACCTGCTCAGTTTTGCCAGCAAATCTCTCAGATTATGAATCCATTCTCAGTACACTCAACTTCCCTGGTAAAGGCATTTCTAAAAAATATAATATACTTGAGGGTATATTTTCTATAAATAACTATTGCAAATTTCAAAAGGCCTGTGATCAGATCATCTGGAACAGAATCACACATATAAACACATATTTGAATACACTAAGTAATATTTTTGAAAGTGCTTTCCCTATCACCAGAATCCGAAAAAAGGTAAGGAAACCTTGGATAACGAAGGGCATCAAAATATCAGCCTAAAATATGTGCTCATTGAACTACATTAAAAAGTTTCATAAAGAAGAACACCTACAAAATTATTGCAATAGGTACCCAAATGTATATAACAGTGTCATTAAACAGGCTAAGCTTTCGTATTATCATACCAGGATTAATACTGCCTCCAATATAGCAAAGGACAGCTGGATTATTATAAATGAAATGCTTGGAAAGAGCAAAAATCAAATTGATGAAATCAATTTGAAACCTGACTGTATCAACGATTACTATTGCTCTATCGCAACTAAACTTACTAATGACATTTCCATTAATATTGATGATGCAGATGATGCAACTATAGAATGGCACACTAAAGATAAGAATACTCTCAGCCAATTGATCTCTTTAGATCTAACTGAAATAAAAAGGTGGTGTGATACCAATCAAATGGTCTTCAACTCTAAGAAAACTGAAGTGTTATCATTTAAATAGTATCTGCACTAAAGCTTTCTGATCGCATAAAAGACCAAACAAGAGGAAGAAACGTTCAGTTTGACTAGAGCCTTGAAGATGATAGCACGACCAGCTATCGAAAGCGCTTGCATATAATAAATAGAAGTTATAAAGCTTCAAATCCTTTTTGTGACATATGTTAATATTAAAATATTAAAACTCTGCTCTACTTTGTCAAGCTTTCGCTTGGCAAAGTAGACCTAATGGGAAGCTTCTTCAGGGCCTATAATTTATTGAGTTATGGATTTCTTGGCCATTGAATAACATTTCAAATCATACAGTAGAAATAAGTGAAAAACAATTAATTGAACATATAAATTGACGAAAGAAAGTTAAACATGTATGAATAATTGTTTACTTTTAAATTGAAGTCAATATGGGAATGATCAAAATAGTACTTATCTATTCATATTTTTATTTTCATGGAATTATTTTCCAGCAGCTTGACTGCATTAACCTTTCTCAATGTCATATCATTTCTAGAAACATGTGGATTCATTTTCCGGTGGCATTTCAGGTTAGCTTCCCAAATTTCTGCTACCGCAGTTGTAGGTTGATTGGTCAAACCACTAACACTGACATAAAAACTTGACAAGTTGACTTGGGTGTCACACCAATAGGTGGTTCCACTTATGTCTCGCTTGCGTTTCCTCAGTTATTTTTATTAAGTACTTTTCTTGGTTATTCACATATTGTCACCGGGGGTTGACTCAATAACTAACAAGTTATTGAAGAAGCTCCCGGAAAACTGCGTCATGAGCCTTTTGAGCATCATCAACAGCTCTCTGGCTCTAAGATACTTCCCCAGAAGGTGGAAACATGCGATCGTCGTCATGCTCCCAAAACAGGGGCAGAACCGGCTCTTCCCGCAGAATTATCGCCCGATTAGTCTGCTCTCGTCAGCGGCTAAGCTGGCTGAAAGAGTCGTACTTCAAAGGCTCAACGAAGAAGTTGAGGACCGAAATGTTCTGCCTGATGAGCAATTCGGCTTCAGGAGAGAACATTCCACTGAGTTGCAGGCTCTGAGACTGGTCGAAAACACCATCGCGGAGTTAAATAGGAATAAAAAAGTACATTTAGTCCTATTAGATATTTCGAAGGCCTTCGACCGCGTTTGGCATGAAGGCTTTCTTCACAAACTAATCGCATTCGACCTGCCTCGGGGCCTGATCCGGTGGATTGGGTCTTTCCTGAAAGACAGAACATTTCAGGTTAGAGTAGAGGGCTCTCTGTCTGACAACAGAGAGATCCTCGCTGGAGTGCCACAGGGGGCCGTGCTCTCTCCCACGCTATATTCTCTTTACACCAGCGACCTTCCGAGGTCCGAGCATGTGAAGGTATCCCTCTACGCCGATGACACGGCTCTCCTCTCATCTTCCATGGGTCGGGAGCTCGGGATCGTCTATATGCAACGTGCATTGGGCGACCTCGAGCGCTGGTACCTCGAGTGGAAGATCCGAGTGAATCCGGATAAAACTCAGGCAATAACCATGGGAAGAACGATAGCTTCTCCGGCCATGAAAGTGAGAATCTCTGGAAGGGAGATTGATTGGCAAGCGCGGGTCAAGTACCTAGGTCTTATTATAGACCGTAGGCTCACCTGGAACCCGCACCTGTTAAGCGTGAAGGCAAAGATCCAGGGTCGGGTGGCAAGCCTGTACCCTTTGATCAATAGAAGATCTAAGCTGAGCCTAAAGAACAAAATCACGATCTATAACATGATGTTCAAGTCTGTCATCATGTATGCTTCAGGCGTTTGGGGACAAGCGGCTCCGACTAACATCTCCATCTTGGAGACTTTACAAAATAAAATTTTACGGATGATTGTGAATGCTCCGTGGTTCGTGCGGAATGAAGCCATCCGCAGAGATTTGAAGCTGCCTTCCATTCAGCAGTCCATTCAGTCGAGGAATCGGCGAGTTTTAGATTATGCTGAAACTCACGAAAATCCTTTAGTCAGGGAAGCTATAGATTACGCTGTAGACGACCCCTCCCGATATAGAAGGCCCCGACACTCTGTCGTATGAGGCCCCTATGTCCTCCGTTAACAGATGAATAATATCTTCATCTATCTCACCCCAGCCAGGTAGGGGTATAACGCGAAGGGCGGTATGGATGTCTAAGGACTTTCATGCCACCATCAAACATCAGTTGTGACCCATTTGTCTCTCTGACAA
Organism: Leptinotarsa decemlineata; assembly: GCF_025532065.1. Classification (NCBI taxonomy): domain Eukaryota; kingdom Metazoa; phylum Arthropoda; class Insecta; order Coleoptera; family Chrysomelidae; genus Leptinotarsa; species Leptinotarsa decemlineata. The sequence goes on from NW_027412533.1 coordinate 15,954,655, forward strand.
ACTTCAGTTAAAAGGGGAAGGAGGCCAGGCTTCAACCTGAATAAAATCAAGATGGTTAACGTCGTCACATATTGTCACCAGTTGAAAGGGGAAGGGAGCCAGGCTTCAACCTGTAGGAACTCAAGATGGATTACGTCACATATTGTCTTTTCAGGTCAGAGTAGAGGGATCTCTGTCTGTATAACAGAGAGATCCTTGCTGGAGTACCACAGGGGGCCGTGGTCTCTCCGATGTTGTACTCACTTTACACCAGTGACCTTCCGAGGCCCGAGCGTGTGAAGATATCTCTGTACGCCGATGACACGGCTCTCCTCTCATCTTCCATGGGTCGAGAGCTCGGCGTCGTCTATATGCAACGTGCATTGGACGACCTCGAGCGCTGGTACCTTGATTGGAAGATCCGAGTAAACTTGGAAAAGACTCAGGCAATAACCATGGGAAGACTGAAATCCTCTCCGGCCAGAAAAGTGAGAATCTCTGGAAGGGAGATTGACTGGCAAGCGTGGGTAAAGTACCTCGGCCTTTTAATAGACCGTAGGCTCACTTGGAACCCGCACATAACGAGCGTTAAATCAAAGATCGAGGGTCGGATAGCACGTCTGTAGCCTCTGATCAACAGAAAATCTGAAATGAGTCTCAAGAACAAGATTACCATCTATAATACAATGTTCAAGCCTGTCATCATGTATGTTTCAGGCGTCTGGGGACAAACGGCGAAATATAATATCTCCGTTCTGGAGGTATTGCAAAACAAGTTAATGAGGATGATTGTGAATGCTCCTTGGTTCGTGCGGAATGAAGCCATCCGCAGAGATTTGCAGCTGCCTTCCATTCGGCAGTCCATTCAGTCGAGAAATCAGAGAGTTTTCGATGGTGCAGAAACTCATGAAAACCCATTAGTCAGGGAAGCTATGGATTATACTGTAGACGACCCCTCCCGATATAGAAGGCCCCGACACTCTGTCGAATGAGGCCCCTATATCTTTCGTTGAAAGATGAACAACTTTTTCATCCAACTCACCCCAGCCAGGTAGGGGTACACCGTGAAGGGCGGTACTGATGTCTGAGGACATTCATGCCACCATACCATCAACACTCAACATCAGTTATGACCCGTTTGTCCTTCTGGCATACATCAGTTCAAAGGGTAAAGGAGCCAGGCTCCAACCTGTTTGAAATCAAGATGACGTGCGGGTCACATATTGTCTACATACATACATACATACATTATGACGTTAGCTGTCAAGTTGACAAGTCATTAATTTTTCGCTGTGCAAATTTTAAAGAAATTTTCCACAAAAACGATTGTTTCTGGTTGATGATCAGCCATTCACCAGTGGTTAATCTCTTGTGATAGTTTAGTGCGTTGGTTATAGTGCGCAAGAATCTTCCAGACTTCTGGTGAGTACGTTCTGATTTATCAGTTCGCGAGACTGTTCATTATGTCATCGCTCGCCCTTGGGATATCAAAGGGAGTGAGTTATTTGATAGCAGTATGGAGGAACTGCTCGACAGCCTGATGGCCAGGGACAGGGGTGAAGTAATTACCTTTATGGGTTTATTACTTGACCGCTTGGGCCTGAGTTCATCAGAGCTGCTAAGGGGCAGCCCCGGGGCGGTAGTTCGGACGCCCACTGGCCCCCCACCAGGAGTCATGGAGCTTCTCGAGCGCCCGTCACGGAAAGTATCCCCCAAAGATACTCCTATCAACACCACCTCCTCTACACAGCCAGTTTCTAAAAAAGTAGATACGATCAAGCCACAAGAATCAGCTAACAAAAAACGACGCCTTCCAGAGGAGTTTCCTCCTCTTCCTTCAAAGCCAGCTGTTCCGATTATCAAAAACACCGGCACGAAGCCTAAAAGAGTAGCCAAGAAGACAAAGCTTCGAGATGAAGCTAGAAACAATGCTTCTGAGTCGGAACTTTCGACAACAAAATCCTCCTTAGACGGAGAACATGAAATGTCAGTCGACAAAATGGAAAATAAATCCGAAAATTCCATTTCTACCATACAGAGTGGCCCAAGACAGTCACCACAAAATCTTGATCAGGTTGGAAATCCCAATGATTTGGGACGTTCTGAGGGAGAGCGCCAAGAAAACACGCGTTCCCCCGATTGTCGTTCGCCAGAAGGACAAGTATGTTCAATTTACCAAACTTGCCACCTTTCATAAGGTCAATTATTCAAAATTGGTGATCCTGGCCGACGGCATTAAGGTTCAGCCTTTCACGATCGAGGACTATAGAAATATGTCCAAACTCCTAGTGAGGGAAAAAATCCCTCATCACACGTAAACCTTACCTGAAGACAGACAACTCAGATCAGTCTTCAGAGGAGTCCCAGAAATCTGGAGACCGCGGACATCGAGAATGCCTTGGTGGAGAAGGGTTTCCAGCCAACATCCATCTCCAGGATGATGCGCGGAAATCGCCCACTTCCTCTGGTTTTGGTTCAAGTGAGCCAAAATCAGAAACACATTTACGATGAACGGGAACTCCTTAACGTCAAAGTTAAGGTCGAGCCCCAACACCAGAGGACACTGGCAGGGCAGTGTCACCGATGTCAGCTGTTCGGACATAGCCAGAGGAACTGCTTAGCCATCTTCATCTGTGTTAAGTGCGCCGACAGACACCTTTCAGGTGAATGTAAGAAACCCAGAGCAGAACCTCCAAAATGCAACAACTGCAAGGGGGTGCATACTGCGAACTACCAAGATTGTCCTGAGTTCCCCAAGGTTCGCAGGAGGACCAAGGTGGCTGCAAATGCCCCCCAAAATGCATCCACACCTGAAAGGCATCCTGCTGGAGCATCGAGCACACGCCCGGGGATGAGTTATGCAGGAGCGGCAAAAAGCGGCAACACCTCCGCCAAGCCGACTGAAGCGCCCAATAGTCCTCGCTCGTCGAAGGTTAGTGACATCTGTTCCGCACTGGACCAGATGAAGAAACTGTTCATCCAGTTCCCCGTACTCGAAAAGATGTCTACGGTGAACACCAGCGTGAAAACTGGAACCTGTTAATGGCTATGCAACCAACATTGCCTAGCTCTCTTAAGGTCGTATTTTGGAACGCCAACGGCATTTCAAACAAAAAACTTGATTTCTAAAACTTCATGATAGCGCAGAATATCGACGTCGCACGTATGCAGGAAACCCACCTGCACAATGAACCTTTTGGTATTCCAAACTACCGTCTCTACCATAGAGAACGAGTTGGACGTGCTGGGGGAGTCAGACGAGTTTATCAGCGGACTCTCTACCCTGGAGACAAGGCTGCGGCTAGCAGGATGGCCAACCAAGTCAAACAGGCTATCATTGACTACAGAAACGAGAGGTGCAGTGAGTGTTTGGAATCTTTCGAACCTGGGGATGATGAGCTATGGCGAGTCACCCGCAGGCTCGAGAAGAGGAAAACCGCTCCCTCCCCTCTTCACGGACAGCGCGGTATCTGCTACTCCCCGGCCAAGAAGGCGTTGGCCTTTGCAGACACAATGGAGAATCAGTTCCAGATTAACGTTGATCCGGATGATGATATTGACCGTAATATCCGGCTGGAACAACAAGTTCAGCGAATCCTCAGAGAAAATAATGACGACGTGATCCGTCCAGCTTCGGAGGAAGAACTGAGAGGTACATTAGGGCCTCCAAACCCACGAAGGCTCCGGGAATTGATTCAATCAACAATAGGTTGTTGAAGCAGCTCGCGGAGAACTTTATCAGATATCTTTTGGATATAATAAACAGCTCAATCGCCCTCAGATACTTCCCCCGAAGATGGAAGCATGCCGTAGTTGTCATGATTCTGAAACAGGGCCAAAACCCGCTGTGTTCCCAGAATCATCGTCCGATTAGTCTGCTTTGCTCAACGGCTAAGCTGGCTGAACGTGTTGTGCTGCAAAGGCTAACTGAAGAAGTTGAAGACCGAAATGTTCTGCCTGATGAGCAATTCGGCTTCAGGAGGACGCACTCCACCGAGCTGCAGGCCTTGAGACTGATCGAAAACTCCATCTCGGAGCTTAATAATAGGAAGACAGTCCATCTTGTCCTCCTGGACATTTCGAAAGCCTTCCCGAGTATGGCACGAAGGCTTATTACATAAAATGCTCGATTTCGATCTGCCTCGGGGCCTGATCCGGTGGATTAGGTCCTTTCTGAAGGGCAGAACATTTCAGGTCCGAGTTGAAGGAACCCTGTTTCTTGTCAGGGAAATCCAAGCTGGAGTGCCACAAGGAGTTGTGCTGTCTCCTCTACTGTACAGCCTTTACGTGAGCGACCTTCCGAGGTTCGATCACGTGAAGGTTTCTCTATACGCTTCTTCCATGGGTCGAGGGTTGGCGGTCGTCTACATGCAACGCGCATTGGACGACCTCGAACGCTAGTACCTGGAGTGGAAGATTCGGGTAAACCCAGGAAACGCGAGTCGAATACCTAGGTCTTTGGGTAGACCGCCGACTCACCTGGGTAAATCACATTGACTATATTAAGAACAGAGTACAAATGAGGATAGCCAAACTCTATCCTCTGATCAATCGAAACTCTAAGCTCAGTCTTAGAAATAAGATTTTATTATACAACACGATGTTCAAGCCTGTCATTATGTATGCTTCAGGCGCTTGGGGACAAACCGCTCCGTCAAACCTCTCCACTTTGGAAAGGTTGCAAAATAAACTTCTCAGGGTACCGGTGAATGATCCATGGTTCTTGCGGAATGAAGCCATCCGCAGAGATTTGAAGCTGTTAACTATACGGCAGTCCATTCAGTCGAGGAATCAGAGAGTTTTCGAGTCAGCGGAAACTCATGATAACCCACTAGTCAGGGAAGCTGTAGATTACACTATAGACGACCCCACTCTATTCAGAAGGCCTCGTCGCTCGGTTGAGTGAAGGCCCCACGACGTCTGTTAAAATGAACAGTTTGTTCATCAAATACCCCAGTCAGGAAGGGGTACACAAGGCCAGAGCGGCATAGCTGTCACTGACCTTTATGCTGCCACCAAAACACCCTACGTCATGAACCACTCGTCCTCCTGACGAATCTCAGTTGAAAGGGTAAAAGGAAAATTTCCAACCTGAAGAAAATGAAGATGACTATCGACGACACATATTGACTCTCTGCTCCGCCCTGGACTAGATGAAGAAACTCTTCATTCAGTTTCCCGTACTTAATGTTTACGGTCAACACCGACGTGCTAACTGGAGATTGTTAATGGCTAGACAACCTACATTGCCTGACTCTCTTAAGGTTGTATTTTGGAATGTCAATAGTATTTCAAACAAAAAACATGATTTTGAGAACTTCCTGACAGAACATAACATTGATGTTGCACTTGTGCAGAAAACCCACCTGCACAATGGACCTTTTGGTATTCCAAACTACCATTTCTACCATAGAGAACGTGTTGGACGTGTTGAAGGAGGAGTTGACATTTTAGTCAAACGTAATCTTCCTCACGTACAATTCGGCAAAGACTTGGATCAGTTACACGGCACGGAAGCCGTGGGCGTTGAACTCCAACTGAGAAGAGGTCGTCATAAACTAATCTCAGTTTACAACCCTCCGCGGAATCGTTCACTCCCAGAATCACTAGATGAACTGCTGATGTCGACAGATACCCCCACAATTGCTGCTGGTGACTTCAACGCCAAACACAATCTGTGGAGCAGAATCACCAATGCGAACGGCCGAGGGCTCCATGCGCATGCTGACAGGCATGAGTATCGAGTGATGGGTCCAAATGAGCCTACGTTCTATCGTGGGGATACCAGACCCGACGTGCCTGATATTGCACTACTCAGAAACGTCTCCTTGTCCTGCGAAGTGTACACTTTGTCGGAACTTTACTCAGATCACAATCCTGTCATCCTGATACTCATCCACGGATTGGAAAGTATTCAAGGTTCATCTAGTGGAAACACGTACGGACCGTGAGGCGCTTCGAACTCGCAACGGTCTCGACGCGGCAGTGGCGGATTTCGAATTGTCTGTCAACAACGCTTTCCGCGCAGCCACCCTTAGTCCTCTGCGAAGCTACAATGAGTTTCCTCCCAAGATAAAGAACCTTACACTATAGACGATCCCACTCGATTCAGAAGGCCCCGTCGCTCGGTTGAGTGAAGGCCCCACGACGTCTTAAACAGTTTGTACATCAAATACCCCAGACAGGAAGGGGTGCTCAAGGCTAGAGCGGCATAGAGGTCAGTGATCTTTATGTCGTTACCAAAAAACACCTTCAGTTATGAACCACTCGTCCTCCTGACGAATCTCAGTTGAAAGGGTAAAAGAAAAATTTACAACCTGAAGAAAATGAAGATGACACATATTATCTTCAATCGAGGACCGCCTGCCCGGTACTGACGATGCCTAATAGGCTGAAACAGCTGTAAATAACATTTGTTTAATAGTTATTGAACACGGGCAAACGAGCATAATCGATATTATAAAAAATACCGATTACAAGAGATAAAGTGTTAGAAAAATTTTAACACATTAAAAAAACGAGATTTTGATGTCCGTTTGGGGTTTTCATTCTGGTTTCAAGGAGAGAGAGAAGAAAATGTAAAGTTTCCGTATAACACGTATATAACGTTCTCTTGAAATGGAACGGTAAGTTCTCAAAATTGCCGATGGTGGGCCCAAGAAAATCCCAACAGTTGAATGTGGTGATCAGTATTCCTTTAAAACTAATGTATGGTGTGGGATACTTAACGACCAAATAATTGGGCCATTTTTCTTTAGGGAAAATTTATCATCCGTCGGTTATCTCAACCTTTTAAATAATGAGGTTAGTGAAGTTTTAGATAATATGCCTTTAAATATTAAATACGACCTGTGGTATCAGCTCGATGGCGCAGCAATACATCACACAGTTGCTGTAAAACAGTCCCTCCAACAAATGTTCAGAGGCAAAGTTATTGGACGTAACTGGGAACATTATCGGCCACCTAGATCACCCGACTTGACGCCTTTACAAAAAGTGTACCTAAGTAGACCATTTACTGACATACAACATATGGAAAATACCATTCGCGAGTGCTGTGCAAATATAAATCCCCGATTTATTAAAAATGCAGTTACAGATGTCAGTAGAAGGACCATAATTTGTAATGAACGTGGAGGACGACATACTGAAATGTAGGCTATAAGTGTTTGACAACCTCATTTAGATCAATAAGTAATTTTTTGTACCCATTTGTATTTTCTATTATATTATTGTTGTTTAAAATTTATAATAATAATAATAGTTCTATCGAAATTATTTGCATTTTTTTTAGTTGCCTCTGCTTTTTCGAAATCAAAGGTTTGTTTAAGAAAATAGCCAAGTGATTGAAACTTTGCACCAGTCATGTTAAAATTTTTATATCAAATTTTTAATTTCTCTCTAAAAACGTCCGTATAAGTGAAAATGTATCAGAAAAGTTAAACACCATGATGAGTTTGTTATGTATACATGAATTGATGACAATTAACCGATCTTGTTTTTTAAAATAAACGGGGACATATGTCAAAAATAAGCAAAACGTTAACTTTATCCTAGTTGCATAAAATTTGGCATATGGATATGAAATTGCCGTAGACACAACTTTTTCAAGTAACTTTTTGTTAAATTCGATCTAGAAATGCAGTTTTTCAAAATTTTTCAAAAAAAAAGTTTAATTTGAAAAATACTGAACCTCAGTGGGTCGCAGTTGGCCGCATCATTTTAAGTTGAATTTAAAGCACAAACAAGTGCCGAAGTTAAACTTTATTGAAACTTTTCGAAAAAAAGTTTCCCATATGGTGCACACTTTAATGGTGACACTGTATATATATATATATATATATATATATATATATATATATATATATATATATATATATATATATGGCTGCACTGCGCTGATGAGGCCAATAGCCAGAAATACGTGTCCGCGGTTTGCCCACTATTTTGGAGTGTTGTGTTAAGCAATTAGAAATACAACTTTTTTGTCTCTCGAATTTTTTTCGTATCTTGCTTAGTTTTTAAGAAAAAAAAATCGACCTAATTGCATATCTCTGGACCTCACAAGGAATATAATGGGGAATTAAATGTTTCTTTTAGAAATTATTTTTACAATTTTTCATTACTAATTATGTAACAATAACAACAAATATTAAATAACATTAACATCTAGACTAACGAATTGCACTAAATCAAGTATTGGAAATGGCCTCCTTCGGCTTCAATACAACCGTCTAGCCGCCGCATCATTAAATTTCGCACTCTTCTGAAATGTTTATATGAACATTTCATCGTAAAATTACCTAACGAATCGTCTGTTAAATTTATGGTACATACTTAACTAACACCCTATATATATATATATATATATATATATATATATATATATATATATATAAATCAAAAATGAAACAATTAGTGGACAATAGCCAGAAACACGTGTCCGCGGTTTGCCCCCTTTTTGGAGTGTTATGTCCACTAATTGTTTCATTTTTGATTTGTACATCATACACACTCGATAAAATCTTTGTATGTATATATATATATATATATATATATATATATATATATATATATATATATATATATATATATATCAAGAATGAAATAATTCGTGGACACAACACTCAAAAAATAGGGGCAAACCGCGGACACGTGTTTCTGGCTATTGGCCTCATCAGCGCGGTGCAGCCAAGTGTAAAGATGGGCAACACTTGTTGGCCGAAAGCAGGAAACAACACATACGCACGGAGTCAACAACAGAAGCCAACCGCACATTTGTGGTTCCAGTTAGAAGACCTAGAATTCCTAGGCTACATCTAACATGACCACGTAGGCAGCTATAGCTACCTGCGTGACATCCGGGTCCAGGATATAAATACAGATAGAGATTTTATCGAGTGTGTATGATACAAATCAAGAATGAAATAATTCGTGGATACAACACTCAAAAAATAGCCAATAGCCAGAAACACGTGTCCGCGGTTTGCCCCTTTGCAAACATCCATAAATCAAAAAATATGAGAGCACATTTCAGACATTTTCTCATCTTTTGCTACCATTGTTACTTTCTTAATCTCCTGGAAAGTAAAGGTACTAAAAGGGAATGAAAAAAAATACAATAAAGATTGTTGCTACTATGCCAGGGTCTCAAATCCCAAAAATATTTAATTCTGAAATACATTATACTTATATATCAAAATTACTATTAAATTCATAAAATGGTATTTCGTTGATTCTATGTAATTCATATAGTGACCAAAAATACTTTTTTCTTCAACAACATACATATTACAAGGTGTATATTACAAATACAAAAAATTAAACTTAACCAGGTAAAACCAATAAAAATGTAAGTTCTTGAAACAATGAAAAATATTAGATGTTCCAGTAGGTGCGCAGGTATATCTATATTTATGATTTTATGAAAATCTGAATAGATAGTATGTTCTTTTACTATTCCTCAATACGTTTCAGAGTCACTTTTACTGATGGTGTGTTTGTTCTAGTGACTGCAGCAAAAAGCAGTCTGTGAGACTGGGTAAATATTGGTGTATTCTATAACAGATATGTTACGTGAAGAGGTGTTTAGTAGACAGAATATTGCAAATATAACTGTTTTCAATGAAGTCAGACAGAATATTGCAAATATAACTGTTTTCAATGAACTCAAGCATAAGCTGTTATAATTGTATGGGCTAGGTCCAATAGTTGGATATATTCTGAGCCGCCATCTTGCAAACGATAACTTACAACCCCCAACTTTTCTCCAATCAATGCTTTTTGTTTATCATTCCACTCATCACTGTTAACCAAATAATCATTTAATTGTTCAAGAATCTGAGATGCTGCATATGCTTCCAACATGAGATTCTGAATGGAAGATTCTAAATGGCTGTAATCTACCAAATCCTTGCAAACTTTGAGGAAGTCCCTCAACCAGAATTCAGGAACAACTCCAGTAACTTCAAGTACACTATCAATATCAATTTTGTTACTACGACCAATCAACTTGGCACAACTCTGCAAACATGTAATGGCTCTTCTCATATCACCTCCACTAGTTTTGACCAGAGTATTCAGAGTTGATTCATCACAATCTACATGTTCCTCCTTACAAATATAAAGTAATCTTTCAAGTATCATTGATTCATTCAAGGGTTTAAAGCGAAATTTTGTACATCTTGAAGTCAGAGGTTCAATTATCCTAGACACATAATTACAAATCAAGCAGAATCGAGTAGTTTTTGTTTCTTTTTCCATTGTACGTCGAAGGGCAGCCTGGGCAGCATGGGTCATGGAATCAGCTTCATCCAATATAATTATTTTGAAAGGTGGACAAGGCTTGCCATCAGGTCTAGTACCACTTGCAGTCAACTGTGCAAAAGCTTTAACTTTATCCCTAATGACTTGAATTCCTCTCTCATCAGACGCGTTGAGTTCAAGGATTCTTTCTCTATAAATATCTCCAAATAGTTGTCGAGCTGCTGCCAGAATAGTACTAGTTTTACCAGTTCCTGGGGGACCATAAAATAGCAGATTTGGTAAATCTGCTCCTGTTATACATTGTTCTAATACTGAAACAGCTTCACTCTGTTCAACAACATCTGCTACGGTTTTTGGACGGTATTTTTCCACCCAAGGTATCGATTTTAGTTTCTTTGCAGTTTTGGAGGAAGCATTACTACTCCTTCCGGAACTTTCTCCTAGTTTTCCTGATTTTAAATATGCCTGCATCTTTTAGTTTTACTAAAGTTACAAGTAAAATAAATTCAATACACAATTCAAATTTTGAGGTTATTAACGGTTCGCCGCCAATTATATATAATGTCTGGATACAGCAGCTATTTCGCTTATATACTTTAGTATATACATGGATATTCTTATAACAGTCATGCACCATAAACTTCATGTTTGTTTTACGGTTTACAATGATTTTTCTCAATGGATATCAACATACTTTCTGGCAATACCTTTCTTATGTAGATTATATTTATCTTCTTTTTGTAATATTGATACATTTTGTTACAGATTCAGTTACTCATCTCTAGGAACAGCACGACACGACAGCATGACCAGCTGTCGAAAGCGATCGCAGATAATCAAATAGAAGTCATAGAGCTTCAAATCCTTTTTGTAACTTACATTTATAGTGAAATATTGACAAGCTGTTTCAGCCTACCGGTGGCTCTTAAATGGAAATCAATATGGGAGTGATCTATAAATTTGTCTTTTGATTTTCATGGATTTATTTTCCGGCAGCTTGACTGCAATAACCGTTCTCGATTTGATTGATGCAACTACTTTTCCTTTGTTTTCAGTATTTTAATATTAACACAAGTTCACAAAAAGAAGCTTTGATGACTTCTAATTATTCAATTAGATATAGGAATAAAATACTTTGTCTAATTTCCACTTACTTAATGTATTGATATTAATACGACCAAGGTCTAGCACTAGCTAGAACATTTGAGAATGGTGTAAAAACCGAAACCTTAGTCGTATTAATATCAATATATTAAGTAAGTGGAAATTAGACAAAGTATTTTATTCCTATATCTAATTGAAGATGAATTTCCACAAAATAAATAAGTCATCAATATCACAAACTTCTAATTATTATATGCGAGCGTTTTCTGTATCAACTTAATTGTTGACACAGATATGGTTTTGAACCATGTAGAAACATCAAAAGTAGATGAAATCAGATCGGAAGTAATCAACACGCTGAAACGAATAAGCACAAAATTTGAAAAAACTCCAGAGAAACCAGCAATCACGAAAGCTATCAAATCAATAAAAAGAAAGTTAATCTCTAACAACCTCACAGCAGTTAAAGCCGACAAAAGTGACGCCACAGTTATAATCTAAAAACCTGAATTGAGTATGAAAGTGAACAACTAAATTACGGTAAATAATTTTAGTATGATGAACCACGACCCAACCACAAAATTCGAAAGACAAATGTTTAGCCTAATAAAATTCAACAAACAGATCTTCAACAACAAAACATTGAACAGAAACACAGTCAACAACCCAAGAGCACCAAAACTCAACTCGCAGATGAAAATACATAAGGAAAATAAACCTATAAGACTAGTTATCAATTTCACCAAAGCATCTTCATACAAAATTTCAAAAATCATAGCAGATGAACTGTAAAAACAAAATCAATAGGAACAATAACCACAGCATCGAGAATACTATGGAACTCAGAATCTCAATCAATTTCAGAATGAACACTAAACTATTCTCATTCGACATAAAAAAAACATGTACTCCAACGTACCGATCAACGAATGTATAAAAATCATATCAGATAAACTAAAACACCAAAACATAAACAAGGCCTACATTAACCAGATGGACTCCACTCTAAATACCTAAATACAATATTTCGAATCCGAAAGAAAAATTTATAAACAAACAGATGGACTAGCTATGGGATCCCCACTATCTAGCATTATATCTGAAATATACCTGCATCCTTATTGTTGCATCACGCTTGGAAGTTTTTATTGGGTATAAGAATTAGTAGTACTCGAAAAAAATAATTGAAGTCACAAATCACTATCACTGTTATTTATTGAATAAATAAATCTCAGCTTTCCAATTTCTTGGCTTTGCTTTCGAAAAAACTTCATTAAATTATTGGTTATGAGTACTCCGTTTAGAAATTTGCTTACCATAAGATGAAATTATTGGTCGTTTTTTTATTTTTATATAGAGTCAATTTCTTGAAATCAATGAAATTTTCTGATGGATTGCGTCAACCAATAGAGACTAGTTTCAAATGAATTCATTGGTGAATTCAAGAACTTGTCTTTGTTTTTGTGTTGTTTGTACGCTGAACGTACCTTTAGGTAATTCGCAATCGCAAAACAAATCAGCTGCGTTAAGCAAAATATTTTAATGTCTCTGTTTTGATAGGTTTCATGAATATTGTTAATAGTCTTAACAAAATAATGGCTTCTGCAGTTTCAGACAAAGTTAAAGAAAGGCGTGACAGGGTAAGATTTTTGAGAGGGATTTACCAATTAGGAAACGTCTTCAAAATTAAGATGTATAAACAAAAAATTATCAATCACAAATTTTGAAAATCAAACGTTTTTCAAGTTCTGGTTTTTGAAACCAGTAAGGACTAAGCATGGATCACATGAAAATTTGCTTTCATTAGAAAAGTTTCGTGCTGATAATCCTATCTTCAGCAATTGTATGTTGCCAATCTGTTTATTATATGAGACCAATTTGTAACACTTATAGAAATATTTTTCGAAATTTTCTTGTTGGTGAAAGAATTTGATATTTGTTAATTCGAAATAAATATGAAAAAATCCTTTCTTTGCAGATCCTTTTGGGACCTCTCCCAGAAGACTTCTTACGAGTCAACACATCTGCTCAAGAGCAACAAGAAGCTGCAGATAGGCAAGCAGCACTTGCTCTTCAACAGCATTATTCTGGAAGTACTTTTTCTTATGTCACAAACCCATCTGGAAGACTAAGCATCACAGTGGCTCAGGCAAAATTAGCCAAAAATTATGGAATGACAAGAATGGATCCCTACTGCAGAATTCGTGTGGGACATTGTGTTTATGAGACACCAACTGATCCTAACGGTGGTAAAACACCTAGATGGAATAAAGTGGTTTACTGGTAAGACATGCAAATAATAACAAAAAGTAAGGATTTCAAATGACCTATGCCTTCAATATTTCATCAAAGTATAATCAGCAGCCTAATTGTAAAGTCACGTTACTTATGATTTCTTATGTTTATTGATTTTATATGTTGAATTGGGTCACATCCAGTCTACATTCATTCAGTCTAAATAGTTGGTCACTTAAGTACTTCATTTAAACCTTGTTGCTTTCTCTTGCATACTGCACTAAATCATAATCATTGAATCATGCTTAGTTTGTTCAAACTGATCATGTTCACAATTGGCCAAGAACACCTTTTGATTCTGCTCTAAAAAATATCAAATAAACTTCTAAAATGAGATTCATAAAATCCTTCATGGAACAACGACGTGCTGCTGTTTTGTAAAGGGTTAGGTAAGTGAAAAATATCATAAGTTGTTCAATATGTTTATCAGAAATTTTCACCAAATGTCTGCCAATCCATTTATGAATTTTAAAAATTTGTGTCAAAATAATTTTCCGGTTATTTTGAAGTCAGGAAAATTAAAATTTTTTTTTTAAACTGACGGATGTTATTTTGAAATTGATAGAGTATGTCAAATACCATAGAAATATTGTGATATATAGTGGAAAAGGGATTTATAATCATGATTCTGAAATCTATTATTATCATTGAGGTAATAAACCTGAAAACCCAAATTAGTTTAAAAACAACATAATCCCTCACAACTCACTTAATTAAAAGAAACTGTTTTTCATTGCATTACTACCTACATTTTATATATTTATTGAACATTATAGAATGTGACAAAAATTCAAAGAGTTTGGTAAAATAATCGATCATCTTCACCTCTTCTGTTGCGTTTTTTATCGCCATCACTCTCTCTTCATTCAGATTCTTTTCCCTTTTACGATACAGATCTTCATAGTACCTCGACGATTTGGCCGGTATATCACCTCCTGCATCGACTGGATCTACTGGTAATTTATTTCTTGATCTTGATACACGAGATCTGCATTACAGAAAAAAGAACAAATTTGCTAGACTTTTATAACTCGTGCATTAAAAAAATATTCATAAAGTTTCATAAAAAACATTCCTTTTTTTTCAATTTTTATCAAACAATTTGATGTAATACTACTTTAAAGCAGTTTCATATTTTCAATTTGTTCATTGATCAACTATATTCAAAATTAAATATATTTTTTCAAATAGAAATTCAATAGTAATAATAATAATATTATTATAAACACATAACAACATTGTAACTTAGGGTTCTTCCATTTATACCAAATAAATAAATATAAATAAATATATTCATCTGATCAGGGTCCAAAAGCGCCTTTTAACCCGTTTGGTGCGTACAGCATTGAAAGACAAGAATGCAAAAGGCATCTTTCGACATCCACTAAAGGCTGGCTTATGCTTTAGTAGTTTATTGTCAGCCGTTGGACAAGTACAACCTGCTGTTCTCACTCTCTTGTTCACTTATTTAATTATGAAAAATGAGAAATTGAACTTTCTATATTTTTTTCCACTTGCAAGCCGGCCTTCTGTTTTGAACCTCGTTTTCCCGAATTCCGTAAATGTATGTAGTACAATGAATGTATTTGCAAGGCATCATTAAACGTCCTTTGCCTCTTACATTTGTTTAATAGAAGGCTAACAATGTCTTGAAATGTCCCAGCTCTAAGGGCCTTTTTTTAAGTTTATATGTGTATTCAACATGGCAACCAAGTCAGGTGGTAAATCAGATGTCCTCATAGTAAATGATGAAACATTTGGTGAAAAAACATTTAAATGTTGCCAATCTAAACCAAACAAATATCTAACATGTGTAGTGTGCGGAAACAGCTATCATGTGTGTCAAGTGCTGCAAAAACCAGACTGAAATGCATCAAAATCTGTGACAGCAGGATAAACTGTTGTACTTTCAACTTCAAACAAGTCCGTGAAGATAGAGAGACAAATGAAAATGAAAAGCTGAAGATTGAAAATGAGATGCTAAAAAAAATATAAGCGAAAAAGATGATAAGTATACTTTGCTTATGGAAAATAATAAATTATTACAAATAAACAATAACCTATTGCAAGAAAAGATCGATTCATTAAAAGTGGAAACAAAAAAAAATCAAAGCCCAAAGAAAAACATAAATAAAAACAAACCTACAGACAGTTACAAAAAACTTATCCAGTTTTTCACAAGGAGATTCCACTCAAAGTGATATGGAGAATGATGACTCACAGGGGAAAAATCTAAAATTGCTTGAAGACATCCAGCAGAGTAAAACGACTGAAATCATAAATCTACCAAATAATAATGATGATAGAAATGAAGAAAATAGTTTCAAAACAGTTTCATACCAGAAAAAAAAGAAGGAACAGAAGACCAGTAAAAACATTGGAGAAAATGAAGACAGTAACAAGTTCGGGGTTGAGAGAAAAATCTGGCTATACTTGTATAGAAACAGACGACTGAAAGAATCGCAGAATATATAAAGAGCATAGAAGACCCGAAAGATGCTGAAACAGTGATCAAAGAACTACCAACAAATGAAAACCAAAATAAATGTTTCATGTTTGGTATAACATCTACAGAAAAACAACATGGCCCTGAAGTGTAGATTTCAAGCGGTTTGGTTTTTATAAATACAATCAATATCAAAGAAAGGAGGATTTTTAGTTACGGACCCACCAAAACCCCCCAACAAAATTGAACCGAATAGAAAGAATCAGCCTCATTCACCAGAATCTCCAATCAATAGGAAATAGTGTAGAAGATCTGAATCTTTTGCTTTATCAGCATAGAGATTGTTACTTTGTAAAGGTGACAGAACATTGGAAATGTGAATGCCAATTAAAACTTTATGGGATCCAAAATTTCAAACTCGCTTCTTTTTATAGTCATTCTGAAAATGAACATGGTGGGGCGGCAGTTTACGTTAATAATAATAATAATGATCATCTTTATTTTTCTTTTTGACATGATTGAACACGTATAAAAATCGTCAGGTACATAGAAAATAGCATACGTAATAATAGTAAAAGTTAAAGAAGATGTGACTTACAAAGTGTTGAAAAAATATAAATATTGTCTCTAAAAAACGCATATTTGAATGTGCAGCAATTGAATGTTCAATAGATAATAAGAATATCATTGTGATAAGTCTATACAGACCTCCAAAAAACGAATCCCTTGATGATTTTTATGATAAATTCGAGAAAATTCTTGAGGAAATCAGTAGTGAAAGTAATTTAATCCTCATAGCAGGTGACTTCAATATTGATCTAAAAGACGATGAGAAAAACATTACAAGAATGACTTTTTTACTGAATTCATTTACATTTATTCTCACTATTGTAGATTACACAAGTATTACCCTTACATCAAAAAAATGCATAGACAATATTTTGACAAATATAAAAGATGAATATTCCACATGTATTTTACACACTTCTATCTCTGATCATACAGTACAAAAAATTAGTTTTTCAATAAATAAACATAGAATACAGAAACATAAATACAGAAGAATATTCTTGATAGAGAATCAAAATATGTTTATTGAAAAAATAAAAGATCAACATTGGTCGGAAAAATATCATATAAACCAAATAGATGTAAATAAACAATGGAATGCTTTCATGAATTTATTTCTCAATATTTTTCACGAATGCTTTCCAAAAAAACTCGTCAAAGAAAAAAAAGAAAAAAACTATTATAAGAGATCCAGAAATAGAAGAGTGTAAAAACAGAATTGATATACTGCTTACTATTTCAAGGCATCATGAAAACCTGAAAAGTGTCTATAAAGAAACAAAAAGGGAATATCATGAAATTTTGAAAAGAAAAAAAGTGAGTGTTACAAAGAAAAAATCGGAAATTCTGATAATAAAATGAAATGCATGTGGAGCATATATAAAGAGATTGTAGGCAGAAATAACACGACAGATTCAATATTTGATGAAAATCCAACACAAACACCCAATCAGTACAATGAATTTCTGTTGAAAGTCATTCCGAAAATAGATAAGACCCAATTCTCATGTAATATTTCAAATAATTCACAATCGATGTTTCTTCTACCAGTCACTGAAGAAGAAATTAGGAATCTGGGACGGAAAATAAAAAACAAACACATGTGTGGAGATGACGAAATACCAGTAAGTCTGATGAAAATATGTATAGATAATATTTCCAAAATAATTTGCTATATAATGAATATCTCATTCAAATATGGAATGTTTCCTCAACAATTAAAACTAGCTCTCATAACACCAATATACAAAAAAGAAGATTGTGAATTGTTTGAAAATTATAGGCCTATAAGTGTCTTGCCATCGTTTTCTAAACTTTTTGAAATGGCGAAGTGTGATAGATTAATTAACTTCATGAAACATTGTAATCTCTTAAACCCAACTCAACACGGTTACATTAAAGGAAGATCAATTGACAGAGCAATCATACAGTTTACTGAAAACATTATCGAGTCATTTGAAAATATCGAAATACTTCTTGGAATATTCTTAGACCTTTCTAAAGCATATGACTGCCTTAATCACACATATTTATTGGAAAAACGAAAAATATGGAATTAGAGGGACTGTATTGAAATGGTTCGAATCATATTTATCAAATCGTCAACAAAGAACGAAAATTATAAAAAATGGAAATATATTTAAGTCTGATATCAGGGAAAATACTATAGGCATTCCACAGGAAAGTGTAACAGGTCTTATTCTATTTGTAATTTTCATGAACGACATCTTAGATATTTTAAATAACGAGGCCTACTATCACTAATTATGCCGATGACACAAATTTACTGGTTCCTAGCTGCAACTATCGAAATTTAATTACCAAATCATCCCATTCAGTCGAAAAAACACAGCACTGGTTTTCTAAAAATGGCCTTATTCTTAACACCGACAAAACCAAGGTAATTCTATTTAGAACCCTTCAACAAAGAATTGAATCACCAACAACTGTTCATTTAGCAAATAATCAAATGAAAGTAGAAACCTCAACAAAATTTTTAGGTATACACATCAATAGGCATCTTCACTGGCATACCCACATTATAAATTTAGGAAAAACAATTGAATCAAATCTGCTACAGTGTAAGGATGATTAGTACTTATCTTAACAAAAATCATTAAACATCATATATGCAGCAAATTTTGAGTCTTCCGCAAAATTCTGGGGATCTTGTAGTGGCATCTATATATATATTTGGAATTCAAAATAGGGTGATAAGAACTATGTTCAAATTGAAGTACCGGCAATCTTGTCGGGGCAAATTCAAAGATAATTATATAATGACAATACATGCATTGTACATTTATGAATGAGTAATGTATTTATTGAAACATAAAGATGAGTTCTTGGAAGCAGGATCAAATCATACTTACCCTTTGCAGAATGTAAATATATGTTTCCCTATTAATAGACTAACACTAATAGAAAAGCATCCGTCATATGCATTAATCAAGGTTTTCAATAAATTACCACAAAATATCAAATCCTGTGAGAGCCTTGAAAAATTTAAAAAACCGTGAAAAATTTCCTTATAGACTTGGAACCATATTCAATTCAGGAATACCTGGTTTACTGTTAACTTTTATTCCTACTGCATACTGATGGTTTCCAATAAATTCAATGCATCGCCAGAACACTTCGTGACACGACTATCGTCAAACTTAAACCAGTCCGTTTCGTCTTTGACCAAGGCGTAATAATGACCAAATTCAACGCCAGAACCACAGTGAACAATGACTGCATGAATATTATAATAGTGGTCTGCTAGGTTGAAATGTTCATCTATTTCGAACCTTCCAAAGAGTTTCTTGCTTCCGTTAGAGGTTGAGTCTTGTTTGAAAATCATCAGTGTTATTATTAGATTGACTGGTGCCTCAGCTATACTTGTTTCCTTATAATCGTCAGTTAGTTTGGCGCATGTTTGATAATACAGTCGATCATCACCTGTTAATAATTCCATTTTCAGATGATATATATATATATATATATATATATATATATATATATATATATATATATATAAAATGGGAAATTATATATACGATAACCAAATATAGATCGATTGTAATTACTACTAGTTAGAAAGTTGACTGAACTTGTCTATGTAGATTATCTCTCGAACATCTTAGAAGTAGATGGCCAGTTCATTCATATTTTTCCAAGGCATTTGATAAAGTCAACCATACTCGTTTATTACAAAAACTTGAACACATGGGAATTTGCGACAACCTCTTATTTTGGATACAGTTATCTCAATAATTGGATACAGATAACTCGAGTTAATGGAAACTTCTGGAAGTTTTGTACTATCCGGTGTTCCCTAAGAAGCTCATTTGGGACCATTGCTGTTCAATGTTTTTATGGACGATATTCAGTACCTACTACTTTTCTAATGCAAAATTTCTAAGCTTAGCAGGTGATTAGAAAGTTTACAAAGAAATCGATTCACCAGACGACTGTGTAGAATTCCAGAGCAAGCTGAACCATACTTTTTAGTCGTAAATGTTTAGCGTTAAAGTTCTCTTATACTATAAATCAAGTTCCACTCAGTAATGTAAAATACTTGGGTTGATATTGTGTGTAGCTATTTTTAATTTTCAAACTGTATTGAGTGAAATGGGTCTTGAACACATAAATAAATGAAATGAAGTGTAAGGATGGGCAACACTTGGCTGCACCATACTGATGATGGGCCAAAAGCCCGAAACACGTGTCTATGGTTTGCCACTTTCATGAGTGCTATGTCCGATATTAACTTCTGTTTCTATATCAAGATACTCAATAACTTTCATATTTGTATATATATATATATATATATATATATATATATATATATATATATATATATATATATATATATATATATATGATGAAACAATTAGTGGGCACAATACTCCAAAAGTGTATATCATACCCACTCGATAAAATATCTCTTTGTATATATATATATATATATTATATATATATATACAGTGCTAGTCAAAAGTCCCCTCCCCCCCTCGTATCTTTGGAACGGGTATACTTATAATAATGAAATTTGGAGGGTGGAAATAAACGGATGTAGGCTTCTCAACTGGTCATAACAGGTGACGCAATAGTCATAAATGACGTCACAAGGCCACTGTGACCAAAAATTTTAAATGGGACCCTATGGCAAGTGACAGCTCGTTTGAAAGGTATTGAAAATACCTATTCAGTCATACCAATTTTGTTTGGGTTTCGGCTGATTTTGATTGATAAATTGAAGAAATACGAAAATTATTGTTTCGCATTTAATTAATAGAGATTTTAAAGTACGCCTCTGGTTCATTGTCAAAAAGGTTGACGTGTTTGAATTATCTACTTGTCAAAAGTGTTTATACCTTGAAAATTTACCTAAGCTATTGTTTAACGAGACGTTTAAGTGTTTACATAGGCAAAATGGTACGTACTGTAGCCGACAAAGTAGCAGCTATCTTAATAATTGGTGAATGTAGAAACAATTTCCATGCAGCGGAACGACTGTTTAATGAGAGGTACCCCGATCGCCCTATATCGAGGGTTTATTTGAGGGAGCTTCTTCGGAAGTTTGAAGCATCAGGTAGTGTTCAAGATGCCAAACGATCTGGTCGACCAACAATTAGTGATGACAAAAAAATTGACATACTTGGAGAAATGGTAGTGAACCCTACTTCTTCCACAGCCCAAGTTGCGTCTATCTGTGAAGTCAGTCAAAGGACAGTACATAGGGTGTTGGCTAAAAACAAATTTCATCCATACAAATTAAAAATGGTGCACCAACTTTCAGATGATGACCCCGACCGAAGACTAGAATTCTGTGAAACTATGTCCGATAAAATGAACAACCAGGCTACATACAGACAATTTGTTTTAGTGACGAAAGTACTTTCTTTCTCAATGGAAATGTTAACACTCAAAATGTGAGGTATTGGAGTGACACAAATCCTCACATCTTTCGTGAAAAACATACTCAATTTTCAGAAAAAGTAAATGTTTGGGCAGGTATTTTGGGAAACCACATAGTTGGGCCTCTTTTTCTCAGTACTAACTTAACAGGTGAATTGTATCTGGAGATGTTACAAACTGATATTGAGGCGTTAATTCTTGAAATTCTAGAAGATAATCCAGATGAATTCGACAACTTGGAAATAACGTTTCAACAAGATGGTGCTCCTGCACACTATTACGGTGCAGTAAGACGTTACCTAGATGAAGAATATCGTGGTAGATGGATTGGACGACGAGGTTCGATCGAATGGCCAGCTCGGTCACCGGACCTTACACCATTAGATTTTTTTCTATGGGGGTACTTGAAATCTAAGGTTTACGCTACAGCACCTGACAGTATTGCCATTCTGAAACAACGAATTGTTAAAGAATGTAGGGCAATTTCCGCTGACACACTGGGACGAGTACGACAAGAGTTTAGCAATAGGATGCATTACTGCCAGGAAGTAGATGGAGCACATTTTGAACACTTATTATAAGAACTGGTTCTTAAATCTTTATTAATTAAATGCGAAACTATAATTTTCGTATTTCTTCAATTTATCAATCAAAATCAGCCGAAACCCAAACAAAATTGGTATGACTGAATAGGTATTTTCAATACCTTTCAAACGAGCTGTCACTTGCCATAGGGTCCCATTTAAAATTTTTGGTCACAGTGGCCTTGTGACGTCATTTATGACTATTGCGTCAACTGTTATGACCAGTTGAGAAGCCTACATCCGTTTATTTCCACCCTCCAAATTTCATTATTATAAGTATACCCGTTCAAAAGATACGAGGGGGGGAGGGGACTTTTGACTAGCACTGTATAGTCGTCGCACAGAAAGTTCGTGACATATGGAAGTTTTTTTATTGATTGATGAGTGAAAAACACCCTCTTTCCTTTTATCATGTGCCGCTCTAAACCTATCAAATTTGATTTTTTTTCGAAAATCCTCAAAAAAAAATTTTTTTTGTAAATTTCGAAAAATGCCAAAAAAGAAAGTTGCTCACTGTCCAATTTTATACCCTTTCTCGAAATTTGGACTCTACTGTCACTTTTTTTTCAATTTTTGGAATCTTTCACTCTATCGATTCGAAAAAAACATGATTCAAATTTCATAATTTAGATGAATACAAGACTTCAATGTCATATCTTGTCCAGAAAATACCTGCATTGGCCTATTACCAGAAAAAGAAATAAATACACCTCCAGAAATTCGTCTTCGTTGTTGCGAAGTTCATCTAGTTTTTTCATTTCATTGTTAAAGCTTGTCGCCCACTTTTCCGGCACTGTATAACACGGCACTGTCTGTCGCTTGATGGCGACGGGTGAAGGTGCTGTTTGTTGGATTTCAAAGAAATTTCAGTTGACATCGAGAGGTGACAGAAACATGTCTATCACAGTTCTGACGAAGAAGTCATTATAGTGGCCGCATTATTCAAAAGGGGGCAATTCTGGGAGAGTTTCATCATCTTTTCAACGACCTGAAAGAAGACGAGGAGAAATTTTTTCAGTATTTCCGAATGACTCAGGCAAATAGTAATAATAATTGTACAATTTTGCTCAACTGGCTATAGTAGAAATCCTTCCGGCCGTGTAACAAAATTGCTTTGAAATAACATAGCTTATTTTATAATATCAAAAAAAATATTATAGGTATGGATATAAAAATGAGCAAACAAAACAATTTCATTGATAAAGTTGTGTTAATTTTTCTAACTGTGTTTCTGTTGGGTGTCGATGTCTTGCATGGGGGTTTCTTGTCACAGCATACTTTCTAATGATTTCTACATTGTCGTCTTTTCTAGCAAATTTCTGAGTAAGTGACGGTAGTTCCTCAATAGGGATAATACCAGTGAGTTGGTATAGCAAAGGGTTTGGAGGGTTGTGTTTGGGGTTATTGGGGTGCGTTAATCTTGTTATTTTTCTTATAGCCGTTGTTTCAGATACTTTAATTGTTTTCAAGGCCCTTTGTTTAATATTGAGAAACAGTGGGTACGAGTATTCAATAAGTGGACCATAGATTAGTTTATATATTGGGCTTGCTGTTGATATGTTTGCCCCTGCTCCCAGGTTTGTCAGACTTATGAAATGTGCGGCTCTTGCAATCACTTTTTTTTGTTATTGACATGGCTGTTGAAATTTAGTCTGGAATCAAGCGTAACACCTCGGTAATTAACTGTCGATTTTGCATGTAAGATATGTTGGAAAACGTTGATTGTTGGAGAAGTTGCGGAATTCCGGTGATTGAATATGATGAACTGAGACTTAGATGGGTTTGGCTGATTGGCATTTATTGAACAGTTATTTGTTATTGTTGCAAGATGTTCCAACTTATTAATAACTTTGTCTATCGTTTGATGGTGCGCAATTAAGACGGTGTCATCTGCATTCTGGAGCATATATGCTTCATGCCTGAAGTGGTTGATATTCCCTCGTTGGTGATGATAAATATCAGAGCTGTATAAGTTATATAACAATGTTGAGAGCTGTGAACCCTCTGGAACTCCCTGCTATGGGATAAATTCGTCTGAAAAACTACTCAGTACTTTAACTCTCAGTTTCCTGTCAATTAGTAGATTCTTAATTGTATGTACTAGATAGTTAGGACAACCCATTTGATGCAGTTTGAATAAAAGACCCTTGTGCCAGATGCTATCGAATGCTTTGTTCATATCCAGAAAGATCACTGCCGTTTTGTTGTTGTTCAGCTTGGTTGTTTTAATGTTGTTCGTGAGAATCGTGAGAGGATGTATAGTAGATCTTTCTTGTCGAAATCCAAACTGGTAGTTCAGAATTGTATCATTAGGCATTTGGAGTAAACAGTTCCGTAAAAGTTTTTCAAAGTTTGTACCGATTACAGGCAGGAGAGTAATCGGACGATAACTGTCTGTAAGGGAGTGATCCTTGTTTGGTTTGGGAATTGTAATCATTGTGTCCATTTTCCAATTGTCAGGTATATTTGCATTTTAAGGCAAAATTCATAGCTTTTTATGATGTACTTGTGAATCTCATAATTCAGCTTTCTCAACATGTTTCTTGTGATATAGTCATGCCCTGGAGCTGAGTTTTTTCTCTGATACAAGATTTCAAAATATTATTCTTCAGCTACATTGAATATATTATTTTCTTGTATGGGTATCTGCAAAAAAAAGGTTTTGTACCAATCGCTGACATTTTCATAATGATTGTGGCCGAAGTTCAAGTTGACGAAGTTCAAGTTGACGAAGTTCAAGAAAAAGAAAAATAATATTATCCATGATAATAGTTATACAATTTTCACAATAAATTTAATTTGAGATGCATCCCAAATTAAATTTATTGAGGAATTGTATAATAATTATTCGTTTGTTTATTTCTTCAGAAGGAAGAAATCATAAAGGTGGCTAAGCTAATTACATGTTTTCCATACTTACAATTTTAATTTGTTGATCAACAGAAAAAAGGAGTGCTTACCAATAACTGTAACGTGCGATAACATAAACTAGAAAATAACTTGAGAATACCTAACAGAAAGAGACAGGAAAAAAGAATATTAAATGATATCAGGAATTCTACTATCCCACAAGTTAGGAATAGAAGATTATTTTATTCAAAATATTTTTAAAAAGCTATAAAATTGGAACGATTTTTGTAATTACTTAAATAATTTAGTGTATAGCTTTATAATGGTAAGAAAAATACTAAACATAACGATACAAACTAATACTTTCACATAGCAAGGGGTAGGTCATGGGCTTAGTTGAATGTACTCATTATAGATTATAAATAACATTTGTTATGACCTATTATCTGAGTTGAGCAAGACGAAATGAACAATCTATATTATTTATTATTCAATATTTTTTGTACTTGACGCTGATTTCGAGTTTAGTTATATTGAATTCATTTCTTAAAGGTTGGTAAGTCGAGTGCTCCGGAGATGTACCATATACCTATGTTGTAATATGACTATAAAATAAATATTAAATGGATTTGTTCTGGATAGTTTCCAAAAACTTTTTCAATTTGTGTGATCTATGATACAGCAATTATCAAAACATATGAAATAGTACATAATTTATAAATAACGGGTATATTTCATAATTTATCCTGGCTATTGAAGAAAATTGATTTTCAAATGGCGTTTGAACTGATGTTCAGATACATGAAGCCACTTGATGAGAAATTAATTGTGCATTTTGACGGCTAAATAGGTGAAAGATTTCTGAAACAGGGCTGAAGAGTGAACTTATGGTTCAACCAAGAGTGCCTAAGATATAAAAGGCAGTTACTTGAGAGGCAATGAGGAAGGTCATTGATGAACAATAGGAATACTATCACTGATAGTGAAGTTTTCTTCTACTTTCATTTCATTCATTAATGTCATGTACTTTTTATATATGACAGACAAAAGTGGTAAAATGATTTCGGTTGATTTATTCATTTAACTTTTTTTTTTACTAAATATTATTCTAAGTCTTTACAGCTTATCTTATTTACAAATATACCTAAAATATTTTTTCTTTGCAAAATTCATTGGTTTTTGGGGAAAGTGTAAAAACTTGAACACTCATTAACTTGTAGTAAAATGTAATCTAACTCATCAGTTTTTCTTAATGTTTTGCAATCATTAGCACATAAAAGTTAGTTACTTGATAGACAATTAGGAAGGTCATTGATGAACAATAGGAACACTAGATAGATAGATAGACATATACTTTATTGTCCAAGAAAATACAATCTTATTGACAAAGCTTGCTAAAAAATCTGGTATACAATTCAAAAACACAAATACACAGAAACACAATTTGAGCAAAACTAAGTTCACATATCTAATCGATAAAATATAACAATAGAAAATAAAATTTAACAAAATGTAGACAAAATAGTTTGTATAGTCCCTTTCAAAAGATGTAAATAACAAATATATACAATTTGAACATAAGTTCACATGCCATGGCAATAAAATAAGATATATCCCAGTATAAAATATAATTTGAAGTATAGGTGTCAATATAAACAACAAAAAAAAAACACCTATATTAAATATTGCAATATTTATCAAAATTGTAGTACGCTTAAGTTGCAACCCTTTATAGCTTTTTTCCTTCCTAATTTCTTAAGGTATGTGATTATACAGCTTTTTACTTTCATAAATCAAAGAATGCTTTGTCTGGCTTGTTTTTGGAACAGGAAGATGTATTTTATTTTCAGTTACTTGCCGGGTTATGTAATTTGTAGGTTCCGGAGTTCCAACCATATTATGTTTTTTGTAAATCAGGCAAACAGTTTCAAGTATGAAAATACAAGTAACAGTGAGAATTTTTTCTCTCAAAAATAATGGTCTGCATGACTCACACACTCCCACCTTACATAAGTATCTAACCGCTCGCTTTTGCAAAACAAACACTGAATGAAAAAGTTGTTGACTGCAAAATCTCCAGATGGCAACACCATATCTCAGGTGGGACTCAATCAGGGAATGATATACTATTTTTGTTGTGGATGAACTCAGTTCATTTGAAACTATTCGAAGTGCATAATATCCTGAAGCCAATTGTTTATTCAAAGCTGAAATATGTTGATCAAATTTTAATTTGTTATCCATGAAGATTCCCAGTAATTTGGAATGCTTTTTATTCTCAAGAATTTGTCCATTCAAGTATAAATTGTTAATATTACAGCCGAAGGTGAGTAAGTTTGTTTTTTTAATATTAAAGCACAAGTAGTTTGCATCACACAGCTATTTATACAGCTTATAATATTTACAAATATAAAATTTTTTTCTTTGCAAAATTTGTTGTTTTTGGTGAAAGTTTAAAAACTTGCATTCATTAACCTATAGATTATTATGTGCTTGCAATGTTCTCTTAATTTAGCTTTTAAGAATACAGATACAACCATTTTTTTTAAATTGATAACTATTCAATAAAATTCACAAAATCTTTTCACGTTTCATAAAATCTTTTGATAATTTTTACCTCACTATCTTCAACAACACATGAAATTATATGTGGTAGTTATAATTCCGTATCATTCTCTGATTGATCGAACACAATTACTCAGATCTGAAAGGCGAGGAAGATTATCAAATTAATTATTCTATTATAGTACCATAAAAATAAAAATTTTAGAGGTAAAACCTGATAAATAATTCGTATACTAGAGAAATAGATACCTGATATAAAATACATCTATCAGTTCCAAAACTAAAATAAAATTTACAAAATGTGATAGATATTTCAATGGAGTTGTATTAATTGACGTTTCAAGTAGTACTAGCGCTATCCACCTAATATGATTTGTGGAAATATTAGAAGATGATGGTGTTGTAAATATATTGGTATTTTTATGAGTAAAAGGAACACATGATGAATATAAACAGTGCAGTTAAGAGGCCCTCTAGTTATTTTTTTCATTTACTACTGGTTAGTTAGAAGAAATGTGTTTTAATTCTAGAATTATTATTTTTCATATGTTCAAAAAGTTCATTATCTCAATCATCAAAACGTGGTTGCGGGTCCTGGGTTGTTAGTATATGAAGATTGATCTTAACGTTTCCTACAATTATACGTTGAAGAAAATCTTGAGATAATCCTTCCGCAAAATATGAAGAGCTTTATATCCTCTTCATATTATTTCAAGGTTTACTGAATGAATCTTTTTCAGCCTTCTTCCTCAAGGCATAAACACACTGACCATAGAAATATTTGATGAACGATCCTTTACAATGGATGAATTAGTAGCATGGACACAAATAGTAATTCCCCAACAAGTACTTGCTGGAGAGACTCATGAGGATTGGTATCCTCTGAACGGGAAGCAGGGAGAGGGCGTTGAAGGAATGATCAACCTTGTTTTGAGTTATGCGGTAAGTTATATAAAATTGATTTTTTATAAATTTTTCATTAATATTTCAGAATTGAATTATTAATTTTCATTATTTCTGTGAAGTATTTGTATTTTTCAAACAAGATACGTTTTTTGAATGAAGACGTGATATAACTTATGAAATTTTTTCCTTATAATCAACAATATATATTTGGTATGTTATGGAAAAATGTAAGCGCAAACGTATTAAATTAGGGATACTAATGGATAAAACTCTGGCACCCCCAGAATACCTGAAAATCTACAGTCCAGGTGAGAAAGATATTTATCAGTCCTAAAGAGTGGTGGAAAAGTATGTGCAAGCCATTGGTATATAATTCGTTTTAGAAACGTTTTAGAGAACGATACAGATAACGTGGAGAGAGTTGAATGTAGATTTAGGTAGTGCAAATTTTTTCACATCCAGGTTGAGTTCTGTTATTCCTTGGTTTTCTATTTCCGAGGCAAAATCTGATGAAATTTCTAATCCGCAAATATTTGGAAAGCCCTTTATTCAACTACCTTTCAATTCACAGTAGTTTTTCCAAGTAGTAATCTTTCCGCGCTAAAGAAATACCGATAAAATAAAAAATCTTTCGCTGAGCGACGAATGAATCAACGACAGTTGGTGAGTGTAAAATTTATGATTGAGTTCTACAAATAAATTCGACCATTTTATGGGATAATTTCAATCATATATTTAATTTCGGAATATTGATATACTTCTTGGCAGGATTTTTACTGCAAATTGCAGACCATAATGAATTTCCAGAACATTCCAGAAGAATACCCTCATCTTCAACGAGATGGAGGAATTTCGGTTGGTGATCATACGAATAATTTTAGGGTCGTCCTGGGGTATGGTAAACTACTCCCTATCTTAGATAAATATTTCATTCTCATCGACAGTCAATGTGTATGACACTGAAAAATAACTTTTGCATATATAAATATAAATATATATATATATATATATATATATATATATATATATATATATATATATATATATATATATATATATATATATATATATATATATATATATACAGGGTGTCCCTGGACTTCCTCTTTTCCTCTCGGGAATGTATAGATGGGGTCAAAATATCACCAGTACTTCATATAACTTTTTTTCCTAAAAGTCTTCGTAACCAAGTTACGGGCCCTCGAAGTTACAAAATGAAAAACGTTTTTCTTTGATAACTTTTCAAGTGAATATTCAAAATCATCCAAATTTTGGTAATTGACTAAACAAATGAATTCCGTCGATGAGCTTTCATGCAGGAGTCAGTTGTTTTGCTACAAAGTCAGGAACGGACTACCCCCGATGGTCCACACCCCAAAACTTTGAAATGACAGATATTTTTCAATATTTTTCAACAAAATAAGGTTACTTGGACAATTTTATGAATAAAAGTACTCGTGTGGAAAGTCGATCGGAGCAACGAGTCTTGATAAAAATGTAGTTCTACTCGACGACATCAAACCCGCTCGTCCACCATTATTTGAAATGAATAATTATCAAAGCAGAAATAATAATGATAACGTTAATTCAACAACATTTATAACAGGAATAATACAAAGTATGCTAAAATGAAGTCGTAAACAAAAAGTACAGTACCTATATGGAAGTTTAAGTCACAATTGTGATAGCAGATATTTTTTCAAAAGAAATATCAAGTTCTGTAGATTCGAGGTGTTTTTAAACTAACAAGCTACTCTACTATGAAATATCGAATTCATTCCATATTTTGTATGTACATAATACGTGTGGAATAATCACGTTTCGTGTTGATCAGTTATCTGAATCTCATGAAACTCAACATTCGAATGTTTCAAATTCTTCTTCACAGCTAAACTGTTGAGGAGTTTCACTGATAATTATAATTTTATGGGAGAAATTCTTTAACACGAATCTAAATTTAGCTGAAAAAACGCACATCGGAAAAAATATTTACTATACTAATAAAAAGCAAACGAATGAACTACAAAAACGGCTGCACATGATCAGGTGAAAAATATCCAGGGAATAATTATGTTCCATTTCTTTCACAGATGTTGACAAAAAAACCTTTTAGAAAGTTTTTATAAAAAATGAGAAACTGGAATGCGATTTTGTTTTGTTGAGTGGTGCGTTGTCATATGGCTATCATTGTATTGTCAATATTCTATAGGATATTTTGAATTTTTTTGATATGGCCGAACAGTTTACATTCAATGAATATGCAGATATGCATGTATTTTATGGACGAGCATTTTGTAATGCTGCAGAAGCTCGTCGTCTGTATTCCGAGCATTTTCCCAATCGAACGGTACCGTCAAGAGAATCATTCGAGCGTGTCGATCGCAGCTTGAGGGAGACAGGTATGTAATAATTGATAATTAATTTGAGCACGTTGTTTTATTTCGATATTATTGTAGGTACAGTTCTGCCAAAACGAGGTGGTGAGGGCGCTCCTAGGACTGTACGTACCGTTGTATTGGAGGAAAATATTTTGGAAGCCGTCGCTGATGATCCTTCAATGAGCATCAGAAATCTATCAGAACAGTTCCATACATCCAAGTCCACTATTCATAGAATAATTAGGGAACAACTGCTCCACCCATTTCACATCCAGAAGGTACATGCCATGACACCTCAAGATTTTCCAGCACGACTGGAATATGCCAATTGGTTCATGGATAGGCAAAGAGAGGATATGACTTTTATTAATCGAGTTTTATTCACTGATGAAGCAGGTTTCAGTAGAGATGGAGTTATCAACTCTCATAATCTCCATATATGGGCCAAAGAAAATCCCCATGGGATATTGCAAACCAAACACCAACGGAAATTCAACGTGAATGTTTGGGCTGGTATCATAGGAAACCATCTTATAGGACCATTCGTTCTACAGGACCGATTGAATGGAGAACGTTATTTGGAGTTCATTCAGAACGATTTGAATGGACTTTTGGAACATGTTCCATTGCAAACCTGAAGAGATATGTGGTTTATGCATGATGGCGCTCCTCCTCATTTTAGTTTGATTGTGCGTGACCATCTGAACCACATTTTCCACAATAGATGGATTGGTAGAGGTGGGCCATATTCATGGCCATCGCGGTCTCCGGATTTAAATCCATTGGATTTCTTTCTGTGGGGGCATCTAAAAAGCCTTGTTTACGCTACACCTATTCACACAAGAGATGCGTTGGTGAATAGAATAACATTACATTGTGAAGCCATACGAAACGACCCTGGAATGCTATTTCAAGTACAGAGAGGGTGTCTTCGCAGACTAAGAAAATGTATAGAGAGAGAAGGTGGTCATATCGAGCAGTTTCTGTAGCGGATTTTTCATTTCTGTTTGCTCTTGAGGCTCTTGAGTTTCGTTAGTTAAACGTGTTTGCATTATAAAAATTCGTTATGAACATTTTACCTATCATTTCCATTTTCCTTAAAAACTAATATTTTCGAATAATGATAGACATCTCAGGATAAATGTTGTTGAATTAACGTTATCATTATTATTTCTGCTTTGATAATTATTCATTTCAAATAATGGTGGACGAGCGGGTTTGATGTCGTCGAGTGAAACTACATTTTTATCAAGACTCGTTGCTCCGATCGACTTTCCACATGAGTACTTTTATTCATAAAATTGTCCAAGTAACCTTAATTTGTTGAAAAATATTGAAAAATATCTGTCATTTCAAAGTTTTGGGGTGTGGACCATCAAGGGGAAGTAGGTTCCTGACTTTGTAGCAAAACAACTGACTCCTGCATGAAAGCTCATCGAAGGAATTCATTTGTTTAGTCAATTACCAAAATTTGGATGATTTTGAATATTCACTTGAAAAGTTATCAAAGAAAAACATTTTTCATTTTGTAACTTCGAGGGCCCGTTACTTGGTAACGAAGGATTTTAGGAAAAAAAGTTATATGAAGTACTGGTGATATTTTGACCCCATCTATACATTCCCGAGAGGAAAAGAGGAAGTCCAGGGACACCCTGTATATATATTTCAATATTAAATTCCACAAAAAGGATTTGAAGCTTTATATCTTCTATTAATTATCTGCGAGCGCTTTCGACAGTTGGTAGTACTGTCATCTTCTGGCACTCCTCAAACAGTATATATATATATATAGTCTATATATATATATGTATATATATGAATATATATATATATATATATATATATATATATATATATATATATATATATATATATATATATATATATATATATATATATATATATATATATATGTAGTCTTGACTGACTAGTTAAGGAGAAATATAGAATGTTGTTGGGGATGCAGTCAAGTTAGTAAGTATATTTTTTACCTAGCTAGGTCTAAAGTGAGTGGGTCTATTCGACCCTCTACCGCAACCCATAAGGGTTTATTGTGGCTCATACCTATTCACACTCGGCCAAATAAACTCAGCTTCTTAACGAAGCCGATTTGTTTGTTTGGTGAGTGGTCTTTCAGGTCAGATGGTGAGAGTACGGATCTGCCGAACTCAAAGAACCTGATTCGGCCCCCAGCAGGGCAGGCACAAAGTATATGCTCTGCAGTTCCATCATTTTCCAGACAGACGCGACACACACTGTCTTCCGACAGTCCAAGTCTCTGCATGTGATGATTCAAATGACAGTGACTTGTAAGAAGGCCTGTTAGACATCGTAGTTCATCCCTACTGTAGACCAACAACTTTCGAAGGGTGAATGAACGCCTTGGAGTGAGCCAATCCTGGAAGATTCTGCCACAAGTCCATAGTTCTTCTTGCCATCCAGGTGTTCAGTGTTTGTTTATCAAAGCCCAAAGCAATGCCAATGACAGGTTCTGGTCCAATTTATTTATTTATTTATTTTCTTTCCAGCAATTAACTTGTGAAAAAATACAGGAAAATTATGAAAAATTTCAAAAAGTAGTATAACAACATAATACAATACAGATTTAAAAAAATTGTTATAGATATTCACATAAATATAAATATAAATACACATACATGTTTACATACATTAATGCACATTAGTTTGCATATACATGAAAAGCATATTGCCTACATATTCCATTTAAAATTAAAGTTTCCTAATTAAAAAATTCTTCTATGGTGTAGCAGTTTTTGCGAAGTAAGTGTTTTTTCAGGAGATTTTTGAAAATTGTTAAAGAAGCTGCATTCTTTATGTGATCTGCCAGAGAATTATAGCATTTGCATCCAAGATATTCAAAGTTTTTTTGATACGGGACGGTGATATGCCGGTGGGGTAAAATAAGGTTTTTTCTTCTAGTATCATGTTCATGGTGTGTTCTGATGGCATTATAAGTGGCCTTATTTTTGAAAATGAAACAACACGCTTCGAGGATGTATGTGCTCATAACAGCAATTATTCTGATTGCGTATTTTTGTAATAAAAACACCCTTTGTACAGAGGAACTTGCTCCCCAGTTTTAAATTCCGTATCTCATATGAGAATGGAAGTGGGCAAAGTATAAAGACAGAAGGATACTTTCACTGCAATGACTCGACATAAACTTGAGTGCATAACATCTTTTTCTAAGTTTGCCGCAGACAGTATCAATATGAGAAATCCATGAGAGCTTTGAATCAAAGGTAATGCCTAGCATTTTGATAGATTCAGAAGAAGACACGACGTTATTGGTATTTTCAAACAACAAAACCTGGTGGTGTTCCCGACTATTTGAACAAAACATCAGGGCATTAGTCTTTGATTTATTAATTATTAAGTGGTTTTTGTCTGACCATGTTATCACCTTAGCATAGGTAGTCTCAGCCAATAATTTTAATGATACTAAACCTTCTTCTATGATCAAAATGTTTGTGTTGTCTGCATAACATGTAATAATTTTATTTGTTCATTCAAGTGTGATATGAGGTCATTGGCAAATACTATGAATTGAAGGGGGCCTAATATTGATCCTTGAGGGACACCTTGCGTAATGCCTAAGGGATTACTGTTATTGTTGTTTATTTTAACAATTTGCTGTCTGTCAGATACATAGGATTCTAGCAAGCTATATGGCGTTCTCCTCAGTCCATACCTTGACAATTTTGATAATAGAATCTTATGACTAACACAGTCAAATGCTTTAGAAAAGTCTATGAAGAGGCCCATAACAAGTTTTTTATTATCAAGAGATTGAATTATTTTGTTTTGGAATTCACATAAGGCTGTTTCGGTACTTTTTTTCAACTGTAAAACCGTGTTGCGAGGATGATAATAACTTGTTTGACGTGAAGAAACTGGTTAATTGAAATTTGATATTCAATTCATATAACTTAGATATGCTGGCTAACACACTTATAGGTCTATAGTTGTTAAGGTCATTGTTATCTCCTTTTTTAAAGATAGGTGTTACTCTTGCTATTTTTAAATTTGTTGGAAAGACGCCTTTTTCTGTAGATAGGTTTATAAGATAAGTTAATGGATGGGATAATTCATTTTGACATTGTTTAAGTAATTTGTTAGATATATTGTCAATACCACAAGAGTTAGAGTTTTTTAGACCATTAATTATACTTATTACATCATTTTCTGTAATCGGGTGCATGAAGAAACTATTTGGATTATTGTCGATATTTTGATGTATGAATTGCTGTTGTTTATCAGTGGTTTTGTGAAATGTATGTTAAATTTTTTGGATAACTGTGTCTCATTCAAAGATTTGTCATTTTCCGTTATTACTATTTTACTAGTATTTGTTGTAGATTTCTTTTGCAAGTTATTAATAATATTCCAGGTTGTTTTCGACTTGTTATCAGAGGTCGAAATCAAATTGTCGTAGTATGACTTGGATGCTGCCTGTAGCCCCTGCTGATATTCTCGATTTAAAAAACTACTTAATTCCCTGAAACGAGGATCATGTTGGGCTAGACTATTGTAAAGAGATACACTGTTTTTAAGATTAGCTAGAGGAGGTGTCATAATATACTTATAGTCCGTTCATAATTTGTCGATAGCACAAAATGAGGGCCCAAGTCATAAAACGGTCGTAAAACTCGTAAAATCATAGGCGGAGGTTCCTGAGGTGTTTATTCATTAAATATAAAGCTTCAGTTTATATTCGAAACTTGCCTTGAAAGGGTGAAGTTGTTACGAACGAAAATAATTTTTGGTTTAGTACATTTTTTAATCGCATTTAATTTACGGCTCGTTGGTGTTTCGGCGTCTACGGCAGTAATTAACGTCTCTAATATTTATTTTGCGAATTTTGTGCAGTGCGTGAGTAACTTTTTTTCATATTCCTACAAACATATACGTACCTTTCGTTCATGCTTGTTTTGTTTGATTGCTTGCGATGGCTTCGTCATCATCATCAACATCATCAAGTTTTACACCGGTACTGTTGCGTACAGTCAGTAAGTCTGTCTATTCACCAAGAGAGAAGACTATTGTTTTGAATGTTCACGATGCTCTGGTTTCTCAGAATCCCACAAACACTGTTCAGAACATAATCAAGAGTTGTGCCAACATGACGGGCGTAGGGGAGTCAACAATATATAGGTTCCTATCAGAAAGAAAAAAAAAAGGTATAGCTAACCCAAATACAAACGAATACTTAAAGAGGGGGAGAAAACCTATTGAAATTGATGAATTTGCCAAAAATGGTATTCGAAGGAAAATTCACGAATTTTTTTACAAAAAAGAAATACCCAACTTAAACAAAATTTTACAAGAAGTTAGAGACGACCCGGATTTGCCTCATGTCGGACGAACCAAATTGTGGCAAGTTTTAAAAGAATTAAATTTCCGGTGGGAGAAATCAGACCGAAAATCACTTTTGATTGACCAGGAAGAGATAATATGTTGGAGAAGAAAGTATCTAAGATCTATACGAAAATTTCGGGCTGAAGGAAGGCCAATTTACTATCAGGACGAAACGTGGGTAAACGCAGGTCATACTCTCACAAAAATTTGGACAGATAAAAATATATCAAGCTCCAGGCAAGCCTTTATGGAAGGTTGGTCTACTGGTATTTCCCCACCCTCTGGTAAAGGCAGTAGATTAATAGTTTCTCACATTGGCAGTGAAAAAAGGATTTGCTAAGCATGGTTTGTTGGAATTTGAATCCAAAAGCACAAAAGACTATCACGAGAAGATGACAGCTGATGTTTTCGAAGAGTATTTTGAGCAGATGATTGAACATATACCACCAAACTCAATTATAGTATTAGATAATGCACCTTATCATTCACGACTAGTTGAAAGACTTCCAACGACTGCGTGGAAGAAACAGGATATCATTGACTGGCTGCGGAATAAGTCCCTGCCTTACGAAGATGGAAGTGTTAAAGCAGAACTTTTAAAAATTGCCCGGCAACACAAATCTAAGTTCAAGAAATACGTAGTTGACAAAATGGCGGAAAGACGAAACATCACAGTCCTTAGACTTCCACCCTACCACTGCGAATTAAATCCAATTGAACTCATTTGGGCACAAATGAAAAGCTATGTGGCTAGAAAAAATACGTCATATAAAATACAAGCTGTACGTGAATTGTTATATGAGTCTTTACAACATATTACAGAACAAAATTGGCGAGATGCAGTAAGACATGCAATAGAAGAAGAACAAAAAATATGGGATCTTGACAATATAATTGATGCGACTGTAGAGACACAACCGCTAATTATTAACCTGCAAGACGACTCGGATTCCGAAGATGATCCTGTTTATTTTGAATTTGAATAGTTTTGTAAGTAATCGTAGTTTATATCATTTAAAAATAGGTATTAATTAAATAAATGTATCTTTTACAAATTGCAAGTAACTTATTATTTTTGAATAAAATAAAGACATTTTTTAAAATAAAAATACAGTTTACAGTACCTACAGTTTAAGAATATTAATATATTTATGTTTTAATCATATACTCTACGACACTGGTCACTCATTTCCACTCAAAATACCTACATAATCGGATTAAAAGTTTTATAGCTGTATTGTATTTCTTCAGATACAAGGTGGGTTAGTCGAAAACATCTTAAACTGCCAGTTTTAGTTTGGTTTTTGTTATTATATCATATTAGCTGTCCTCTCTGTATTTCAGTTCTCTAATGAGGGTCAAACTTGCAGTGAGCTATCAACAAATTATGAACGGACTATAGTTGCTTGTTTCTTTTTATCACCCCTTTGGTGTACCTTCTTATTCGGGAATGAGATCTCGAAATAGTGTAACATGACAT
The DNA here is from genome assembly GCF_025532065.1 of Leptinotarsa decemlineata. NCBI lineage: Eukaryota > Metazoa > Arthropoda > Insecta > Coleoptera > Chrysomelidae > Leptinotarsa > Leptinotarsa decemlineata. The sequence goes on from NW_027412533.1 coordinate 15,992,362, forward strand.
CTGCAGAAGCTTGGTAGGCTAAGTTGGGACACGAATGAATATAGATATCATTCCAGTTTTCATTTCGTAAATAATTTTTGAAAATGTTGATATTCTCATCTGAAAAGTTGCGCTTATAATAAAATGGTTTAAATGCCACTTTTAATGGCAGCTCATCAAAGAGCAGGTCAAGGAATTGCGAGTAGTGGTCTGAGAGATGCATATTCACTACTGCTACACTATAGGGATTTATAGTCTTGATTAGGAAATTATCAATACAAGTTTCTGAGTTGCCTTTAACTTTTGTCGGGATTTTTAGTGTGACTTTAACATCAAAACACGATAATAAGTCTTCGAGTAATATACAATAAGTTGTGTGAGAAATGAAGTTAATGTTGAAGTCGCCTCCAATAATCACTGTCATTTTTGGTGAACATATTTTACTTAAGATATCACTTAGTAGTCCCAGAAAATCATAAAAATCTCTATCAGGAGGCCGATAAATAACAATACAAATTATTTTATGTGCAACTATTTTTATGGCACAAATTTCCAAGATACCTTCTTTACAGCAATCATCTAAATCATATCTCTCTACAACTCCTTGAAAATCAAGTTTATAGATTGCAACTCCATCACGAAAACGCATTACAAAGGGTGAATCTACTTAATTTAAAGCTGTCAATCGATTCTTGCGACTGCCAGTGTTCAGATATAAGCAAAAAATCACAATACTTGTCATTTTCAAAGATATTATTCAAACTTAGCGTTTTGTTGCTGATACATTGGATATTCTGGTGACAAAAGGTGATTTTGGACTTTTTAGCATCAGTTACAGATTGAGGTTTTACTACAGGTTCACTGTTTGTTCCTGAGGATGATCTAAAAAAAAAAGATGAAACTGGTTCTATGTCATTTAATTCTGTTATTTCTATTATCTTCAGAGCAAATTTTTGTTGGTTTCTTGCTGTAAATTCCATATTTTTCTTTAATTTTTCCACGAGTTCAAATTTGCTGCCTTTTTGTTTTCTGTCAGTAAGAAATGTTATCGAGCAGTTTCTATTTAATTGTTTGAATATCTTAATTTTTTTGAAAATAAGCCTATTAATATTTTTGTCAAGGTGGTCGTTACATTCTGATACAATAAAAAGATTTGTAAATTTACCAAGACCTAGCACATTATTCAGAAACAATTGTAAAGTTCTGTTATTGCTTATATTTTTCGTGTTAAACATAACAATTATTGTATCCGCTTGACTATATTCTATTGTTTCAAAAAAAATATTTTCAGTTAACTCACAAAGTTCCGTGTCCTTTCTTATATTCGCGTTTATCTTAGATGCATATTGGTCTATAAATTTTGTGATGACTCTTGGGAATCCTGTCGCGTACTGGTCACCACAGATATAAATTTTTCTGTGAAATCTCGTTTGACTTTGCATGGTGTTATTCACATCTTCACTATTTGTAGTTGAGAAATTTAAGTTGTGATATTTGCTGTTTCCAATTCTACGAAAATACTTGAGTTTCTATCTTCTTGAGTGAAGTTTTCCTCTCTCCGTGTGTCATCTAGGATTGGAATGTCTACGCCACTGATGAAAAGGGAGTCCGTCATTGTCGATTGTTGCTTCATATGATGGGTACATGTATGTGTATCAGCTGTTTTTACGCGACCCTTTTTACTGTGATTTCTTTCTTTACTTCCTTTATTTTTATTTTCTATTTCTTCAATATATTTTTTTTGCTTTTCTAGCAGTGAATTCATTTCTTTCTCAACGTCTAATGCCTGCTGTATTACAATTTGGTTTTCATCTTTCAGTTTTTGTATGTACTTGTCTTTTAGAAATCCATCTTCGGCAAGTTCATTTATTGTTTTTTCTAATATGCTGTTTTCTTCATGTTCTTCCTTGGCGTTCACACTGCAACAGATTATTTTATTGTCTCTAACAAATGTGACTTTTTTTCCACTGTTGCTGCAGACAGCTCTTATGAAACACGCTAGAACACTTTGTGCACACATAATGAACAAAAGGTTTCTGTTTACAACATTTGTAGTTCATTTTCGGGAGCGAGTTATAAACACGTCTATCACGTATCACGTTAAAGTGAATAAGCAATGAAGTCGCTTGCAGCACCCTCATTTGCGAGAGAGTCAGCAGCTTTATTGCCTTCCAGGCCAGTATGGCCAGGAGGAACCAGAGACAATCTGTTTAGTCTTCCTATCGAGGATAGTCTTTTTTGGCAGTTTGCTACCAATTTAGACGTTGCTCAGTGGGAGCCAAGACCTTCCAATGCCGCTTGACTGTCCGAGAATATTTTTATTGACTTGTGAGTGAGTTTGGATTTATCCAATCTCTCTTCACAGAATTCAATAGCGTAAATTTCCGCATGAAATACAGTCGCATAAGTTCCTAGGCAGGTAGATAACTCTGTCCTGGGTCTGCGACTGAAAACACCTGCACCAGAACCGGTAGGTGTTTTTGATCCATCTGTGAACCAACAATTATCTACTCTTAATATTTCCTTCTCCCGCAGGATTTGTTTTACAATTTTGTTGCAATGTTGAAAATTTTTGTAGATGTCTTGATAAAGGAAATAAACATTCTCGAAAGCTCGACCGTATGACAAAGAGTATTCTTTAAACAACAGCCCAGTAATTTGACGGCATTCCCAACAACATTCCATATTTCTATCTCTCTCTCTATCTCTCTCTCTCTCTCTATATATACACACATCGGAAAAGTCTAGGGATATTTTTATAACATACTAAATATCATAAAAATAAATGCATGAGGTCGTTTAATTTCGATTAAATTGGTACACTCGACCACCCTGTAGATTTCTATGGGTTGAACAAAGCCTGCAAAAACGGTAACTAATCTTTTATCAAGTTTTTTACAAACTGTAGGTTTTCGGCTAAAATGAATAATCTGAAAGTGTCGAGTTTGTACATTCTATGCAGTTCTTGCTCAGCAATTAAACTGGAAATATTGTGCTTTAACATGGAACGCCATCACTTACCATTGGCAGAGATGAATAGCGCTGTAGGGCTTCTTCAAGGTGGCATGCGACAAAATGATGTAGCTCTTCGTTTGGGGGTCTCCCAAAGTGTTATCAGTCGATTGTGGCGGCGTTTCCGTGAAACTGGCAGTCCAGCCGAACAACATCCAGGGCGAGGACGCGCTACAACTGCAGTTCAAGACCGATTTTTGGTATTAACCGCAAGAAGACAACCGACAATCACAGCACCTGAGTTGGTTAACGTGTTGCAGCAGACGCACCAGGTAACCATTGGTCGTGATACTGTCAGAAATCGATTGCATGAAGCAGATCTCCACAACAGAAGGCCACTTAGATGTCCACCTTTGTCGAGAGGCAATCGCGGTAGAAGTTTAGAGTGGTGTCAAGAACATCAAAACTGGGATGCAAATGATTGGGCCACAGTTTTGTTTACAGACGAATCCAGATTTGGATTTCATCCAGATTCTCGTCGAGTAAGACTGTGGAGACGACCTGGAAATAATGAACGTTTGAGACACGTCCAGGAAGTCCACACATACAGAGGTGGTACAGTAATGCTATGGGGCAGAATCATGATCGGCGGCAGAACCGATCTCCTTTTTCCAAATCGCTCCCTCACAGCTCGACAGTACTTCGACACCATTCTTCTACCTATCGTCCGTCCGTTTGCTGGTGCTGTTGGTGAAAACTTCCACCTAATGCACGATAATGCTCGTCCACATGTCGCGCGTCTAGTGACTGACTGGCTCACCAACGAAGGAGTTGATGTATTGCCATGGCCAGCACAATCACCGGACCTGAATCCCATCGAGCATGTGTGGGACATGCTTCAACAAAGAATTACTCCGCATATGGGGAACATTCACACAACGTTTCAATAATTGAGAGAGCTTTTAATCGCTGAATGGGCAAATGTACCTCAACAAGACATTGACAATCTCATTTTGTCGATGCACGATAGATGTAGGGCCGTAATAAACCAGCGTGGAGGCCATACTTTGTACTAATTTTTTTGTATTACGATTTTTTTTCGGGGTGCCAAAGAAGAGCCATATTTTTTTTAATTTTGCATATATGCGCACTCAGTATTTTTGACCATTTAATAAATTTTGTTGTAAGTTACATTCGTTTAATAATCACCCGTCAACTTTTTTTTCCCTAAAGCGATCTAAAAAAAATTATTGCCATTTTTAAAAATATCCCTAGACTTTTCCGATGTGTATATATATATATATATATATATATATATATATATATATATATAGTTTGAGGAGTGCCTAGAAGATGACAGTACTACCAACTGTCGAAAGCGCTCGCAGATAATTAATAGAAGATATAAAGCTTCAAATCCTTTTTGTAAAATTTAATATTGAAATATATATATTATATATAATAACAAAAAAAGACACTATTTCTATTGACACCATGTTCTATTTTTATCTCTGTCAGCATACTCGCTCGATTTGACTTTCCAGAGACATGGAAAGTTTCTGTACATTTCAATAAATTCCGTCATAAATTGTTTACACTGGATTGCCTAAAATCACTCATTTTATATACACTGAATACACATACTCCTCATATTCAACGTCTACTTCGTGACTAACGGTCTGCCTACCACATACGGGCCGACTTGAACGATCCCGTTCAAAACCGTCATGAAAAATCAGATCAAAACAGATAATTTGGAACGCCGGCAATCACGACGGTTTTCTGCCACACACCGACTGGATTACCCGAACAATTTTGCACGTCAGGTAATCCTGTCGAAAAAGAAGGACGTGTGTGGGGGCCTTTACTGTGTGAAAGAGACAGGAGACCGGCTTCGTTCTCATCCCTTTCACTGCAAGGTAACTAGTAGAAACTAGAGCCCAAAAACAACTTATACTTGATTCAACACCAGACAATGATGTTTCAACCAAGCATATCATCATCAGTGGTACTAGCCTGAACCGCAAATGCATTACTGGACTCCACTGACCTTAAAGCAAAAGCCTGACTAAATAGACGATAACATCCCCCTTTATGAATAAGCCATCTATGAGGTCAACAGAAGACCCACCGAACGAGATTCGTCCTCTGTCTTTCACTGCATAGCAACTAATTGAAAAAAACAACGCATTCGTTATTGATCACCAGACTGTTTTAACCCGTCAATAAAAATATACTTTGTCTTTGTCCATATGTTTTTACATACCATAATTCACATGAAATTGGGGCTATAAAATATAACCATAACAATAAAAATTAAGTATCCAGTAGATTTTGAAATAAATGAATAAATAAAAAATAACATAATAAAATATGAACAACTATACGAATAATATATAGAGCCAGATCCAGAAAATAATTTTTCAGATTGCTTCTGAACACATTCATAAAAAAATCAAATTTGAAAAATAACATTAATAAATCTACCAAGAAGATTTTTGTCATAAAAAAACAAATATAAAATAAATTAAACAGTTGTTTTGCCAGGCACAGTACGAACACGTTGCATTAGATAATTAAGTTGAACTCTTTGAGTGTCATATATATGGTTGATGATGAGAAGATTTTTAAGGGTTCTTCTGAATAAGTTGAAATTATTTGATTCCCTAATTGACAACGGCAGGTGGTTATACATTTTTAGTCCAATTTTATATATATATATATATATATATATATATATATATATACATACATATATATATATATATATATATATATATATATATATATATATATATATATATATATATATATATATATATATATATATATATATATATATACATACATATATATATATATATATATATATATATATATATATATATATAATATATATATATATATATATATATATATTAATATAAGTCACAAAAAGGATTTGTGACTTATATTATATTTACTTAAAGAATATGTGATAAAATAATATCGAAATATTCGGAAATTCAATTTCTCAGTACTACGTGAATGTCGGCGATCCGAATATTGCAACAAAAATACAGTTCCGAATTTAAAAATTCAAAGATGGAGATGATCCAAATCAGACACCCCGTATAGAAGTTTCATAAATATATTCTGATGGCCTAAATTAGGTACCAATGACACAGTGTGGATATATTTTTAATATGACCGCGAATAAACAAGATACAAACAAAAACCAAAACCGGAAAAGCTACATTCGATTCTCTCTCTGTCTCTCTCCCAAAATAAAAATGAAATTGTGGGAAAATTAAAGATTGATAACAAATGTATTTTTGCTTCACAGCATACATCCGCAAGCTCATAATTTTACCTGAGCTTTGAGTATTTGTAATGGAATTTCAATAAACTGAATACCTTCATCTTTGCTGAACTTCCTTTCATAGATCAACAACAAATAAGTTATTTTAGCAAATATATTGATTAGACTATAAGGCAATAATATACCTACATACACTGCTGACAATCAGAAAAATGTTGTTTTGAAGGCATCTCCTCCATATGTCTATGGGGCGACTCACCCTATCATGGTTGTTCCAAGAGCAGGGGCAGTTCCAGTGAAACCACTGAAAGTTTATTCTGCACCATCTGTCCCAGTAGCTGAACCCCCTCCAGTATCACTATTGAGTGAGTCAGATTTGAAACAGGTAATTAATATAAACTTGTCTATTTTCAAAAATAAAATTGGGTAGTGACTAACTAGTTAGAATCCCATTACACTAATTTGGAACCTTGATGTAAAATCAATATATTGAAAATATTTTCCCCACAACAGGACATATTCCGATGAGGCTTACTTGGTTAGCAAAACTCGCATCGAGAGACAGTATTTTTGTTCTGGTGTGGAAAAAGTTTTTTCGTAGATTCAATCAAATGAGTTATAGCATAGTAGAAATTGAGATACTTCTTTTTGAAAATTTAAAGGACTGAGAATCTTTTGAAAACTAATTTATTCAAAATGTCAAAATTAAAACATACCTAATAATAATTATTGGTATTCCAGACACCTATTGAAAAACCAAGTGTAATATAAAACAGTGTGAATGTTGTGCAAAGCCTGATCTGAATAACTGCTGTACTTTGATTTTTAAAATTTTACTAAAAAACCTTCAGCGTATATAAAGTTGTAAATATACATTTGTAAATCTTTTGAAGAAGTATGGTTAACTTTGTATAATAATTTTCAAATATTTTTTCAATTAGATTGAAGAAATGTTTCCAAACATCGAGAAAGACGTCGTCAAAACAGTGTTTGAAGCCAACAGAGGAAACAAGGAAAGCACCATCAACTCTCTCCTTCAAATGTCTGACTAATTTGTCATTGACTGTGATTTGTATATAATTTTAATGAATTTTATATATCTAAATATCAATGAAATATGAAAGTAATCTTTCTTCAATTGTTATATTGTATAATCATGTTACAACCTAATTCCAGCTTATTTCATTTTGGCCATAATTTATTTCAATTACTAGTCCATTAGTGACCTGATTATAATGTGTTATGTTAATGAAAAATCGTGCCAATATATGTTTGCAGTTGGAGATTTTGTTTTATTACCTTGGTTGTCACTGAAAACAAATCATTAACTGCTTGCGAACCGCACGTTGAAAAGTAAGACCTCTTTAATCCTTAGCTCGCACAAGTTTCGACTTTTGAGGGTTGTCGTTTGTAGGAGGCGGCGACAGCTCGTTCACGGAAAAACAGATTTTGAACAGGTTCAACAGATTTCGTACGACTTGAGACTGGGTGTATGAATCCACCTCAAATCAATCCAAACAGAAATGTTCAAAGTTATTATACATAATGAATATGAATTTCTTGAATTAATTCAATACAAGACTTACTAGACGTTAAAAGGAAATGGAAATAAAGCTCGTTATTTGCAAAGGAAGTTACTGGATGAAGTAGTTTTTATTGTGAATCACTAAAAAACATAAATACTAGGATTGCTCCATTGTCATAATCATTATTCAGTGAGTAAGTGAGTAAGTTATCCATGGTAATAGTTGTATAATTTCCACACTATAAATTTTATTTACGACACAATTCGCTACACGAAAGCTTCATCAGTTATATTCTGGATATCAAAACAATCTTAGAGTAGATAAATCAGATTGCTTGTAGTAATATAATCCTTTTATAAACTGTATGTAATGGAGGGCTTTTATTATTTTTCATTATTATGAGGGTGAGTAACTGATTTTCAGTGGTGCATTTAAGAGACATGATAAGGTGAGGTATATGGCTGTACTATAGAGAGGGACTCTTATCTAAATAACTTATATTTACTTACACAATTTAAATAAATCATTTTTTGCCTTTGAAGCACCATGTCCAGCGAAAAATTAAAAAAATTGTTTTGAGTAAAGTATAAAATGAGCACCAGCAAATAGTTTATGTAGTTTTTAATTTTTCAGATATTGTTGAATTGAATTAAAATAGGTAAGAATGGAAAAGGCTCATAAAAGAAACTCAAAAAATTATCTAAAAAATTACTAACTGCTCTGCCTGACAGCAAAGGGTAAACATTTTTAGGAAAATTTTCTAACAAACTTTTGGATTGAATATCTGCCCGATTAAGTACTTTTAATATGAATATGTTTTATATTAATGTTTTTCATTAGTTTTTAACTTTTTTTATTATTGATATATGTTACTTCTTCCTGTTTTTGGGTATATAACCTTCCACAATCTGAAAAATAAAAAAAGCTAAATCAATAGAGCAAACTGGCAAACTGAAAAGTTAACCCCGAAAAGTTACTGTGTAATAAAAACCACTGAAGAGTCCAATCAGTCAGTAACCTGTCTTTATAAATTTTGAGAAAATTGAGAAAAAAAATAATATTAATACTTAGTGGTCCATGTTTCAGAAAACAATATTTTTTTGTTTTCAAAACCTGAAATTCACTTTAAAACGTTCGCCTCAAATTATGAATTTTAAAAATAACTGTAATTCTTTAAACATACGTTAAAAGAATTAAATGTCATAAATCTACATGATGTCTATGGGATGTTTTTTGAGAATTGATGTAAGTTCATGTTTCTGTTTTCAACCTCTCTTCTTAGTAATGGCAACCAGGTACGATTCATTTCTACAAAGCTATTTGAAATAAACTTGTTACCTGCTAAAACTACTGAAAACAGTCTCAGTACTATTGATAATATATTTTTGAATTTTCCAAATGACGGAATTTGTTCCGTCATAGATAACAACATGTCAGATCATAAAACGGTATTAATTGAATTGAATATGTCAATGGGAGACAACCATATATTGGAGTATTTTAAACGATCGTTTATTTGATAATAATTCAATAACAAATTTCGAAAATGCTCTGTCTCAGGAAAACTGGAATAATATTTATGACATTTTCAATTTGGACGAAGCATTTAATTATTTCTATGATATATTTTTATACCATTTCAATACCTATTTTCCTATAAGAAAACGTGACATTAATAAGCACCGTTTGGGTAAAAGGTGGGTAAATCATGAAGTAAAAGTATCTTCTGATAACTTAAAAAATCTCTTTAGAATGTTAAGCACTTACCCAGATCTTCAGAATATATATATATATATATATACCGAGGCAAAAAAAGCACACTTCCAGTTGATAAAAGATACAAAAAGAAAATGTTATCAAGAAAAAATTTCTTCATCAGAGAACTCTAGTCAAACTGCGTGGAGTGTAATTAATGAATTGTCCAATAAAAATAGATCGAAAACCAACAATATAGAAATTAAGGACAATAACAATATTTTCATAAATCAACCTGACAACATGGCTAATTTATTCTGCACTTTTTTTGCAGAGACACCTAAAGATATTTCATCACAAATTCCAAAGGTCAACGAATAATTAACAATAGGGATACGCTTTTACCGAATACGAGCTTCTGATGCTCATCAATAATAAATAAATAAATAAAAAATCATTAGGTTTTGATGATATTCCACCTTTCAGCATAAAGAAAGTTTCAATTTCTATTTTACAACCTATAACCCATCTAGTAAATTTATCATTTGAGTCAGGCTGCTTTCCACATCGTCTTAAGGTGGGAAAGGTAGTTCCGTTATTCAAAAAGGAAGATCCAACACTTATGAAAAACTATAGACCAGACACCATTCCCCTAGTGTGGGTAAAATTTTTGAATACTGTTTTCTGAGTCGCCTCGATTCATTTTTTCGAAAGCATATGATAATTTCTCCAAATCAGCATGGATTCCGAAGTGGTTTTTCGACGGTTACAGCTTTAAATGTATTTTATGAAAAGTTGGTCTCGTTTCTTGATGCGGGAGAATGTCCTGTGGGATTATTTTGTGATCTCTGCAGGGCATTTGACTGCGTCAACCACGATATGTTGTTGAAGAAATTAGAGGAATATGATATCAGGGGAACAGCATTGGACTGGCTCTCATCATTTCTGACTGATCGAAATGTCAGTCTGAATTTTTGTGAGGGGGAAGAATGAAAACGGTAAAATCACATCAAGTTTCAGTTGATATTGGAGTTCCACAGGGTTCTATTTTGGGCCCTGTTCTATTCTCTCTGTATGTGAACGAAATAGGTTCATTAACACCTGACGCTCTCATTACACAATATGCCGATGACACATCTGCAATTATATCAGATAGAATGGCAATCGACTTGGAAAACAAATATAATAGGGTAGTTTCTACAATGAATAACTGGTTTTCTCAAAACTTACTACTTCTTAATCCAACCAAAACCAACATTATATGTTTTCATAACAAACAAAAAGCAGAAAAGATAATCAACGTTTATCTTAAAAATGCTCTGGTAGAACAAAAAATAATGTTAAATTTTTAGGTATTGAGGTTGATAAGCATCTCGATTGGAAGCTCCATTGTTCTGGAATTGTCTCTAAGTTGAACTCCACAACATATTTGTTTTATAATCTGAAATAGATTTTGAATGTAGGTCAGAAGTTGAATTTATACTTTGTTCAAGTCTACTCTCAAGGCTTCGATATGGTATTTGTGTATGGGGAAATTCTACTTCCACTCCGAAAATATTAAAATCGCAAAAAAGAGTATTGAGATGTATTAATTATCTGCCAAAAAGAGCATTTTGCCGCAAAAATTTTAAAAAATATAAAATTTTAACTGTTTGTGTCTTTGTATGTTTATGAAATGTGAATGTATGTTTTTAAAAACAGAAATATCAGAAAAAAAAATTCATCTGTGTAAGTGAATATCACTCTTTTAATACAAGACAAACTAAAAACTATGTCATACCATTTGCAAAAACTAAATTAACTATTTCATCAGTTCGGACTTCCATTGTCTAATATAATATAAATTGATTTGAAATCCCTGAAAAATATTTTAATAAATTAAAAAGATTAACCAAATATACCAATTTTATTAAACAAAAAACTGAAAATTACAAAAAATAATAACATACAAGCAACTACCTAAATTTTTACTAATATTTAATACTTTAAATACCTTTAAACCCATAATGGATCACTCCTCAAGTTGGTACTATTATTTTTAACATGACACTTGACACATCTTGTCTCAAAGTTGTCCTTCTTTCATATAATACTTTGACTGAACCACATGGCCTCAACCAAAAATGTATTTTCTTGGCTATCAGCCTATTTTGTTTTATATAAGTCAAATATTACAAATGTGCCATGTACTTATTTTGATACTTTCTGTTGCCTGACAAGTGAGTAATCTCAAACAATTTTCCAAATTTCTTAACATTAATAAACATTTTTTTGCAACTTCAATTTTCACTAAACTTCCTTTTCAATTAGATCACTTACTTTCAGGTGAGCACTGATGATGACGAAAGTCGAAAGCGTTTTGCAAGAATTTTAAAAATTATACACCTTAATACAAAAACCTCTTCGGTTCATTCAAATTTATTACACCAAGCAGATAGGACTGGAAAAACGGCCACCGGTTGAAATGGCGGAAACTTAGTATACGGACGGCTCAAAAACTCAGTAGGAGTAGGAGCCGGTATTCGAGTATATCGAGGCAGAGCGAAGACGACTATTCACATTTAAAACAGTGTTATTTGCGTAATATTAATTTATTATTTGAAAATATAAATCTGATATAAAAAATGATTTTGTACTAGTATAATGCCAACAAAGCATTGCTATTTTGCGAATTGTACATCGGATAATCGATATCCGGAAGAAAACGTGTTTTTTATACTATTTATAAAAAAAATCTAAAAAAAATCTGTTTTTCCGTTAATCAGCTGTCGCCTCCATATGAACGACAACTCTCAGAAGTTGACAAACTTGTGCGAGCTAACGACTAACATCATAATAATGAGGTTAGATGTTAGAAATGGATACATGCTTCGAGAAGAGTGGATTTAACAGTGAAAAAAATAAATAAATATCCATATGTATGCTCTAAACACGAAATGGATAGTAAATTTTTCATAGTTAATTACCGTCGATTAGAAAGAGATATAACCTCAATCGTTTATTAAATTATATTCATTATATCAAATTAAATTTATTTCATTACCATCTATATTTGATTCATATTCCACTCGGAATTAAGTCTGA